>NC_056743.1:1480257256-1480629756 GCF_019279795.1 Protopterus annectens | reverse complement strand
ACTCACACACTGTCCCTAGGTCTGGAACCTTATACAAACGTGCAGTTGGCCTGTGTCCACAAATCTTGTTGTAAGAGGTATTTCTACCTGTTGTCTGTACCACTGCTGCCCCCACACATGAAGGATGTCTTCCATACAGGCAAGGTAAAGGGACAATGCCCACATGATGTAGTTATTTATAGTAGTAGGTTGCTATGACATTGGCTATTGGAAGAACTACACAGTTGCCTGCATGCAGTTAGCAACTGGGGAACAGCAATTGGTGCAGAGGCCATCACCTGAACATGAGAGCATCACCTAAAAAAGCCATGATTCAACCTATTCAAACCAGCTCGATCCCAGTAGTGGAGAGAGAGAGAGAGAGAGAGAGAGAGAGAGAGACAAACAAAAAAAAAATAGAAACAGCATAAACAAAACCTAAAAAAAAAATAAGAAACAAGAAGACAACTTGTATACAGAAGGAACCTAAAAATAGACCAGGTAGGTGAAACATGTAAGCATGTAATTGACTGTAGTACTTGGTCTGTAATAATGGGATAGATGATTATGAAAGATGTATATGCACCATCAATACTTGCTGTAATGATGTCCTACTGAACAAATGCTATGGACATAGCATCTGGCTCTGTCTGCAGTGGGCCATACCGGTCAACTATGCAGATCTTCACAGAATGTCAAGATTTAGCCATCATAGTGTTTGCTCTGTTCCTCCAAACATCTATATTAGTCTGGCAAATAGCTGGAGATGGAAGTAATGACAGACACATGAGTTTCAGACCCCACCACCTTCAGAAAAGTCATGGTAATGAGAAATTTATCATGCTACAAACTTCATAGGTTTGTAATAGGCATAGCTATGATCTGTCCCAATATATCCCCCTTAATGTTAGGCTTTGTCCACATGTGATGCTCTAAGAGGTGGATAGGTTAGGTCACAGCTGAGGAGCCTGACACACCCTGGGAAAGGACAGCTCACATATGGCAACCACTAGCGTGTCTGTCAAACAATCATGTCTGTGCCACTGCTAGGCCAGTTAATGGGATGTTGTCCATATCCCTATATTACCTGTGAATATGAGCATTATACATGTTTGTATTGTAAATCTCGGATACCTATATAGGGCATGAGCATAGTAAAGCACTTTTGAAGATGTGTGTGTTAAACTGCATGTGATATATTGAATTAATAACATTCAACTGTACATTGTTCTGCTGGACAATGTTCACAGTTGTGACAGATATCTGTAGTCACTTACAGATATACTTGTGTTATGGCAGCTATATTAATACTTTATCAAAATTGATTTCCTTGTTTTGTCACCCAGTGATGTGGACCAATGCCCAGAAGTCCTGGTATAACAGATTGTGATGTATGATTGAGCTGCAAGACTGTAAATACAGTGTGCCATACTGACATATAACACAAATGTATACCAGGTATCCCCTGAGCACATGTATGCATGTGTATGTTCAGTTGAAAGGCACAGAAGTAATAACATGGGTCACAAGCAGTCCGGAAAATAGGATGTGCATGTTGCACATGTGTGTAACATTACTGTCACTGCATACAACAGAATAAAATGTGTACTGCTACTGATTGTTGCATTGCCATGACACTGATATGGGTACTACAGTAGGCATGCTTATCAGGTAGTAATCAGAGAAGTGTACAACTGTTTTATGACCCATTGTCCATGCCTACCCCTACCAGCTATATCAACATCCATATACACTGGAAATCAAAGTGTACACACCACTGTTGGAATGCCAGGTCTGTGTGCTGTATGCCAATGAGACCACAGAAAATCTTGTCAAAACGTTTCTCACCTCAAATGTGACCCATAACCTGTACAATTCTATTGAAAAAGAAACAAAGCTGTTTTAGGGAAGGTGAGAAACCACTGCCAAGTGAAGATGTGATATGACGTTAGAGTACAAACCAAGACAAATGGATGCTGCAATCATCTCATCAGGTGTTTACACAACATATCAGTGTAAGGGTGTGCACATACATTCAACTGGCTTACTCTACTGAGTATTAATTCCCAAATGTTTTCACAGGACAGGTTGTTATGTTCCCTATTGAACCAAGTAGACTATAGGACACATCACAGGTGGGGATTGTGTCGACATATGCTTTTGTCGGGTCATGTTCCAATTGCACAACTACCATGCATTGTAACAGGGGTGTGTACACTTTATATCCACTGTAGCTATATGGAATAAGCAGTACCTGACCTGTATGAGCATGAGAACATCACAGTTTGCCTCCTACATGAACTCAGGCATGTTCTCACAGCTCCATCACACACTACAGTCAAACACAGACATGCCACCATTCACACACCATCCACATGGAAGATGGACACTGTTATCCCTCTACACAGAAATGAATGGAGAATAGTGGATTATGCCATTAAGTGTCCAACACTGGGGGAACTGGATAGGTCAGGGCCAGGAGTGTAATGCAAGATGTCAAAGCCATGATAGCTTACAGTATTATGGTATAGTCTGGATTATTTGCAAGTAATATCCACTATAGATGTGCATGTGGACAACCGTATGAGGTCCTGTGAACTATTTTCCTGTTTATGTTTTCCAAGTACAATGCCCCGAGAATGTTTGCCAGCATTCGCAAACCTTGAAAATGACCCAAGCATCCAATTCCTCATCCAGTATCATGGCATACTATTCGGCTGCAGGACCCAGGATCTGCAGGAGAGGACCACCCTGTGGAACAAGCTCATCCACAGGGTAAACGATGTCACCCTGCACAACCAAAATTATGAGCAGGTGCGGCATCAGTGCACTGATCTAATCTGCCATACCCATCAGCATGCTGCTGCAGTTAGGAGGGATCAGCTAGCCACTGGTGGGGGTAATGCCATCCAGCCCCCACTAACACATGCTGAGGAGCTCCTCGCCAGTCTTAGGGCACCCGGCCACCAGACAAGATAGCAGGCTGAAGACAGCATTGTGGAGGTGGGTGCCACCCACACAATGGACAAGGACCATGCAGGTAAGGCCCCAGGGAACATTACTAGACCACTGTTGCTTGTCCATTTTCATCTGTAAAGTATCTACATGCATATAATAAAACACAAATGGACAACGGGAAGAAAGAACTGATAAATGAAAAAAGTATTCCCGTAACAGACTCAATGAAGGCTGTCCCAAAAACGTCACCAAAGTGCCAGTTCAACAAATCAGACTCTTCAGTCCAAAGATATATTTCCACAAGATTTAATGAACGAAAAACATAGAGCATAGGTTAAGCGCTTTCATTTCCAAAAAACGGAAAACTTCTTCAGAACAACGCAACATCCTGTAACACACATATATATATCGTCAATTAAATTAGTTAATTGATTTATCATATCCAATTAATATAAAATGTTAAAACAAGAGTATTTTAAAAGCAAAGCAATGTAGTTATTCTTGTAAACGTATTATTCACATTTTAAACTCTTCCAGTACTTTACACAATACTCCCTGTGTTGTACTTGTATGCAAAATTCAAAATACATAATTCAAAATACATAAAAGTACATGAATTCATAAATTCATAAATCACATAACTGTGCAATATGTTAATTTGAAAACTTTTCATTGAAACAAAAAAGTACATATGTACAAAAAATAAAACAGTTGTTAATACATAGTATACAAGAATTATATATATATATGTATAGATATATATATATATATCAAGTCAAAATTGATGTATAAAAATGATTGAATATCTATGTATTAATAAATAGATAAATAAATGAATGATGTATATAAATATGTAATATAGTGTAAATGATATAAATATATAATATAGTATAAATATAAATGTAAATGTACATATACATAAATTAATCATAAATACGTATAAGTTCCTTCATAAGTTGTGTTAATGTTAAATTTTAAATTTAAAAGTGAAATATTATGAAGTATTAAAATCTTATTCACAAAACCAAAAATGTTCCTATACTTTTAAGTCTTATCTTGTGTTTTCTTTTTTGTCTTGTTTGCTCTTAGTTTTAAAACTGGTAGAAGGGAGATATGGTCATTCAACCCAGGAGGTGTATTAGAGTCAAGTCTTAGTTGCCAAATAAGTTCCCTATAACTGAGTTGGTTCTCCCAATCTCCTCCTCTACTGTTTTTTAACACCTTTTCCAAAACCCAAAATTTATAGGTTGCCTGTTCACAGGTTAGGGTATGTCTGTAGAGGGCATTAGTTTCCTTTTTCCTGGCAATATCGTATGTATGTTCATATACTCTTTGGCGCAGGTGCCTCTCGGTTTTCCCTACATAATGTGCCCAACAGATCGTACAATATGCTAAGTAAACTACTCCGCTAGTGTAACATGTACAGTAACCCTTTCCTTTTAAGACAAAATTGATGGTGGATAATTTAATTTAATTTAATTATATATATATGTGTGTTACAGGATGGTGCGTTGTTCTGAAGAAGTTTCCGTTTTTTGGAAATGAAAGCGCTTAACCTATGCTCTATGTTTTTCGTTCATTAAATCTTGTGGAAATATATCTTTGGACTGAAGAGTCTGATTTGTTGAACTGGCACTTTGGTGACGTTTTTGGGACAGCCTTCATTGAGTCTGTTACGGGAATACTTTTTTCATCTACATGCATATGTCAGATAAGATAGTCTGTTGCTGCAGTGTAGTAATGAACAGATGTGCATAATCTCTAGTACTGTGGGTTTGTACTGTCAGTGTGCTGAAATACTGCTTCCATCCTGTACTAATGCCACAGGTGTGGCTACTGACATTACTTCTCTCACACAACTATTTAGGTCCCTATGGTAAACAACTGGGGCAGCAGCCTGTAGCTGGTGAGTATGGAGTTGTTTTGTTCAGGCTTGCCAATACATCGGGCATGTTTTGGCCATGCTATTTGCCATGCACACATTTAACACACCTAACCAGAATGTATGCTGTACATGTTCACCTTTTGTTGGTGTTAACTGCACTACATCATATCACAGTGGTCACCATGGTGGCATATCTGAAGGGTATGTAAGAGTCCTGCAGTATACCTAACAACCTGTCAGTACAAGATGTGTGGACAGAGATGAACATAATGGTGGGACAAATGGCCTACAGTAGGGACATGTCTGAAACATTACCCTTATACAGTGGCTACAACAGTGTATACACCACTATTATAACGGCAACTGTTCCTGATAAAAACAACGGCAAACCACAATACCACATTCCACACCTTTTACAACCTGTAATGTGATCCTAACATGAGCAATGAACGTGTAACATGGAATCCTATGTTAGGACAACAAATATGGGGAATACAAAACTTAACACACACTGGAAGCATATGTGTGCACACACTCCAAATAACATATTGTGGAAGGAGCTTGTGATGTACTGACAGCATTCACTCTTCTTGAGTACACACCTGCCATCAAGTACAGGGCCTCAATGTCACACCAAGTAATGGTCTGCTGTTGAATGCCATATGTCATGCATGTTGACTGTTGGGTAATGAGAGGTCTGTGCAATATCTTTGTGCCAACTCACCTGTAAGTAAGTGTGTGTGTGTGTGTGTGTGTGTGTGTGTGTGTGTGTGTGTGTGTGTGTGTGTGTAGATGTAAACCATAACATAAAGGTCTTAATTTACATTTTTTGTCTGCTCTCACAGGTGGCGAGGTGGGTCAGGGTCCCTCCTGCAGGCAAACTGATGTTAGTGTCCATACAGACTTTGACAATGATGATAGGCATAGTGAGGCACAGGCAGGGATGTCAGGGGCTGAATCTGTGCCATTGGTTGACATCCCACTTTTATCCACCCCATCCCCACACATAGTCACAATGCCCATACATACCTCGTCACCAGTGGCCATAGATGGGGGACAGTTGGCAGGTGGTGGTATGGGATAGGAAATTGTGGTGACTATGGAAAGTGTGTCTGTACACAACAGCCATAGCTGGATGACCAGCGAGGTCCCACACAGGCAGATGTACAGGGGTGCTCGTAGGAGGGCTGCTGGCCATCATTCCCCTGGCAGAAGTGCCACAGCAGGTGTCACCAGATGCAATATTTGGGCCATCATGAAGGCACAGGCATGTATGGAATGTTACAACAGAGATAGTCTGAGGCTGCAGAGGGCTACTCTTCCTGCTATACGTGACTACATCCATGATCTTGCAGGTGCCCACTGTTATTTTGCAGAGGTCAAGGATAGATGGTTGGGTGAGATGGTGGGAATCCTCGACCGTGTGGTGTCTGTGATAGAGCCTGTGGTGGGAGTAGAGCATCAGCCACGTGAACATAGGTCACCAACACCAACAGGTGGAGGTCTACATGGATGTGCAACATCTCACAGCCACTCCCACAGTGGCAGCACCAGCAGTGCAGGGGGATGCTGTCCACACCACAATGAGCAGGCCACGTGCATGTGGTCCTGGCCAGTCCCAACAGGGAAGCACATCCAGCAGACAATTGTCATCATCAGGGGAGAGTACCATATCTGCGCTTCTGCCTGGCAGTGCCCACGCAACCCCTGGCAGGCACAGTTCCTGTGTCTGTGGCTGGACATGATGAACTGTACACCCTACCATGTATGGTCTGCAGCTGTCAAACATACACCTGTATAGGGCAGCCACATGGCAGAACTGTGTGCATACATACACACACATCACCAACACAGCTAGGGGACCTCCATACCTACACACACCATGTCTGCACAGGCCATTTAATAAAAAAAAAACCTAACCCACACACATGATGTCAACCAAGTGGCTCAGCCTAGGCCTCTGGCAAACCCACACCACACCCTGTGCATATGATGATACCTGTGCCACATCCCTGTCATCCATACCATCAATGCAGGGACATGCTAATATGGTTCTGATGAATAGGGTGAATGTACTAAGGTTTAGCAATGTAATGCTGTTTAACATGTTGTCAGCTGGAATGTTTAATGCTTACATGTCAGAGTGTGTAGCTGTCCAGCCATGATGCATTATAGCTGTTATTAACACTAACTGATTGTGGTCTCCATAATGTATTATGTTTGTGTTCTAGGTGTCTATGTGTCAGCAGGAGTGCACAGTGGTTGATGTAAGCAGCTGTTTTATATATATATATATACACATACATATATATCTATATTATATATATATATATATATACATACACACACACACACACACACACACACATATATATATATATATATATATATATATATATATATATATGTATATATGTGGATATATATATATATATATATATATATATATACACACACACACACACACACACACATATACATATATAAATAAATATATATATATATATATATATATATATATATATATATATATATATATATATATATATATATACACACACACACACACACATATATAATAGGGATATAAAGTCAGAAGAAAATGAATGTTATCATCTACATAATGCACTCACCAGAGTATGCTACTGATTTGCCAAGGACAACACCTGTCTGTGGAATAGCCCATACATAACAGGCTAACCTGTGGCCATTATGTGGATGACCCTACAGTTGAGAGCAATGCAGAGACAGAACTTTGTCAGACTGAAAGCCATCCAGAAGTAGCATGTGCAGACAAACCCTGCTAAACTAGCAGTATTCCAAACATATAATAGCAATACTTACCTTCTGCTCCTAATTCCTGAACCTTCCCCACCATTTAGTTGGCTTGTCTCCACAAGTCTTGTTGTAAGAGGTAGTAGCCCACACAATGCCAGGATGTCTTCCTCACAAGTAAGGGAAAGGGCCAACGCCTACATGGAGTACTCATTTATAGGAGTGTTGCCATGACATTGGCTAGTGGAAGAATTACACAGTTGCTCTGCATGCAATTAGCAAGTGGGGAACCCCAATAGGTGCACAGGCCATGAGCATCACCTACAAAAGCCATGCTGCCACCTATTCAAACCAGCTCTATCCCTGAATTGCACAGGGAGAGAGAGAGAAATAACAAATGAGACAAAGTGGAAAAGGGAAAAAAGAAAAAAAGGTAAGTGGAA
This sequence comes from Protopterus annectens, assembly GCF_019279795.1. Classification (NCBI taxonomy): domain Eukaryota; kingdom Metazoa; phylum Chordata; order Ceratodontiformes; family Protopteridae; genus Protopterus; species Protopterus annectens. The sequence goes on along the minus strand of NC_056743.1, from coordinate 1,480,621,716 downwards.
CATGTAAGCAAGTAACTGAATCTAGTACTTGGTCTGTAATAATGGGAAATATGGTTTGGAGGAATATATGTCCCAACAATACATGCTGTATTAATGTCCTGCTAAACAGCTGCTATAGCCATAGCATCTGACCCTCTCTGTAGTGGGAGATATCACAGACATATCTCTCAACTGTACAGATCCTCACAGAATGTCCACATTTTACCATCATGTATTTCTGTCTGTTCCTCCTGAAATCTGTACTTTACTGGCAAATAGCTGAAGATTGAAGTCATCAGGTAATGACAAACACTTGAGTTTGAGACTCCACATCATTAAGAATATTCACTGTAATGCTAAATGTGTCATTCTAAGAACTTCCTATGTTTGTAGCAGGTATATTTAAAGTCTGTCCCCATTATCCCCCCCCATAATTTTAGGCATTGTCCAGATGTGATGCTCTGAGCGGTTGTGAGGTGAGAACACAGCTCATGACCCTGACTTACCTGTGAAAGGACAGCTCGTATATGACAACTGCAGGGGTGTCTGTCAAACAGTTGTGACTGTGCCACTGCTAGGCCAGTTAATGGGATGTTTTCCATATCCATGTTACCTGTGATTATGAGTATGACACATGTTTGCCTTGTAGAGCTAAGAAACTTATAGAGGGCATGTGCATAGTAGAGTACTGTTGCAGACATGTGTGTTGAACTGCATGTGATATATTGACTTAATAACATTCAACTGTACAGTGTTCTGCTGGACAATAAGCATATGTGTGACTGATATCTGTAGTCACATACACATATACCTGTGTTATGTCACCCAAACCATTGGCAGGTCTGTGAGCAATGGCATTGTAACATAATAACCTACTTATTGTAATTATAATTGTAACATAATAACCTACTTATGACTGTTGGACATCTTCCAGGTTATCACAGTGATGTCAAAGCCTACTGTGCAATCAACGTACTAATGTATGGTGCAGCTATATTAATACAATATCAATACTGATGTCCCCTTTGACACCAATTTATGTGTGCCACTGTCCAGACATACTGCAATAACAGGTTGAGAAGTATGATTGAGCAGCAAGACTGTAAATACAGTGTGCCATACTTACATTCAATAGAAATGTATACCAGGTATCCCCTGAGCACATGTATGTATGCATATGTTCAGCTGAAAGGCACAAAGCTAATCACATGGGTTTCAAGCAGCCAGGTAAATAGGTTGTGCATGTTGCACTTGTGTTATATCAGTGTCAGTGCATACAGCAGACATATATGTGTATAGCTACTGGTGGTTACATTTCCCTGACACTGATGTGGGTACTGGCGTAGGCATGAGTATCAGGTATTAATCAGAGAGGTGTCCACCTGTGTTATGAGCCTCTGTCCATGCCTACCACTACCAGCTATATCAACAGCTATATAGAGTGGATATCACAAGTGCACACACTCATGTTGGAATGCCAGGTTTGTATGCTGTATGACAATCAGACCACAGAAGATCATTTCATAATGTTTTTCATAATGAATGTGACCCTAACCTGTCCAATTCCATTGCAATACAATCAAAGGTGTTTCTAGAAAGGTGAGAAAATATTGCCAAGTGAAGATGTGCCATAATGGTAGAGTCCAGACCAAGACGGATGAATGATGTAACCATCTCAAGAGGTGCATACACAAGTTTAAGGGTGTGCACACTCATTCAACTGGCTTATTTTACTGAGTATTATTGCCATATGTTTTCACAGATTATTATGTTTTCAATTGAATTGTACAGGCTATAGGTGACACTACAGGTGGAAATTGTTATGAAAGAGTTATTGTGGTGTCATGTTCCAATTGCACAAATACCAGGCAGTATATCAGGGGTGTGTAGTCTTTATAGCCACTGCAGCTATATGGACACAACACTACCTGACCTGTATATCCAGCCTCCACCAAGGTAGAGTAATCCCCTTTGGTGGACAGCAGCAATACACAAACCACATAATAGGTTGCTACATTGGCTGTACAGGGACACATAAGTGCAGGCAACAACTTTGAAGCAAGTCCACCTATATCTGAGCAAGCAGGTAAGTTCACAGGTGACGTCCTGTAAGGCTGACTATGACTAGGAATCAGACATATCCACACCACCAAGGACAATTGCAACCATGTCTCCACATATGTTGCAAGTCTCAGATGAAACAACACAATTCACCCTGTACTGGGGGTAAAGAACACCTCATACACACATGCCATGGATATAGGCAACCCGCATTACACAGGTTAGGTGGGAACATCACCACCCTGTCCACCCCAGTCGTACATGGAGATATGCACAACAACCACACTCCTTACCACAGCAATGGTGAGCATGTACATATTGCCTAGTGATGGCAACAACAGCATATCTCTATGGGGCATACTAACATCAGTGTCGGCCTCCTACATGAACTCAGGCAATGTTCTCAGAGCTCCATTACACACCACACTCAAACACAGACCTGCCACCATGCACATGCCATCCACATGGAAGATGACCACTGTCATCCCTCTACACAGAAATTAATAGAGGATAAAGGATTATACAATCAAGTGTCCAACATTGGAGGGAATAAGATAGCTCAGGGACAGGTGTGTAATGCAAGCTGCTATAGCCATGATAGCTTGGAGGTCTCTGGGGTAGTCTGGATTATTTGCAAGTAATATACACTGTCGATGTACATTTTGACAACCGTATGAGGTCCTGTGACCCTTTCCTGTTCATGTCTTCCAGGTAACAGAGTGCTTGCCTACCAGCATCCTCTGTTGGGGAAACAGACATCTTCACCCAATATGTAATTGGACATTATGCCCTGTCATGTGGACGGAGAGCAGAAGATGTGCGGGAGAGGAATGCCCTGTGGAACAGTGTGGTCCACAGGGTAAATGATGCTGGCTTGCATAGCAGAACTTATGTGAATGTGCAGCATTGGGCCACCGACCTAAAATGCCATGCCTATCAATGGGCTGCTGCTGTAGCAAGGGACTGGCTAGACACAGGTGGGGGCCCAGCCATCCAGCCCCGACTGACACACCCCCGAGGAGCTCCGCACCACACTTGGTCTACACTCCGAATGCACAGGCCATGATGCTGAGGGAAGCATTGTGGAGGTGGGTTGCACACACACACACACACACACACACACACACACACACACACACACACACACACACACACACACACACACACACACACATTGGATGAGGAGCGTGCAGGTAAGGGCCCAGTGGGGATTAGTACACTAATGTATCAGACATACATGTATCTGTATTGTATCTACCTGCATGTGTCAGGTCCAACTGCAGTTGTGGATTGGGTTTTCTAATGCACAGAGGTGCACATCTATGGTGAGGACAGGACATTATGTATTATTGCAGTTAGTACTGTAGATGTGCAGACATGCTGCATCCATCCTATACCAAGGTCACATGTGCATCTGCTGACAATAACCCCCTCTCACAACTACCTAGGACCCTCTGGTCTGCATATGGGACAGCAGCCTGTAGCTGGTGGTTATTACATTGTTCTGTTGTTGCCTGGCAATACACCAGGCATGTGAAGCACATGCAATATACAATGCACACAACCATCAGTAATAGCTATATTGCTTTATGTAATAGCTATATTGTTTGTTGTGCATGTTCCCTTGTGCTGGGGTTAACTGTATTGCATCACAGTGGTCACCACTGGGGCTTATCGGATGTGAATTCAACATTCCTGTAGCATACTTCACAACTTGTCAGTGCCATGATGTCTGGACAGAGGCCACCAAATTGTGCTGGACAAACATCCTAAGGTAAAGTCATGCATGACACATTACTGGTATACAGTGGATATAAATTGTGTACACACCCCTCTTAAGATACCAATTAGGACCACAATATGACAGTCCATACCTCTTCCAGCCTTTAATGTGACCCATAACAGGTACAGTTCACTTGTAAAGCCAAGCACCTGTACTCATGTATTGCACCAACAAGGCAGGCCACCTGTGAGGGTGGCAGACGTCCTATCAGCATGATGTTTCAGTCGGGTATGATACCTCATGCTGCCATATGTGTCTGTACACTCACTGTGGCTTATTTGGCTATAATATCACATACATGGGCATTGTTAAGGCACACAGACCACTTCCAACCATGTATAGGTTTCAAACATATGGATATTCCACACACATCTGTACAGAGGACTGTACAATGGTTTAACCTGCTGCATGTGAGGCAGATGCTGTCACCACACTGTATAAAGTAATGGCAGTGGGAGGTGGTCACCAGCTCTGTATGGTATACACATCAAAATGGTATAAGCCACACATGATATGATCCTCACACACACAAACAGTTTCCAGCATTAGGATTAGAACTCCTGCCTTTCTTGGTATTCCTACTATAGTGCTACACAGTTATCAGATGCACCACAGAGCTTATACATTTCCACCTCTTCCAAAGGTACTTCTAAGGTGGATGACATCAACAGGTCTACTAAATTGGAGTGAAGAGAAGTGTAAAGGGTAGTACACAGGTCAAAATGGTGTGAGCCAGATAGTACATGATTCACACACAGATACACACACACACTCTAGCCAGTATTGGGATTAGAACTCCTACCTATCTAGGTATTCCTACTATAGTGTTACGCAGTTACTGCATGAGCTATAGAGCTGACTGAACTTTCACATGGCCAAAGCTGCTGATAACTGCACAGCTGTGGTAAGGTGTTACAGGTGGCAGACAGTCTGCCTTCTTTTCCACCCATACATCATGCTAGTTCTTTCTGTCTTGCACTTCAAGTAGCATTATGGCTTGGCACTTCACCAGGTTATTGTATCATGAGGTGTGGCACACCTGTGAGCCGTCAGCAGTACTCATTCATCACAGATGTCGCCTCAGTACTTACTAGTTATGTCCACCCCTCCTGGCATGTTTGAAGGGTGGTAATCTGTGCTTTCACCCATTGGCCTGGTGCACATGTTCATTCTGGGGCACTGTTGCAACTCCCGCATGTACACAGACAACTCTTCCCTCTAAACTCCAAACATTCAGACCTGTGAGGGTTACCCATATATCACCCAATGTGGACATATGCACTCTCCAGCAAATAATGGACAAGCAGGTCAAGACAATAAGATCAACACCTGCACCACACCATGTGGAACACTTAGCTCACCATGACACCTACTTTGACAGCCATGACATGACATCTTACACTGATGAAGGCTGTGTTTTTTACCAGCCGAAACCAGTCTGGTTATTTGTCTTTATGCTATTATAATCAATAAATGTTCTTTTCAGGTCATAGTTTGCTGGCTCAACTTGTTTTTTTGGATCCTATTTGAAATTGGAGCCGTGCAATAGTCCTCATGCAGGAGGTTGATTTTGGGTGTTACAGTGAAAAGCCACATACCGACCTTCCCAGAGACACTCAATGGACATCTACCCAAACATCCCAGACCAGCAAGGCAGGCACCTACTCAGACACAGCGACATGGCACATGCCAAGGGACACATATTTAACCTACAGTGTGCCACCAACCTAAGCCGCTAACCACCTTGCACAATACAGTGATCTCGGGTAACTTAATACTGAGGCACACACATCCCACTCACAAGGTTGAATATGGAGCAGGTAACAGCTAAATATCCATCACATGCCAGGATCTAACACATGACACAGCCAGTCATGTCACTCCACAACATTTATGAGTATCACTCCATATCCATGTGGGTGTGAATGAATTGGGGCACACCTCCCTGGACTACATAACAGGATACATGGTTGAACTCTCTGACTATGCGCTTAAGGCAGGTATGACAGTAGCCCTGGGCAGTGTACCACTGTCACCCAGAATGATGCTGCAGTACTATCAACAGATGGTTGACTGCAACATTGGCTTACATGTTATGTGTCATTCTCAGGGGATCCAGGGCCTCTCTGACTGGGATGGCATGATTGCCAGAACCCAATGACTTGCCGTGGATGTCCTACATCTGTCACCGTTGGGTTGCCAGGTACTGGCTACATGTCTTGCCACCCCTATGGTGCCTTATTGGGCAGTGTTCCTAATGTTATTACCACCATAACAGCTACGCAAGTATGCAATCTGAAGGCCATGCTGCTCAACAGTGGACATCTAGCTATCAGGATGCAATCACTCATAGCAGTTGTTGGAGTGGAGGACACATGTCTGCTGTAGTGGAGAGGTGGTTCAAGCAGCAGACAGCAGACCTGCAGTATCAGGCTATGACACATTCCACAGCTGTCAGCCCCCAAACATGGACCACATTACACCTCCACAGGTGGTGTTGTCTCCATATTCATTATGGATAGGAACACCTCCAGATGAGCATCCCATCATAATGCATTGGAGATACTTCCGGTACAACCACCTTGGGGTAATGGTGCTATCCAGACCATAGCCTGTTATGGGTCCACATCTATGTCCCTAGACTGTCAATGCACATTCATCAACACCCTGCCATCTCTGATGGTCCAGTGCAACACTGACATAGTATGAGTCTTCAACTACCCCTCCATCACCTGGGGAATGTAGCCAATCACCAGTACAGTGGCTCAACACCTCTGGGATTCATCATTTCCATTGCCCTAGACCAGCTCATACTGACCCATGGTAGAGGATGCAACATTCATGACATGTGTTGATCACTTAAATATGGGACCATTGCTCATCCCCAGATGTCAATCCCTGCATTGTGAGATTCACACAGGCTGTAATCAACATGGAACTCAACTTGTCAGCCACCCCCCCACACACACACACAAAGATAACCACCTGGCAAAAACTCTCCAAAGCTGACTTTGCAGCCATGCAAACAGGGGTGGATGTTTTCACTGCACCCATGGCAATGGGATGTAGCTGCATGACTGTGGAATCATACACATAGGCACTATACAAACAGGTACATGAATGCATGGTACTAGCCAGGGCCAACAGAACCCAGACACTGTCCTCCAAACACTGGGAGACAATGTGATGGTCCCCTGCCATTACTGAAGTGTACATCAGAAGGATGACATTGTTGCAGGAAAAGGTGGTGTCCCATGACTGTTGTACTCCCTTATTAGCCTCATACACAACTTTGGATCCCTCATGGAGTCCCCAACAGGCATCTATGGCAGTAGACATGCAGCAGACACTAATGACAGTCTCAACAGCCATGATGGTTACATCAACAACCTCCACAGCATTAAACACAAGTGCTGTGAGTTACTGCACAAAGCTAATACCTATCCTGAGACAACAGATATTGGTCACAGTCTTGGCAACACATTCAGTGCCAGCTTTACCCCTCTCTCCCCCCACAAGTGAAGTGCTGAGTGCATGTGTTCTCACATGTTGTATCCCATATCTGTTCTAGGCATCTGTGTGTCACCAGGATGTGGCCCTGCAGCAAGACCACAGGGTATGACAGTGTGCTGACACATCCACCATGTCATAGACAGGGTACAGTATGTGGACGGTAATTCCCGGTCTGTAACACAGTGATTGCATATGTCTCAGATTATAGGGCTGAGGGTTGTACATAGGTACATGTTGATGTACAACATCTGTTGTAGAATGGAGAATGGTATATGTTCTGGTTTGGACACACCTCCAATTGCTAATAACCACAGCCACAGGGGATATTCATCAACCAGACACACTGGGATTACTATTCACACACACCACACACACACACACACACACACACACACACACACACACACACACACACACACACACACACTTGCCAGTACTGAGATCCATAGGTTCATTGCTTCATAGGTGTGTAGTGGGTGAATGGGTCTGAAGGCTCTACAAATCAGGCCACATGACAATAGTCCCCAGTGTGGCTCAGGGCTATAATCACTAGAGTGGTCCCCAGGGGTGGGTATTGTATTCCCCATCCACTCAGCCAGGTTTCTATTGTGTGTGGCCAGTGATGTGCACTACTTCCCATGTATCTGATCTATATTCCATAACATGGACAGTGTCTGGGTTGTGCACATGTCCCACATGCATGTTCTTTGATGTGTGGAAGTGTGCTTGAGGTCTCTGGGGCATGTTGTGTGGACAGATTGGTATCTTCTAATGTAGTATTCCTGACCTCATTTGATGAGACCTGGCTATGTAACTGAGGTTGTGATTGCACCTACATTGACGGGATGATATTGGTATTCAGTGGAGTTAGTGGCATCTGTCCATACAGAACATGTGTATAAGGCATGGTGTTCCCTTTGTGGGGTATGTTTGCAAGACTCTACAGTTGTTGCAGATGTCCAGTGGAGAACATGGCAAAAGGGCCACTGTACACATTTATTGGGCTACTGAGGGCCTGGATAACACACAGTCAGGAGATGTAACATATCAAAGTCCTTTCTGATGTCAGTGGCACTGTTGTGGTCAACAGGCATGTAGTCCACTGCTATCACACCGTGGGTACTATCTGTGAGGCAATATGCAGGGGAACTACCAATATAGTGGTTGTTGCCTAGCCAAGTGTGTTTGTGTATGATACGTGGGTGGAGAGTGGTCTCTGAGTTATAGAAGGGTTGCCTATATTGTTCACTAATCCATACTGTCACATTTAGGGCTGTGGATTGTCTACATCAACCTCTCCGGTGTTTGATATCTGTTGGCCTTGTAATGTGGACATTGTGACATATACTAGGTCCTCAACATAATAATTTAGCAAAATCTGACCCTCAGTGGATCCTGTTATTACACAATCACACCAACCCCCACACAGGATACTGATGACAGACACACACACACACACACACACACACACACACACACACACACACACACACACACACACACACACACACACACTTGCCAGTACTGAGATTCAAACCTCTATCTAGCTATGTATTACTACTACAGTGTACCACATTTATCACATGTGCCACTGAGCTTATAGGATGGATGTTGTCCCAAGGTACTTCTAAGGTGAGGAACATCACCAGCCCTTGTAACTACTGGCATTGGGTGATGTAGTGGGTGAGAGATTCCAAAAATATTTTACCCTACACACACATTTACATTTGCCAGGGGTGAGGTTCAAATCTCTACCTAACAATCTTTTCATACCATTAAGTTACACATTTACCACATGCACAACTGACCTTACATGGTTTAGAGTTGGCGACTCTCGGATGAAGAAGACCTAGACATTACCCGGTCTGATTATGATCAGCCTAAAATCCTGTTTAACTCTAAGAAGGACTTTAAAATATATCATTTTTCTTCTTTTCAGCCTCCGACAGAGTTGGTGGACTTATTAGCTAAAGGCATGTCCTTTGTGCCTAGTAAAAGAGCAGACTTGGCTGAGTCATTATTGGATTTGAAGTTGTTCATTAGGAAATGTAATTTGAGTTTGATGTTGGGGAACATAGGTACCACATTAACTCCCTTTTACATTCCCAGTACTTTCAACCCCCCCATACATCCATCACTGTCACTCTTTGAAAGAATGTGTGAAGTGGAAATTTGCCGCTCTATGGAGTTGAGGGCCACTTCTAAGTACAACATCACGAAAGAAGAGTGGGAGTTATTGAAACTCCTGACTCTTCAGTTCGGGTGATGCAGCCGGACAAAGGGGGTGGGCTAGTATTGATGGAATTGGTGGATTATAATGAGAGAATTGAGACAATTTTGTCTTCGGAGAGTTATGTGCCTATTTCCTTGAATGAGTTGAATGGGCATTTAACTAGGATCCAGATGTACTTTGAAGACATGTACATGAATGGGTCTATAAACAAGAGTGTTTTTAATTATATAACTATGGTATCTCCGAGAATACCAGTGGTTTTTGGAAATCCTAAAATCCACAAGGATGTCCATGATCCACCAATGAGACAACTGGTTAGTGTGAAAGGGAGCATAACTTATGCAGCAGCCAAGGTGGTGGATACCATATTGAAAAAATACGTCAAACTTGAAGAGCAGATATCTAAGGATTCATGGTCTTTTCTGGCAAGGGTGAAGTCTTATACCCTGAAACCAGGTGATGTCTTTTTAACCATAGATGTGGTTGACTTGTACTCTTCCATACCCCATGACATTGCATTAGAATGGGTAGAGGAAAGGTTATGGGCAAGGGGTGCCCCAAAAGAGGAGATCTTAATGGTGTGAGAGCTTTTAGACATAATTCTCACTTGCAATTTTGTGACATTCAATCAGAAATATTATCATCAGATAAAAGGGGTCCCAATGGGGTCACCATGTGGGGGGAGCATTGCCAATTTGGTTTTGGCATCGTGGGAGAGCAATTTTGTGTTCAGGCATCGATTTTTAGCAGAGAGGGTCCATCTGTATATGAGGTTTTTGGATGATATTTTTATCGTTATGGAAGGAAATAGGGAGGTAGCGGACAGTTTGGTGAAGGAGTTCAACAATTCCACTGAGTTTCTGAAATTCACCTGGGGGTATCATGAAATGAGGGTGTCTTATTTAGATGTGGAGTTAATAAAATCACCTGAAAATGGATGCATGGTAGCCAAGATTTATCGAAAGCCGACATGGTCCAATAGCTACCTTCATTTCGATAGTAATCATCCATATCACCAAAAACGTGCCATTGTGAAAGGACAGTTAGTCTGAGCGGCTAGAATGGTGACCTTAGATGATGAGTTTGTGGTAGAAATGGAAAATATCAAAGAATTGTTTTCTAATAGAGGCTACCCGACCCCCATGTTGGTAGAGCTAATAATGGAGGTACAGCAGAAGAGAAGGGTTGGATTTTACCAACCGCTATTGAATTTCCATCAGGGGTCACTGAATGTAGATAAGGGGACAGATGAGAATCCTCAGTCCGTTAATCAGTCCATGAGGTATGTAATGACATATAGTTTGGATGCCCCAGAAATCAGCTCTATTATAAAAAGATTTTGGGCAGTCGCTATCAGTGAGTTTGATGGTCTGCAGCAATTGGGTCCCCTAGTTCAGTTTACATATAGGAAGGGCCCTGGCCTAAAGAACATTTTGGAAGGCCAGTCGGGAGGTACAAATATAAGGGCTGGTATGTATACATGCAATTCATGTAGATATTGGAGATTTGTCAAAACAGGGCTTCAGTTTTCTATCCGGAACAACATCTATACAGTAAAAGGAAGATATAACTGTAAAAGTTCTCATGTTGTATATGTGGCGGTATGTCTTTCCTGTCCATGTTTCTATGTGGGGAAAACGGACAGGAAACTGTGCCAACGCATATATGAACATGATTATGCTATAAAAAAGAACAAGGAAGAAAATGCCCTAGCTAAACATATTCAAGAGCATCCTGAGCATGGATTTGGCTTTATGGCTATTGATCATATAAATACCAGACATGGAAAAGGGAAGGATTCATTATTATTAGAAAGGAAGGAATTGCTTTGGCAATTGAGACTCAGAGCATTTGCTCCTCCAGGTCTCAATGGCATGTTGTCCATTTCATGCATTTTAAAGTTAAAGAGCCTGGAGAGGTAGTTAAATTCAATATGGGGTATTCTAATGAGTTATATTTATGCATGTTTACATGAATAAAATTTTATATAAATTTTACATAAATGTTATATAATTTTTATAAAAATTTTTTTAGATGTTGAACCCCATCACACTTGGTAAATATGAGAGTCACATATAGAAATGGAGCAGTGAATTTTATGCAGTTTGGGAATTTGTATTTGCTGCATCAGGTTTTTAGTTAGAATATGTACATTTATAATTATAATGTTTATATTTGACTTCATTATAATATTATTTTTTATATATATATTCTTTTATCATTGTATTTTTAATTCCATTCATCTAATTTTTAAGTGGAATCATATTATTGTATGAATACTTGAGTGTGATGATCATAGTGATGGAAAGAGGGTGTGCTATCCCTTTAAGTCAATTTGAGGAAGTGATGTCATTACTCAGAGTTTTTAAAGCCAAGAGTACTGTTGAAACTTGTTTTGGATACATTGTTTCTGAAGAAGTTAGTCTGTGGACTGACGAAAAGCTATATTTTTAAGGCTTAAATAAAGCAGTTTTGCCAGAGTTTTTCCAGTTTTCCAGTTTTCAGCTTTCAGTTTTTCGCTTATTGGATTTATCTGCTTGTATAGCTGCTTACTTTGGGTGTACTCCAGCTGAGTTTGCTGTTGGAATTTCTTTGGGAGTTTACAGGCCGTTGGTTTCCTTTGTGTGGATAGTATTCTTAAGCCTAGACATCCCTTGGTATCTACTAGGATGAGTTCCCCTCTATTAGTTCTGTGTGTAAGGCATGGCTGGCACAGCTCAACAATTTGCTGTAGAATGTCCTTGTCCATCCTATAGTGCTCTACTGTCTCCAGCTCATGTAGGCCCTGGTAGGTTACCTTGGGTCTGTACACTCTTCTCCTCCTCCTCACTGTGGGTCGGTTGTCAGCATTCTCCTCCTCACCACCCTCAGTCTCTAGCACATATTGATGGAGTAAATCAGCAGCTTCTAACACATTTAGTTATTTCTGACAGTTAAAAATCCCCCATCTGTGTATGCCGGTGGTGTAGAGTTTATGGGAAAAAACAGTCTGTAGGATGTTTGCATAGTTTATATTATTGTGTTGGGCTGTTGCATGTGTAATTGGCTGATTCTGATACATTCAACCTACCAGCTTTGCAAGTTCTCCTTGATTGCCTTCCTACTGCTGTTTCCCCTTCCCACTTCCTCTCTATTTAAGCCCCGAGGCATGCCGCACATACCTGGTGCTCAAATGCAAACAGTTCCACTAGTTCCTCTGTTTTTTTTTTTTTGGCTTGCTGCGTGCCGCGCACACCCATTTAGCTAATGTAAGCACTTTTAAGCAGAAATGGCCCTCCCTGGTCATGAACACATGATGCATTTCATGTAATAAGACATTACAGCCTCAGACACACCTCCTTCCTTAGCTGTGCTTAGCTAAGGGCAAACACGGACCACAGCGCTCCAGTGAGCTTACAGCAAGCATGACACACCCCCTTATGAAGTCATTCAGCTCTTATACTTGCACTGTTGTGTTGCTGCACCTACACGGTTACATCCAAGCTGACACTTTGAGGAAATCTGTGATTCAGTATAACTCCCCTCATTTGCATACCCCTGTGTGTACCTTCTTAGTTGCTGCACTTAGATGGACCCTTTCCCTTTGACAACCAGTGCTCCCTCATATTGTTTGCATTCTGCATGTCATTGACTATAATGACAAAATGCAGAATTATCTTAAAATTGACTTTTCTCATTTTTTGATTTTTAGCACAATCTCATTTTCACGCTGCTGCCCTGAGTTTAAACGACCATGATCGTCCAAAAAAAAAAGGTTTAATTAAAAAAAAAAAAAAAAAAAATTTATTAATGCCAATGGCCTTATATTTGGCCATTGGCATGTGTGTTTGACTGTAATACATGCTTTCCACGAGCTGTCCTGCCTCCTTTTGCTCAGATGCAGAAATATATTCAGTTACTAACTGAATACATTTCTGCTCTGACACTGTTCCTGCATGGAGCCTGGCCAGCTTTGTGGATCACAAAATCACCTCAGTTGCATGTTTTTTTACCAGCAAATGAGATAATTTGCATCCTGCATGGCTTTCTGTGCAGGAACAGTGTAGGCCCACTCATGCAAGTGAAAATGGAACTTTCCTGGATCGCTCAGCGGCCATTTTCCATGCAGGAGCTCCTACACTGTTCCTGCATGGAAAACAGCCATTCCTGAATCCCGGGGAAGGTCATTGTTTGGTGAGGCAGTACAGTACATAACATAAAGCACAAATCACCTATAATATAATGTTTGAATTATAGCTTTCTGCGTGTGTTATATATAAGAGCCTTAACCCTGTAGCTCTAAAATATCCCTTCAAATCAGGTAATCCTAAATCTCTTTGTTCTGTTGGGAGGAGCAACTTGTCTCACTTGACTCTTGTCCTCTTCTCCTCCCAGCTAAAATCCTTCAACCCTCTATTAATAACTATCCACAACTTCTCATCTGGTTGATAAAAATATACCTGAACTATGTATAAAACTAAAGGGACTAAAAATGTATTTATTGCGTGTATCTTGCTATCCATATCCACTTGGAAGAGCTTCCATTTTCTCAGTGTTTACATTATGTTTTGTTTAGTCCATTATCACATATCCTTAGCTGCCATAACAAATCATTTTTAATCCATACTCCTAATTATTTCATTTTATCATCTCCCCATAAATATGGGTATTGATGAACCACTTAATGGTTGGTTGTGTAGTTTACAGCTATAGCCTTTATTTTATCTTCAGTAATTTTATATTCCAAAAATTCTGGAGTTGACACAGAATATTCCACAAAGTTGATATGTCCTTTTCTTTTTCAATCAGGTACAAAATAATATAATCTCCAAATAAATCCAAATTTTCTTGAACTCCATACCAATTATATCCCTGAATTTCTGACCCTCTTATTTTCTCTGCAAATTGTTCTAAATATAATGCAAATAACAAAGGGGAAAGAGGACACCCCTGCCTAGTTCTTTTTTTAAATGTAATTTATCAGAGAGGAACCCTCTGACTTTGATTTTTGCCTCTGATCCCTCATATATACTTCTAATTAACCTTATTATTGTGTCATGAAATGCAAATATTTCCATTGTCCTATTCATAAAATCCCAGCTTACTCTGTTGAATGTTTTCTCTGCATTAAGTCCTACAAATAAAGTGGTATTTTCCTACATTCTACTTCCATCTGGATCATCATTCTTCTGTTAATGTTGCCAAATGTTTGCTTCTCCTCCACAAAACCACACTGATCCATATATATCAATGTTGGTATTAACCTCGCCAATATTTTAGCTAGTATAAACATAGACACTTTATAATCATGATTTAAAATTGAAATGGGCCTATATGAAGCTGTATCTTATGGGTCTTTACCATCTTTAGGTATTACAATCGCTACAACTTTTTCCAGGATGATGGTGTTTCCCCTTCTTTTAAAATACTGTTAAACAAATCCTTCCAGATCTTTATCACTTTTTTCCCTCCTAGCTTCCAAACATTCACCTGAATACTATCTATTCCTAGAGGCTTTCCTGCAGATTGGTTTTACATCACCATTTTTATCTTATCTCTGCCTGTCTTAACTGTTAATTGTTGAGCCTCATCTACTTCTAACCTTGGCATATTTAAGTCTTCCATAATATTTCCATTTGTGTTTTACCTTGATTTTCCCACTTCTCTGCTTTATACAGATTTTCATACAATTTCTGAAATACCTCTAATATCTCTACAGAAAATCTGATTATTTTTCTTGTAGTAGGATCCTAAGTTTGGCAACAACCTTTTCTACTTTCTGTTGCTTAAGTATTGTGCTAAAGGTTTTGAGCTCTGTAGTTATTATAAAAAAAAACAGTTGCTTAACAGCATTTTTCTAAAATCATGCATATTATCTAGGTATTCCCTTATTTTCTCTTTAGCACTCTGCAATTGTGCCTCTTCTTTTTCTGTGAGATTCCCCTTATTCTGTAATATTTTAACCTTTGTTAGACCTTCTTAATAATTCTTGTTACTTCTTAACCAGATCTTTTTTTCTACCATTTTTAAACTCTACTTTCATTTTATCCCCCTCACTATCTATAACTTCCGAAGTACTTTCTATCTTCCCTAATAACTCCCAAATAATTTCCACTACCCATTCCTTAAATTCCTCTCTGTTTAACAAGTAAGTAGGAAAGCACCAGTGTCTCATCTTTACATTATTTACATCATTACCCTGCATATTCATCATGATCTGAAATAGTTATTAGATGTATGTCAAAGTTCCCAATGAAATACATATGTTCCTGTGAAATATAATTCCTGTGTAGTCTAGCCCAGTTTTTAAACTTTGGGGAATAATATGTAAATTCTCTCTAAGTTCCATTTACTGAGTTTACATCATTTGTGCCAAATATTTCTTAAATTTCTTTAGAAATCTACCCTCTTTTGTTATATTTTTCCCTTCTGTGCCCTCCAGATACATCCTCACTGCTGCAAATCAAGTTCCAGTCCCCACCTATAAGTAATGTTCTCTACATAAAGCTGATTATTTCTTCCCATTTTTAAGTTCCATAATGGCAGTTTTAGGTGGAATATAAATACACGCCAGCATAACCCTACTCTCTTGCATGTAGCCCCTTACTATCACAAATCTGCCATTATCATTCCTTTTCCTTTTCTGTCAGTATTGGAGCTCCTCTAGCAATTACTATAAGTACTCCTCTTTTCCTTTGTCTGAATATCCACCCTGAAATCCTTTCTTTATCAAATTCACATGCTCAGTTCTTTACAAATGCTGCTGGAGCATTGTTATTTTCTCCTTGCATTTCTTAATATAATTACATATTCTTTCCTTTTTGTCTATACCTGTGTACCCACTCACATTCCAAGATAATATGGAAAGTGTCACCCTTATAATGAAAAGTCATTATTCTTACCTATTATATGTAGCAGCTTTTTTAAATGTCTATTTCTAGCTTTAGTGATACATGCACCCACTAATGGTTGGCAAGTTAATCCTTTATACGTTTTTTTTCTTATAATCAGCATTGGAACCCACGTTTTGATAAAAACCCTTAAAAAAAAAAAAAAAAAAAAACACACACACACACAACCAGGATACCCACATAAACTTTTGAGTTCTTTTTTTTCTTTCGGCTGTTCCCATTAGGGGTCACCACAGCAGATCATCTGTTTCCATTTCTTCATGTCCCCTGCATTTTGCTCTGTCACACCAACCAACTGCATATCATCTCTCACCACATCCATAAACCTTATCTTAGGCCTTCCTCTTTTCCTCTTCCCTGGCAGCTTCATCCTTAGCATCCTTTTCCCAATATACCCAGCATCCCTCCTCAGCACATGTCCAAACCAAAGCAATCTCGCCTCTCTGGCTTTGTCTCCAAACCGTCCAACCTGGGCTGACCCTCTAATATACTTATTCCTAATCCTGTCTACCCATGTCACACCCAGTGCAAATCTTAACATCTTTAACTCTGCCAAATTCAGCTCTGACTCTTGCCTTTTTGTCAATGCCACTGTCTCCAACCCATATAACATAGTTGGTCTCACTACCCTTTTGTAGACCTTCCCTTTCACTCATACTGGTACTTGTCTGTCACAAATCACTCCTGACACTCTCCTCCACCCACTCCACCCTGCCTGTACTCTCTTCTTCACCTGTCTTCCACACTCACCATTACTCTGAACTGTTGATCCCAAGTATTTAAACTCATCCACCTTCGCCGACTCTACTCCCTGCATCCTCACCATTCCTCTATCCTCCCTCTCATTCATACACATATATTCTGCCTTAGTCCTGCTGCCCTTCATTCCTCTCCTCTCTAGAGCATATCTCCACCTCTTCAGGGTCTCCTCACCCTGTTCCCTACTCTCACTACATATCACAAATGTCACATAACTTGTTAAGTTAATACAAATATAACTGTGTACATCTTCAAATAATCAAGTTTAAGCCTTCTAATAGGAATACTTGCCCCAAATAGGCAGCTGCTAACATAGGCCTTAATTAACCTGAAATTGAGGTTATCCATGCTAAGACATGTGTAATTGCCTGTGCTTCTACTTACACTAATTGGTGCCTGTTCTTTTGTTTAATCTTTATCCACTTCCGAATGTGAAAACAACTTGCATGCTTTCAGAAAACATCAACTTTTAGCCTTAATGAAACCAGTGCTCTGGCTGTCTATTGCTTTATTATTAGCTTGTCTCTATGGAAACATAAGATAAAAAAGTGGTTCTCTGCTGAAGCCTGAAAGACAAGCTGAAATATTTATTGCTAAAGGAAAACCTTCCATTATATTCAGTGTTCTCATGTGTACTTGTTTCCATTTAAAACATATTATATTATGCCAGTGCTCTTACTTCAAACATTTACCTATGCAAAAGTAAGATAAAACATATCAGCTCTACATATATTATGATCTGTGTACTTTTGCACCCCATCTCCAACCTCAACAACCCAAGATTACAGCCTATTAACCTAAACATGCTTTTGTCAAGCCTTTCTTCAATTTTTGCACTGCATTGCCTACATTTCTTAATATTTAAAAAAGAAGAAAGAAAGAAAGAAAGAAAGAAAGAGAAAAAGTAGAAGAAGAAAGGCATCTGTTTTGTACCTTTATGACATACAAGAACAACTAAAAATATTTTACTATAAAACATGCAATTTATATTGTGAAAAGTTTCACAGAAATACTATTAAGAACAGAAATTGTTTTACTTACATTACTGATTTTTTTCTTCTTTCCCTCTCCTCAGTGCCCTTCCAAACATTAATGACATGAAGTGAGGCAAATGCTTTTCCATTCTCCACAAGTTTAATAAAATCAGCAAAGCTCTAGTCTTTCCACTTTTGTTCTCACACAGCTATATTTCATGAATGCAATTGATGTTTGGCAGTCTCACATTTTTTTCTATAATTTCAATATTGGGGTCTATATTAGTTAAACAAAAACTGAGTTAAGTGAAACCCATTTGAGTGACACGCAATGAGCGAATGTCACAAATATCGAAGAACGGAAATAAAAAAGTAATACATGAAATATTTCACTAAATGTTTTATGCAGGGGGCAAGCCCCCCTGCACCCTCCACACCCACGCTACTTAAATATACCAACTCCAAGATCGCACTCCATTGAAGTAAAAGGGAAGAATTCCCTACGGCGATCTCCCTTCATTCTTGCGATATTTGTGACTTTCGCTCATTGCGTGTCGCTCAAACGGGTTTTGCTTAACTCAATTTTTGTTTAACTAATATAGACACCAATATTGCTTGTCTTCTTCCTGTTCTCCATCTTCCAACACCAGATTCAGTTTAATTTTCAAGGTAATCCAAATTCTTCTAGTCATCTCCTGCACTTTTCTCTGTCTCAAGAATTTTCCTTTGGAACAGTGAAAAGTTTTCAATGGCAAAGTCTGTCCATGTGCTTTACTATCAGAAGAATGAGAAACAGAGTCCCCATCAGCTTGGTAGCTCAATTTTTGTTGGGCAAACTTTTGCATTTCCCTCCTTAGCCTGTCCTGCATCAAAAAATGACTTTGATCCTCCAAGAAAACAATATTCCAAAGACAGGTGGATACAGCAGCTTGAATCACACACTAGCCTCTTGACATTCCCTGATTACTGGAATACATTTGTTTCTCTTCTGCCTGGTGTACAATGAATAATCATTTTCCACAAATACTCTACAGTCTCTTACTTTTAATATTTTTCCCTTTTGCCACAATCAATTTTGTCAGAATCAACTATTTCTGTTGGTGGGTTTGCATCTTTACTAAACCAGGCATTGGCTGCTTTCTCATGGCCATATTTGGAGTATACACACAGCATGATTTTTCATTTAACAGTTTTTGACATGGAATACCAGTCCAGTTGCTTATTTGTGCCTTCATAAAATTAATACAAGTCTGTTCCTTCCAGTTTCTCTGGTACAGAAGAAAATCTGTCCTCTCATTCTACCATTTTTTGGAACATCTCTTCTTGAGCAGTCTCATATCAGCCAGTCTTTTCTTCATTTTGACCTCTGATTTTTGCAGTTTAATCTGAATATCTGTTTAAAGCTTCTTCCATTTTTCCAGCCTTTTGTTATTTGAGGTGATATTCTCATTCAGTGTTTCATTTATTTTCATCAGCTCTGAGCATATTTGATTTATTATTTCCTCTAGATTACTGGAAGCCATGTCTTGCATGAAAGCTGGAACTTGAACTGACTTTTGCTGAACAGCTGCAGGATTCTTCCCAGTCAGCATTTTCTCTTCATCTTTTCTAGTTGATTTTCTTTTAGGCTGTCTTAGTTTCTTCTTTGCTGGCATCCAGGAAGAGTATTTACTAGCCAGTAACTGAATGTACTAAAAGTGACAGAGTTCCTGGCCCTTGTGTTTCAGTTTCTTTTTTCACACTGGAATAGCTGAAGTTAAGCTGTTGATCAATGTGCATCTTGGAAAGTTGAGGGCATAATATTCTTGACTTGGTTTTAACTAATATTGCCACAACATGTACCATCCCTCTAGTTTCTCTAAGTTTTACTATAAACTTATAACCTGTTTTAAAGTCTATAAACCCCTCTAGTCAATAATGCTGAATTCATTGATTTCAGACAAACCTCCTCATGCTTTCTGACAAGCTATACAAATTCACTTGAAACATCACCAGACATGACACTGACACAGCTGTTATTTGTACAAATTCCCAAATATATTCCCACTTTGATAAGTGTCTAGACCTGGTTGTATTTACTAGGGACAAATATAATGGGAAGTTTAACAACAAACTACCCTGGTGGTCCTCCAGCTTAAACGTATATAACAAGAGAAAAAAAAATCTTAAATCATGCAACAGATCTAAAATTCTTCCTATTAAAGACTTTGTGAGGAATATTAGTAAAGAAGTAAAAGCTATTATTGGGGCTAGAAAGGCAAATCATGAAGTCATAAGTAGCATTTGAAGCCAAGGATAATTATAAGTCCTTCTTTAGTTACATTGGGAAACTAGGAAATAGCATTTAGTAGTGTTCTGAACTTATCAAAAAGTATACCACCCACTCAAGTAGACATAACAAATATACTAGGAAACACATTTAGGTAAACTTTACCCCTGAAACAACTATCTTAATTCTAAAAATTCCAAAATTCCTTACACTTCCTAATATCACAAAGAAAAATGTATTGAAGTGTTATCTAAAACCAAAAATACTACTTCTATGAGGCCTGAAAGTTTACTAGGCTGCATCAGTCATACATTTGTGGAGCCCCTCCTTAACTTGTTCACCTGCGTTTAGCTACAGGATTTGTTTCCAAAGGGTGGTGAGATGAAATGGTGATGCCGCTAAACAAGGGTGGCCCTATTACTGACCCAGGAAACTATAGACCCTTCAGCCTGACTAGTCTGTTTTGCAAAGCCATGGAATACATCTTATCTGACCTCATAAACTATGAAATTAAAAACCTTATCAGGCTGGACCCACATTAGTTTGGCTTGTCAAAGAGAGATCTTGCCTTCTCAGTTTAGTTAACTTCTTTGAGAAAGTTGCACAGACTGTAGACAGTGGTCTTTATATTCAAACAGCTTATGACAGATTGTTGATCCAGGGGACCATTAGTAACCTTGCCACCATACCCCAATTTGTAGGTACCCATTGTCATTACACTTTATACCTAGTTTCAACCCCTTTCAATAAGAGATTGAGAGACCAGACCCAGGGTGCATTTATAATTGTCCATCCAGTCATCCAGATTATGCTTAAGGAGGGTCAGAAAACTACATTACTTTACATTCAAAGGAAGACTATTCCATAAAAGAGACATTCTCTGGGATAAATATCTATTCCACCAACAGGACATATTTATGTTTCAGTGGAGGTTAAGATCTCTGGATGGGGTGTTGAGGATGTTATTAGCTTTGCAGATGTGCAGTAGGTCACATAGGACTGGATTATTTCAGGCTTTGTAGGCTAGAAATAGGTCACCACCCAAGAGTCTATAGGAAACAGAAAGAGGCAATTCCAAAATGCTTTATCCCATGAATATGGATGGTTAAGGCCAGTCTAACACCAAATGGGACAGATTCATTCAAGCACCAAAATGGAAATTGGTTAGACTTAAAATGGCCAAATTTACCTATGAACTTATGAGAAAGCACTTTAAGATGGTCTGGGTAGCTCATGCCTTTGATTATCTTAGTGAGCAAATGTTGCAGTCTCTCGGGCTGGGTCATATGCTTAGACAGTTTCATACCAAAGGGGCCATTATACTATGTTTTGGACCCAATTATCTGGCTAACCCCACTCCAAAATGATAAAGTAGTCAGGGATCCTGGAACTTGGGTTGATATACCTCTCTCCTTCAACCACCATGTAGCAGCAGAAGTCATAAAAATCCTTTTACTTGGCACAATTAATATCTATGGGCATATCTTCTAGGTCAAAAGAAGTTATACCTCTTTATGCAGCCCTAATTAGATCAGTAATAGAGTACAATGTCCTATTCAGGATGTACATTTCTAAACATATCAAACAACTGGAAAAGACCCAGGGGATCCCAACTAAGATGATTTGGCCTAAAATATCTGTGCTTCTAAGAAAGGTTTGAGGAACTATCCATTTATCCAATTTTCTTACAGGCTTTTGCAGGTTGATCTATGCCTTGCATTCTTTGCCACAAGAGACCCCATCTTCTTTGAGCTTCTGTATCCTGACAAGTCAAATAGCTCCACTAATTCCAAAACTAGGGATTTAAAGCATTAACAGCACATAAATAACATATGCTGGGAAGACAGATATCTTACTCAGTGCCTACCCCACCTCTGGAACAGACTTCTGCAAATTAAAATAAATGACACCCTAGCATTCTTCAAATTAAACCTGGATAGTTGGCTGACTTTGGCAGTTGGCACAAAGGTTACAGTTACAAGCTTAACCTCATGTGGTCATAATTAGCCAGTCACTTATCTAGGCATAGCTCCTAGGTTACCTCTGAAAAGGGACTGTGTGTCTTGTGGGACTACTTGGTTAAGAAATAGGTATTTATTTATTTATTTTATGGCTATTCATGCAGTACTGCCAAATGCATATATGGTGTTTGTTTTGGATTCCCTGTGATCTTCAAGAGGATATAGATGATATGGTATGCTGTAAAGTGTGTGCTTGGTTTCATTATAGTTTTACTTTACACAAAAAAGCAAGAGGGTCTAGATCATACAAATGATTGGTTCCAGAACCATGGCCTAAAACTAAATGCAAAAAAATAAAACAAAACAAACTTGTAAAACTGAAAAACAACACAAAAGGCAAGGGTTTACTCCACCAAAAACTGTATTAGGACAAAGAATAAATGTAAGCGCTTTCGTACACATGCAATATGTGAACTTCTTCAGACAAAAAATAAAGTCACAAATAATCACTTATATATGGTGTACAATAAATAACATCACAATTCTAATTAAAACATTAAAGGTCCCACACACAAAATGCAACAACCTAAAAGCTTAAAAAAAAAAAAAAAAAAATATATATATATATATATATATATATATATATATATATATGTAAATTAATTTGCCACTTTGTAAACACAGCAATAATAATAATACTAAAATGTTCCTACAAACAATTTTAATTAAAAATTTTGTATTTTATCTCTGAAAAGATTTAATTTTTAATAAACATTTAATGCAGCAGACATCATTAAGCCCAGGGTATGAAAAGGCATTCATTCTAAGCTGCCAAAAAAGTTCCCTTTCCTCTAAATATACCTGCCATGGTCCCCCTCGGGATCCTTTTTTCACTTGGTCAATTATGAAGTATAGAAAATGGTGGCCATCATTCTCAAACACATGTCTAGCCAAGGCATTATTCATATTCTGCTTACTGATACTATATTGGTGCTCATAAATTCTTTGCCTAAAATGCCTTTTGGTCTTACCAATATAGAATGCTTGGCACAATTGGCATTTTGCCACATAGATCACCCCTATGCTATCACAATTAAATTTACCCTTAATTTTCCATTGGCTGTTGTTAATAAAAAAGGAATTAGACACAGAAATAAACTTACAAAAATTACAACTACCACATTTCCATGTCCCTGCATTAGAAAAAGGAAAATTCATTCTGTTATTTACTTCCAAAATGCTTTTTAAATTCCTACCTCGCTTATACACAATCCCCATTTTTTCAGGTAACCTCGAACGGGTCAAGGGATCTTCCATTAAGGTCGGCCAATATTTCTTGATGATGCTTTTTAAATAATAAGCATCCATTGGAAAGGTAGTAATAAATTTAAGTAAAGGAATCTCCAAGGAAGTAGTGGTATTATTATTAAAAGTCATGTCCCCATCTAACTGTTCTAATCCAACCACCATGAAGGATGGTAGTTCAACCTGGGAAGGTGTTGTTGGTGTACTAACACCATTCAAAATAGGCTTAAACCAACCTGTGTTCCTTTTATGACTAACCTCAGGTATGATCTTGTTCACTACGTTATCTGGGTAACTCCTATTCATGAACATATTCCTCAAAGTCTTACATTTACCAATAAAATCCATGTTCAGACTAACCATCCTAGCACGTCTCACCACCTGACTTTTTATAACCTCTCTTTTAACATGGAAGGGGTGACAGCTGCTAAAATGTAGAAAGAAATTAGAATAGGTGGGTTTAAGAAATATATGGGCAAGGTATCTCATGTGGGTATTGTCATTTCTCACAAGAACATCCAAATAAGAGATGGTATCAGTGTTAAAATCAAATGTAAATTCTAAAAGGATGTAGAAGTTGGCATTAAGTTAACAAGTGTTAAGGCTAAATCATACTGTCCATCTAGGATGATAAAAATATCATCCAAGAAATGGGTATACCATACCACTTTCTCCTTGAACAGATTCATTTTAAAAAGGATATCATTTCCCATCATGCCATAACACAGTTGGCAAAGGCCCCCCCACATGGGGAACCCATGGCTACACCAGTGTTTTGGACATAATATTCATCATCAAAAATCAGAAAGTTGTTCATCAGGACAATCCCCAATAAATACTCAATGAGATCAATTTCCTCACTTGGTACCCTTTTAAATAACAGAAATTCCCATACCCAACTAATCCCCAAGGCTTGTGGGATAACAGAATATAAATCCTTCACATCAATGGTTAATAAATGGAAATTCTCATCAAAAACAACTTTACTTAAGGAGGCCAAAAAATCCCAGGAATCGTGACATATCTGCTTTTCTGTTGTTAAATACTTTAGCAACTTTAAATCAACAAATTTTGCACAGCCGTATATCATGCAATTCCATTCGTCCACTATTGGGCGGAGAGGAGGATTGTTAATATCCTTATGGATTTTTGGCAAACCAAACATAACAGGGGTCATAGGAACAGTCATATCCAAATAATTAAATAAATTAATATCAATTATTTTTTCAATAAAAAGTTCATTAATGAGAAATTTTATTTTTCTAACTGCCCCATTAAATTCATTTAAGGATACTTTAGTATAGGTATCAGGCTCTAAAATATCCAGGATTTTCATGTTATAATCATTTTGTTCCATAAAAATTAATCCACCCCCTTTATCAGGTTTTAACACCCATATACATTGTGACCTTAATAGTTCTAGTGCATTATATTCAGCATTGGTAACATTGGGTTTAATAGATTTAGTAAAACGCCCACTCAGTGTATGTCTAATATCAAGTTCACACAGTTTTTCAAAAATAAGTAAGCTGTTGTGTAAGGGTTGGTTAAAAGTACTAGAAACACTCAATTCACTCCCAAAAGAAGTGTTGTTACCTAAAAGAACATTCAAATTAATTTTACGCACCATTAATTTCAGGTCCATCAAAGTCCTAGCTAAGTCCGCTTAGTCCGCTAAATTAATCCACCCCCTTTATCAGGTTTTAACACCCATATACATTGTGACCTTAATAGTTCTAGTGCATTATATTCAGCATTGGTAACATTGGGTTTAATAGATTTAGTAAAACGCCCACTCAGTGTATGTCTAATATCAAGTTCACACAGTTTTTCAAAAATAAGTAAGCTGTTGTGTAAGGGTGGGTTAAAAGTACTAGAAACACTCAATTCACTCCCAAAAGAAGTGTTGTTACCTAAAAGAACATTCAAATTAATTTTACGCACCATTAATTTCAGGTCCATCAAAGTCCTAGCTAAGTCCGCTCTTTTTGTTGGTACAAATGACAAACCCTTGGCTAGGAGTTCAATAAGTTCAGGTGGGGGATCAAATGATGTATAATTGTAAATATGAAAGTCTTTCGCTACATTAGTAAGAACCCATAGTTTAGTATCTGGTAGTACCTTCATATCATCCTTAGGTACATGAAATCCATCAACTAATGGCGTTGCTTGTTGTTCTTTTTCTTTTGGTAGTTCGATTGATGTTGCTGGTGTCCTTTCCATGATGTTTTGTTGTTCTGCTGAGGGGCGCCATGAAAATCCTGCTGATTACCAACTCTTTTTAGCTTGATTTAAACGTTCACTGTGCCGAACCCCATTTACAACCTCCATTTCATCAGCATTGGCATTGGAGGTAGGCGTGTCAGAGGAGTCATCCACTTCATTGGTGGAAAAGTTACTTTTTGCTAAATCTAAAGTAGCCGTTGGTGTATTGTTGCCTGGTGGGAGGGGATGAGCTTTACCATTAGCATAATCCCTCCTATCATGGTCTAGTTTCCTGATTTTATTCTCTTTTAATTTATTTAAAGTGCTCTTAATGCTGCTGTAAATGAGATTTAAACCGTATTTATAGTGGGGTAAGTCAATGTCTTCTTTTATAGAATTCTCCAAGGGTACAAGTTCCATTAAACATTCTCCACTCTCATGCCCCAAATCGGCAAATTAGAACCAAAGACCGCATAGCTCCCTGGTTAACAAAAGAAACCAAAACGAAAATTAAACTCCGTGACCAGGCTTGGCACAAATGGAGAGCTACCAAACCCCCCTAGACCGTATTTTATTTCAACAACTAAGAAACTCAACAAAATCGGACATAACTCGAGACAAAAAACAATATTACAGTCACCTCCAGGACAAATACCAAACTAACCCAAAAAAGTTCTGGACTGGTTTTAATAACCTCCTCCATCCTGGGAAATCAACTACACCAACCCCTGAGAATCTCACTGGTCAAGAACCAGAGGTAGTAGCCAACACCTTTAACACTTTCTTTACTGAGACCATCCAGTCCTTAGCCAATCATCTACCTTCCTCTTCCCCCTCCTTAACTCTTCCTGACGACACACCTCCTCTCTCCTTTAACTTACAACCAGTTTCTACCTCCTATATCCGTACCCTATTAAAAAAACTGAAGCCGTCCACCCTAGCGGCCGATCACCTCCCAGCGGAATACCTACAAATATCGGCTGATGTCATTGCCTATCCTATATCAATCCTGATTAATAGATCTATAACTGAGGCTACTATCCCCCCTACTTGGAAAATATCATATATCATTCCACTTCATAAGGGAGGTTCCTCCACAGAAATATCGAACTATCGACCCATTGCAATATTGTCTCCAATAGCTAAAATAATGGAACGGTGCGTTCACAAACAACTCCTACACTACCTCACCCTCAATAATCTCCTGTCCACAACCCAGTATGGCTTCTGCCCCTACCACAGTACAACCACTGCCCTCCTCTCCTTTGTCGACTCAGTCAATAGTAACCGTAACAAAAAACTAACATCTTCTGCTCTCTTCCTCGACCTATCAAAAGCTTTCAATATGGTTAATCACCAGCTATTACTACACACCCTACAAACCCTCCATCTTGACAAACTAGCCCTATGCTGGTTTAAGGATTACCTCACTGGCAGGCAGCAAGCAGTCCGATGGCAAAATAGTCTATCTCACCTGCTCTCAAACAACATTGGTGTTCCACAGGGCTCCATACTTGGTCCCCTTCTTTTCTCGGTTTTTATAAATGATCTCCGCACAGTCATCCCCAGAGCCACCTGCATTCAATATGCAGATGACTCAACCCTGATCTGTTCTGATTGGTCTCTTCAGAATCTCCAAGCAGCCACCCAACAATGTTTCGCTAAAGTTGAAAAATGGTTCTCCGAACGGAAACTCATACTCAACCCAACAAAAACCAAACTACTTCTATTTTCCCCCACATCTACCAATCCACTGACCCAAGAACCCCCCCCCCCGATAACCCAAGGACCTTCTTTGTGGAATCATTTAATGGCACCATCATTGAGCCCGTCCCCTGTACCAAACTATTAGGTGTCACTATTGACCACAAGCTTAAATTCGACTTGCACCTTGCCCAAACCATAAAGTCAGTTAACAAGAAACTTGGCTCCATGTACAGAATAAAGAACTTTCTCACTCCACATGCCAAATTAACTATCGCTCGAACCCATCTCCTTTCCACCTTACTATATGCCTCTCCGATACTATCATTCCTCAACAAACGTGAGCTTAATAACCTCTCTACCACCTACCATCATATTGCCAGATTTGTAACAGGCACACCCTATCGTACCCACCACTGCCTCAACCTCAAGAAACTAGGCTGGCTGGAACTGCCCAATCTTCTTAAACTAAACCAACTCACGAAGCATTCAAAATGATTAATCAACCAGAGAAAACCCCCTCGCTGAGCACAATCCTGACCCCTACACCAACTTAAGTAGCCTTGATCCTCAAACAGTACTCTGATACTAACCATCAAATCTAATAACAAGGGCGGCGATGCTCTTTTGCTAACTCCATTGGAAAGCTATGGAATTCCCTTCCCAACAACCTTAGGCTCATGACCTCACTCAATCTATTCAAAACTAATCTCAGAGAATTTCTTAAGTCTCAATGGTTATGCCCATGTTCCAACCCTGACTAATCCCAATAGGTCTATCTGTACCTAATCTCTCTTCTGCCTCTCAAGCCTACCTAGTACTTTTCTATCCTCCACATGCATCTATATCATTTGATCATCTTATAAAATCCCTACCTAACTATCAGCTTGGATATTTAAAATGCTATTTATCTGTGTATTATTATATTAATGTAGTTTATTGTAGAAAATTGTTTAGTGATACTACTGTTAAGTTTGGGAGCTTTTCTCCCCGGGCCTCTACTGAAAAAGGACATGTATCCAGCTAGACTAGCCCGGTCAACAAATGTAAAATAAAATAAAAATAAATAAATAAATTTTCAAATGATCCATATCTTCATTATAAGATTTAACTAAAATACGCAAATAGTTGCAGCTCTGCTAATCAAAGAGTTGCAACAATTCATGATGCAAAGGAGATTCACGTATTAAACCAGTTGGATACTTCCACTCGCATAATCCCTTAGGTACCAAGCATAACTTAATACATTAATTGAGGTAAGAAACCTCCAATTGTAACTTTTTAAATTTAAAAAGTTTATAGTCAAATGTTTTTAGATTATCCACAATGGTGTTGCAAACAGTACTAGTGCTGCATGTTAGGGAATCTCGTCTTGAATCTATACCAAACTGAACAGGCTTATTTAAACAGTCAGTCAATCAGTCAATAAGGGCATGGTGGAACCATTTGTAGAATCATTAGAGCTGCCCTTCGAAGCAAAATTATTATTATCATTTCTCCCTGGTGACACAACACTAGAATAACTCTGGCCATCGCAACTAGTGTTAGCTGGAAGTTGTGTGGAACCACACACAGGACCAGTAATACCATTACTGGTACATTGAGTCCTATCTTGGGTTGCCAGTCAAAGCACTGAAGCTGTCGAGTTTTCCAGCCAAGGTATCCACTCTAGAAGAGAGTTGCTGTATAAGCAAAGTCAAATTCCCTATGGTATTCACTTCAGTAGGATAATTCATCATATCCTGTGAATACAATGATCCAGAACTGGCAGATAAACCCCTTGCCATGGAAAAAGCCAGTAAAAAATACAACAAAACAAACTTGTAAAACTGAAAAACAGCACAAAAGGCAAGGGTTTACTCCACCAAAAACTGTATTAAGACAAACAATAAACATAAGCGCTTTCGTACACATGCAATATGTGAACTTCTTCAGACAAAAATCAAGTCACAAATAATCACTTATATATGGTGTACAATAAATGACATCACAATTCTAATTAAAACATTAAAGGTCACACACACACAAAATGCAACAACCTAAAAGCTTAAAAAAAAAAAAAAAAAAAAATATATATATATATATATATATATATATATATATATATATACATGTAAATTAATTTGCCACTTTGTAAAAACAACAATAATAATACTAAAATGTTCCTACAAACAATATTAATTTAAAATTTGTATTTTATCTCTGAAAAGATTTAATTTTAATAAACATTTAATGCAGCAGGCATCATTAAGCCCAGGGTGTGAAAAGGCATTCATTCTAAGCTGCCAATAACGTTCCCTTTCCTCTAAATATACCTGCCATGGTCCCCCTCGGGGTCCTTTTTTCACTTGGTCAATTATGAAGTATAGAAAATGGTGACCATCATTCTCAAACACATGCCTAGCCAAGGCATTATTCATGGGTTTTGTTAATAAAAAAGGAATTAGACACAGAAATAAACTTACAAAAATTAAAATAGGTTACCTGAAAAAATGGGGATTGTGTATAGGTGAGGTAGGAATTTAAAAAGTATTTTGGAAGTAAATCATAGAATGAATTCTCCTTTTTATAATGCAGGAGCATGGAAAAGTGGTAATTGTAATTTTTGTAAGTTTATTTCTGTGTCTATTTAAAAGGGTACCAAGTGAGGAAATTGATCTCATTGAGTATTTATTGGAGATTGTCCTGATGAACAACTTTCTGATTTTTGATGATGAATATTATGTCCAAAAAACTGGTGTAGCCAAGGGCTCCCCATGTGGGGGGGGGGGGTCTTTGCCAACTGTGTTATGGCATGGTGGGAAAAT
Organism: Protopterus annectens; assembly: GCF_019279795.1. Classification (NCBI taxonomy): domain Eukaryota; kingdom Metazoa; phylum Chordata; order Ceratodontiformes; family Protopteridae; genus Protopterus; species Protopterus annectens. Next base: position 1,480,591,273 of record NC_056743.1, on the reverse strand, counting down.
TATATCCTTTTTAAAATTAATCTGTTCAAGTAGAAAGTGGTGTGGTATTCCCATTTCTTGGATGATATTTTTATCGTCCTAGATGGACAGTATGATTTAGCTTTAACACTTGTTAACTTAATGTCCACTTCTACATCCTTTTTAAAATTCACATTTGATTTTAGCACTATCTTACATACCTCTCAACTGTCCCTGATATTGACTCAAATTTTAGCTCTGTCCCTCTTAATCCCTCCTAAAACTAGTGACTTTTGGAGGAAAGGTGGTGAATTACACTTAAATAATAATGACAATAATTAAGAGTTATAAACTTATTTTACTTCAGAAAATGTGTATTAATTCATATGCTCTGATTCTGTCAATGTTTCAAGTTAATAGCACAATTTTTTTACATTTTTTATTTTTATTTTACATTTGTTGACCGGGCTAGTCTGGCTGGATACATGTCCATTTTCAGCAGAGGCCCGAGGAGAAAAGCTCCACTATATACTAAGTACATTACATAAAAAAATTTACTACTCTAAGATAATAGCTAAAATCAGATATTACAAAAGCAAAAAGAAAGAAAGATAATTTAAAAGAGAAACAAGTTTACAATAAGCAGTTCATTAAATATCCACAATTGTACAAAAAGTACATACTTAAATCTCAAAACAGTAAAAGAAACAAAACTGAGGTGGGTAGAGAAGAAAAGAGTGGAGGGGAAACAGAGTAAGAGAAAATGGTTAGTCAGGTGTATTGCAGGAACACAGCCAATGATTTTGGAAGTACTGTTTAATTTTCTGTTTGAAAAGTGGCAGGGATGTAGTCAGAGTTATGTCACTAGGTAAGAGATTCCAACTTCTACCTATTGTGTTAGTGAATAAAGAATCACCTGCTGTGTTGTTTGCCTTTATAGATTTTGCCATGAGTTTACAAGAGGAGCGAAGTGAGTTGAGATTGTTGTAAGGGATTAGAAGTTGAGAGAGTATTGGGGTGTTGTCAGGTAGGTGTAATATGTTGTGGGCAATAGTGAGTTGAGGAATTATAAGGTAGTTTTGAAATTCGAGCCAGCCTAGTTGTTTTAGGTTTATACAATGGTGGGTCCTAAATGGGTTACTAGTGGCGGCGAGCTATGTTGTTATAGCAAGTTGCAAGTTTGTTAAGGTTACTTTTCTTAAGGTTTGTATAAATAGGGAAGCATATAGGAGAGTTGATAAAAGATGAGATTGTGCAATTTTGATTCTAGTTGCTGGGGTTAGAAAAGGTTTGATGCGATAAAGGGATCCTATTTTTCTGTTAACTAACTTGATGTTGTTGTTAATGTGCTGATCGAAGGAGAGATTATTGTCAATGGTTATTCCTAAAAGTTTTGTAGTGAGATCAGGTGAGATGAGAGTACCATTATTTGAGGAAATGGTAAAGTTTAGAGGGGAGGGAGTGGGGGGGGAGAAGAGGAGGAGTTTTGTTTTTTTGGCATTTAGAAGGAGAAACCGTTTAGAAAACCATGTTTCTACAGTATTAAAGGTATTTTGGGTCAGTGAAATCAGTTCTGTAGAGGATGGTGCCGAGCAGATAAGGGTTGAATCATCTGCGTATTGTATGCAGGTTGCTTGTGGGATTGCAGTCTGTAGATCGTTAATAAAGAGAGAGAACAGAAGTGGACCAAGAATGGAGCCCTGGGGAACTCCGATGGAAATGGGCAAGAGTGATGAGATATGGTTTTCCCATATTACTGCTTGTTGTCTGTTGTTAAGATAAGATTTAAACCAATTAATGGCGAATTTATCACAAGAGAGAGATTCAAGAATGTTGATTAAGAGAGAGTGGTTGACCATATCGAAAGCTTTAGAGAGATCAATGAAAAGAGCGGAAGAGAGAGTATTGTTGTTTCGATTTTTGTTGATAGTATCTACAAAGGAAAGAAGGGCAGTGGTAGTACTGTGGTGAGGTCTAAAGCCATGCTGACAGTTTGCTATTATGTTGTGAAGAGAGAGATAGTGCACAAGTTGCTGATGAATACATTTTTCCATGATTTTTGCTAGGGGTGAGAGAAGGGCGATTGGTCTAAAGTTGGAAAGGTCAAGGGAGTTACAACCTTTATGTAGTGGGATAATAAAGGAGACTTTCCAGATGTCAGGGATGGTTCCCTCTTGGATAGTTCTGTTTATAAGTAAGGATATAGGGTATGCAATTTCTTTGGCAGCTTTCTGAAGGAAGAGAGAAGGGAGCTTGTCTGCAGAAGGGGTGCAAGGTTTCAGTTTGTGAATGAGTCTATAGATGAAAGAAGTAGATATGGGTTTTAGAGAGAAGTTGTAGGAGGAGTTAGCTATATTATTTGGAATATAAGAGTTGTTGGTGTTCATTTGTTTGGCTAGGGATTGAATAGTTTCAGAGAAAAAAGAGTTGAAAGCATTAGCAGTCTGGAGAGGGGTTTCTGGGTCAGCATTAAGTGGGGACGGAGTTTTAGCAATTCCTGGGGAAAGAAATCTATTTACTGATGACCAGAAATATTTAGAATTGTTAAGATGAGTTTCCTGAAGTTCACAGTAGAATTTTTTCTTGTCAGAGATTATTGATTTCTTAGCCAGATTTCTAAGCTGGCGAAAAAGAACTAAATCAGGGTTTTGTCTATGGCATCTCCATTTCGTCCATGCTTTGTTTCTAGTATGAATGAGTTTTTTAGTATTGTTGGTAAGCCATGAGGCTGTTTTGGTTTTTACTCTAATAGAACGTTCAGGAGCATGTTTATCAAGTATGGATAAGAAGGTAGTATTAAAAAATGAGACTGCCTCCTCCAGGGGAAGTGATTTTAAGCAATTCCAATTGCATGCTCTCAGTTCAGCTTGGAAGAGGTCTATGTTAAAATGCTTGATAGAACGAATTAGCCTTGTATTTGTGAGGTTAACACATTCTGACTTTTGTCTAGTAATGTAGGTTAGGGAGTGGTCGCTGATATCGTCTGGCATAGTACCTACTTTATACTGTTTGTTGACTTTATTTGTGAGTATCCAGTCTAATATACTCTCTCTCTTACTGGGCTTATTGACTCTTGTAGTTGAGGTAATAGTTTGGGTGAAACCATGTAGGTTAATATGAGAGGAGGGATTGTCAGCATTAATAGTGTTCCAATCTATGTTAACGTCGCCAAGAATTATGGTTTCTTGGGGGTAGGTGGTAGAAACCCAGCTTAGAAAGTCTTCTAATATTGGAATGTTGTTACCTGGAGGAAGATACACGCATATAAAGTAAAGGGCTTTTTTGGCATTAAGTTGGAGTTTAATAATGATGGCTTCTATTTTGCTATCTTGGTTTGGACATGCTGGTTGAGTAGAGATGTTAAGTTGATTTTTGAAAAGTCTTGCTACTCCACCACCCTTACGTTTTAAGCGGTCATGTCTTACTATATTATAACCTTGGGGTATAATCTCTGAGTCTTTTGTGCCTGGGTTTAGCCAGGTTTCAGAGAGGCAAAGGATGTCAAAAGAGTGGATATCTAAGAGGGCATGGATGAAGGGTATTTTCTTATTTATGCTTTGAATGTTGAGGTGTCCTATGAGGAAGTTATTATTAAGGTTAGGTGAGCAGTTTTGGGGAGGAGGGGAGATAGGGCCAGGGTTGGGGTGGATGTCTCCATCTTGTAGGGTAGGATTTACTAGTTTAGTTAAAAGGTTGCTCTTTAGAAATGTGAGAGGTTTTGTTTTTTTGTCTGATTGTAGGAGGTAGGTAAGGTGATGTAGCCTGTGGAATTTAGGTAGATGATAGCTAGGGGTGGAATTAACATTAGAGTATGATGTGAAAGTGAATATAGTAGAAGTGTGTTTTTGTGAGGAATTATGATAGTTGTTAAGTGAAATTTCAAAGAAGGTGAGATGGTATGTTGAGAGAAGGGTGGTCAAGAGTAAGATTGAGAGTATAGGCAAAGTTGGTATGTAGGGAGTCATTATTTAGTAATCCGAGAAGTGAGGAGGAAGGAGGAATGTACAAAGGAGAGAGGATGAGTGTGGTAAGCAGGAGAGGGGGTAGTATACCTTTTTGAAAAGTTGGAAAATAAGAATTGGATGCTAAAGGGAATAAAGAATGATATGACTAGAGAAGACAGAGTAGGGGTAAAGAGAGAAGTATAAGAAAGGGAGAAAGGTAATGTAAGAAATTAAGGTAATAGGGCAAAGAAAGTGATGGGGGGAGTGGAAGGGGTGTGTTAAGGTTTGGTAACAATTTGGCAGGAAGGAGAGGGATGGGATAGGAGGGAAAGGGGTGTGGTTGTAGAGCTATAAGACTAGGACCCCTGGGGGTGGGTGGGAATTGGGGGTAGGGAGGGGAGCGGAGTGAGCCAGGGCTTAACGGAGCGGGGATACACAAAGTGAACCAAAGAGGAAGGAAAAATTATCAGAGAAAGCTGGCAGAGGCCAAGTAAGTAGAGTATCTAGGAGGATAGGGTAAGAGTGGAAGAAGAAAGGGATAGGAATATGAGGGGTGAAATAGCATAGGGTAGAAATACAAAACTGGTACAAAAGATATTAAAGGGGAAAGGGAGACATCTAGTGGGCAGTAGCTGTGATTACAGTAATATAGAGAGGGTCACAGTGGAAGTAAAAGATAAGGCTAGAGGGAGAGAAAGCTCAGGCTAAATAACACGTTAGGTCAGGGAGGGATTGGAAATAAAAGAGTAAGGGTGGGGGTTGCTGCTGGCAAGCTTGACCGGGAGCTAACAAATATTTTAAAAGTGTCCCCGATTGTCCCTGATGTTTTCTAGACTTGTCCCTGATTCTGTTGAAATTTGCCCCCGATTGGTTGAGAGGTCATACCATCTCTTATTTGGATGTTCTTGTCAGAAAGGACAATACCCACATGAGATACCTTGCCCATATATTTCATAAACCCACCTATTCTAATTCATTTCTACATTTTAGCAGCTGTCACCCCTTCCATGTTAAAAGAGGGGTTATAAAAAGTCAGGTGGTGAGAGCTGCTAGAATGGTTAGTCTGGACAGGGACTTTAATGATGAATGTAATACTTTGAGGAATATGTTCATCAATAGGAGTTACCCAGATAACTTGGTGAACGAGATCATATCTGAGGTTAGTCATAAAAGGAACACAGGTTGGTTTACGCCTATTTTGAATGGCATTAGTACACCAACAACACCTTCCCAGATTGAACTACCATCCTCCATGGAGGTTGGATTAGAACAGTTAGATGGGGACGTGACTTTTAGTAATAATACCACTACTTCCTTGGAGATTCCTTACATAAATTTATTACTAGCTTTTCAATGGATGCTTATTATTTAAAAAGCATCATCAAGAAATATTGGCCGACCTTAATGGAAGATCCCTTGACCTATTCGAGGTTACCTGAAAAAATGGGGATTGTGTATAGGCGAGGTAGGAATTTAAAAAGTATTTTGGAAGTAAATAACAGAATGAATTTTCCTTTTTCTAATGCAGGGACATGGAAATGTGGTAGTTGTAATTTTTGTAAGTTTATTTCTGTGTCTAATTCCTTTTTTATTAACAACAGCCAATGGAAAATTAAGGGTAAATTTAATTGTGATAGCATAGGGGTGATCTGTGTGGCAAAATGCCAATTGTGCCAAGCATTCTATATTGGTAAGACCGAAAGGCATTTTAGGCAAAGAATTTATGAGCACCAATATAGTATCAGTGAGCAGAATATGAATAATGCCTTGGCTAGGCATGTGTTTGAGAATGATGGTCACCATTTTCTATACTTCATAATTGACCAAGTGAAAAAAGGACCCCAAGTGGGACCATGGCAGGTATATTTAGAGGAAAGGGAACTTTATTGGCAGCTTAGAATGAATGCATTTTCATACCCTGGGCTTAATGATGTCTGCTGCATTAAATGTTTATTAAAAATTAAATCTTTTCAGAGATAAAATACCAATTTAAAATTAATATTGTTTGTAGGAACATTTTAGTATTATTATTGTTGTTTTTACAAAGTGGCAAATTAATTTACATGTATATATATATATATATATATATATATATATATATATATATATATCTTTTAGGTTGTTGCATTTTGTGTGTGGGACCTTTAATGTTTTAATTAGAATTGTGATGTCATTTATTACACACCATATATAAGTGTTTATTTGTGACTTAATTTTTGCCTGAAGAAGTTCATATATTGCATGTTTATGAAAGCGCTTACATTTATTGTTTGTCTTCATACAGTTTTTGGTGGAGTAAACCCTTGCCTTTTGTGTTGTTTAAAATGCAAAAAAATGCAATATCATACCCTATGGGAAGTCAAATACCCCTGCAAATTACAACATCAATAGCACTTCCCTTAGACTGAACTCAGAGTTGAGAGACCTAGGTACGCAGTTAGATAGCAGCCTGAACTTTGACCATTTATTCATGATGGTGAGGAAATCCTCTTATGTGGCACAACTTATAAGTAAAAGTGTGGCATCCAGATCCAAGGAAATTTAGTCCCACTATACTCAGCCCTCATTACACTAATAATCGAGTACAAGGCATAATTTTTCATGTACTTGACTAGGCACTTACAGCGGCTGGAATGACCTCAGAGATTCCTCACAAAGAAAATACAGGGTAAAACAGCATGAACTATGCAGACAATTTAAAAACCAAATCCCTTTACTCTGTCTCCTACTGACTATTAAGGGGCGACCTATGCCTGATCTACAAGGCACTCATAAATCTGGCCCTGATGGACCTGCCACACATCTGCATGTCAAACAGCATGAGGGTCACCCATCTAGGGATCTAAACTTAGCGACTCAAACAAAAAATACTGGAGAAACAGATATGTATCTCAGAGATTGCCCCTTATTTGGAACAGGCATCATATTTACATTTAGCAGAGCCCTTCCCTGGCCCTTTTCAAACACATTTTTGAACAAAGAATGGGGAATCATAAATTCACACCTGAGGCAGTGCCTATATCCCTTATGGACAGGGCAGTCTGTATGATACTCAATGCACAGGCACAAATCAATGCCATCCCCTTGCCCTAGGGTCCATATATTGGGTAAAATCAGGTTATATTGGCTAGGCTTGTAAGGGCCCTTAAGCCATTAGCCTAGTAATTTCCTATGAAGCTATGTCACATTACACTGCATTACATTATATTTGCTTGATGGAAGAAGGAGACAATACGGATAGCTAGTCTTCCCTTTTAATTGCCTTAACATTGCATCTCCCTTTTCTTTTTACCTTCCCCTTTACCTTTTTATCTGCCTGTTCCAATGCTCTCTTAAATGCCTCTTTGGACTACCTCTTCACCATCCATTCTAGTATTCCATTTCATGGCCCTGCAACCCTGTCTATAAAAAATAGTCTTGAAGAAACTGGGGGAAGTTATTCCCTAAAATCTGTTGCCCTTGTTAACTCCTTCCCATCTGCCCCTCCAGTTCAATGACTCCTTCACATCTTCTAGTTTTAAATGAGAAGAGTTCTACCTCTTTTATTGCCTAGCTATATTCCTTACCCCCTATCTCACTGAGCTTTATGGTAACTTTTGTCTAATTTCTTTCCAGCAGTCTGATATCCTTTTCTTTACCTGCCTCGAGCTGCATGTAGTACTAAAGCTGTGGTCTAACAAAGGTCCCGTGGTGTGAAAGCATTATCTATTTGCTTCTGGAATTTATCAGCCTGGTGATACACCACAGCTTTATATTTGTTGCTGTCTTACTTTGTTACTAGTGGTCCTGATGAGATACATCCCTGAATCTTTTTCCTGCTCAGTTTTGACTTTTCCAGACTAATACTTCACACCACGGTTGTTGTGGCACAAGTGTGGTACTTTGCATTTATTTGCACTGAGTCTCCACTGCCAATTTGAGAAGCAGAGTCGATAATGGGAATATACAATTTTATTTCAAGATGGTGTCAATACCTTACTTAATTAGTTTTGCATGATTGTCACAACTGACTGTGCTGATGTACCTAATCTGTCACACTATTGTATTTACAGCACAGTATCTAATAATTGTTCCTTATTGTGGTGGTATATCACTCACAAAGTCTGCCATTTACTATGCTTTATATGTGTTTTTGTTGTTTTTATTATTTAATATTATTATTATTAGAATACTTTTTATTGAAATTGACTTTGTGGTTCTGTCACACTCTCTCAAGACAGCGGAAAAAATTCTGAGCTTCTCATTGGCGAGGGACACACAAAGACGTGACAGAACCACAGAGGGACACAGTGGGATGCACTGTACTACAAGCAGCTTTAAATGAAAATGCACACTCTCACATCTCTCTACATCATTTCCTACACACACACACACACACACACACACACACACACACACACACACACACACACACACACACACACACACCATCCCAAAAACACAACAATACAAGATATAACATAAGTAGTGCCAACAAATCCAATTAATCAGAAATATATAACCTCATTAGTAGAAAAGTCAATAAGCAATAACAGGCAAAAATTGATATTTGTTTGCAATGGTCTAAAAAAAAAAAGTCTAGCTGAAAGTAAATACCTGTCCCCCCTTGTGGTCTCACAAATGCAGTAAGTTCACTCACCTGGTGGGTTGACTATAACAGCGCCAGGAGAATGGGAGGTTAATGATCAACAAAAAAGTTCCTTGCAACGACAATAAGTACCTTCTTAACAAAACTACTTGTAGGTAACTGCTTAACCAGTTTTGAATCACTTATATTATCAAATAATGAATAAGTTCCACAATTGCAGTACCAGACCACCAGCACAATAAGAGACACCAAGTTGTTTTAGCGCTTTCATTCACATTTAATGACCAGTGAACTTCTTCAGAAACAACTTTACCATCCATCTCACATATTAAATACAAAACAAATTTGCATAATTAATCAGTTAATTGAAATAAAGTTTAAAAATTTAAAGACATATAACAACTCTAGTGAAAACTTAGAAAGTATTGTGTCCAATGAATTAAATATTTAAAAATGTATAATAACATAACTAAGAATTCATTTCTAAAAAAACATTTCATGTTTATAGTTTCATTAAGGCCAGGAAATCTGTCTGCACCTAAATAGATTTGCCAAAATGATTCTTTGCATTCTAACAGTAATTTAAAGTTCCCACCAAACATATAATTATCTACACTATCCAATACTGCAAAATTAAACTTTTTAAACTCACTACAGCACATAGAATGCTTGGCTAGTGCGTTATTGGAATCTTTCTTTTTGATAGCTAAAACATGTTCACTAATTCTGATTTTTAAAGTTCTTGTGGTCATTCCTATATAGTAACTAGGACATGTTTGACACTGTGCTACATAGATGATCATGGAACTGTGACAAGTGTAGTATTGTTTTGACCAATGGGTGGTGCGCAGATGTTGAAAATGTACAGATGATGAATTTGTGATGTATCTACATTGTTTACAACAATGACATGAAAAGGTACCTTTAGTCCTAATGACATCTACATGCTTGTTGTTACCAATATGTTCCTTTCTTTCTAGTATAGTTATAGTTAAATACTATACTAGATAGTGTAGATAATTATACATTTTTAAATATTTAATTCATTGGACACAATACTTTCTAAGTTTTCACTAGAGTTGTTATATGTCTTTAAATTTTTAAACTTTATTTCAATTAACTGATTAATTATGCAAATTTGTTTTGTATTTAATATGTGAGATGGATGGTAAAGTTGTTTCTGAAGAAGTTCACTGGTCATTAAATGTGAATGAAAGCGCTAAAACAACTTGGTGTCTCTTATTGTGCTGGTGGTCTGGTACTGCAATTGTGGAACTGATTCATTATTTGGTTACTTCGTTCTTTGTGAGTTTAAGTTTTTCACTTATATTATCAGTTTAGCTTCCAATTTGTAAGATGGCTGGATTTTATGCAAAGCAAACCATTTCCCACTCATCTAACATATTCTTCTTTGCTGTTATTTATTTTGCCCAACACCACTCCAGTACCCTTACTGATGTAAATGGCACAAATGCTCCTACCTTGGAAATATGTCTTAAATGTCTCTCATTGAAATGTGCAATATAACACACATTATTAGAACACAGAACTGCAAAGTAGTCTCAATGACCTGTTTCTAGTGGCTCAACTAATCCTAACAACTTCACTCATCACATTCTGCAGAGACGTGTGTTTGTATACATACACACATAGTGTGTATATATATATATATATATATATATATATATATATATATATATATATATATATATATATATATATATATATATATATATATATATATATATATATATATATATATATATATATATTACTACTAGAAACTAGTTCAGAAAAAAAGCAAATCCCATGAAGGAAAGACATCCCTGATCAGTATCAGTAAGAAACTGAGGTCCCTCATGAAATCATTCAAGGCTAACTTCGAAAGAAAAATAGCCAAGGATTCAAAGGTTAACCACAAAGCCTTCTTTAGCTATGTTAAGAATCTAAGTGGCAACTCACAGATATGCACTGAACTAGTGCAAAATAGCACAAAATATACTGAACCTACTGATATTGCCAATATCCTGGCAGATAGATTCAATGCAAACTTCACCCCCCTCTCACCTCCAAAAGGGCCCACAACAATACCGGAAAAGTGTAGTGTCCCAAAAATCACAGACGCACAGGTGAAAACAGCCCTTTCAAAAGCCAAAAACACAGCGTCAATGGGACCAGATGGTGTCCCAGGCTGCGTCTTGCACGAACTAGAGAACGAACTAACCCCCCACCTAAACATGCTGTTCAACCTCAGCCTCTCCACAGGCTACGTGCCCATAGAATGGTGCACAGCAATGGTTATTCCTCTCCACAAAGGAGGGGCCACAACTGACCCTGGTAACTATCTCCCCGTAAGCCTGACTAGCCTGGTCTGCAAGGCTATGGAGCGCATCATCGTGGAACTCATTAAAAAAGAAATTGGGAACCTCCAAACACTTGACCCGACCCAGTTTGGCTTTGTTAAGGGCTGATCATGCCTACTAAACCTGGTAGACTTCTTCGAGACAGTCACCAAGGCCATAGATGAGGGAAAGGTGGTTCACACAGCCTACTTTGACCTTGCCCAGGCTTTCGACACCATTCCCCACTCGGGTATTACAGAAAAACTCACCAGCCTGAACATAAACCCCTACGTCATGAAATGGGTTGCCAACTGGCTTACAGACAGAACTCACACAGTAAGAATAGCGGGCTCCAGGTCCGACTCTAAACCAGTCACAAGTGGTGTCCCGCAAGGCTCAGTCCTGGGACCCCTACTGTTCGGCATATACTTCTCAGAAGTACAGGCAAACACAGGAGGACTATGGCTAACCAAGTTCGCCGATGACTGCAAACTGGGAGCCATAATTGACTCTCCAGCTGACACGGACATCCTCCAAAAGGGCCTTACTGAGACGGACACCTGGTGTCAAAGTCATGGCTTCAAGCTAAATGCCAAAAAATGCATAGTCATCCCATTTGGGTAAAACAAAACACCCACGAATTACCATATAGGTGGCAGCCCCCTTAATACAGAAGAGGTAATAAGGGATCTGGGGACCCAGGTAGATAGTAATCTCTCCTTTGACAATCATATTGCCAAAGTAGTTAGGAAATCCTTCTATGTAGCCCATATAATTACTAAAGGGTTCGCATTTAGAAATAAAGCGGTTATAATGCCACTCTACTCGTCACTCATTAGACCCATCATAGAGTACAATGCCCCATTTGGGATGTACCTCACAAGACACTTCCAACAGCTGGAAAGACTACAAAAGTACCTCACTAAGAGGATTACTGGTCTCAAACATATGTCCTATGCAGCACGACTGAAAAAACTCCGGCTGTACTCAGTGGCATATCGCTTACTCAGAGGTGATCTCTGCCTGACTTACAAAGCCATGTCCAACTCAATGGATGGACATGCTCCACCTAAAGAAATCCAAGTCACTTGTGAGCCATGCGCTCTAGTGAGCTAAACCTCACCACAACAATAAATAAAACATGCTGGAGGGATAGATTTCTGTCACAGAGACTCCCCATGCTTTGGAACAAAATTCCAAATTACATCAGGCAGAGCCCCTCACTAACACTCTTCAAGAGAAACGTTGATGAGTGGATGGGTAACAGAAAATGGACCCCTGGGATCACTTCATTGGCTCTGCTTGACAGAGGATCAGTTAAGTAATCAATAGGGCGGCGAAAGCCGACACACTCTGGCTAGGCTTATAAGTGCCCTCGGGCAGATAGCCTAGTTCTTACCTATGAACCTATGATCCTATACATATATATATATATATATATATATATATATATATATATATATATATATATATATATATATATATATATATATATATATATATATATATGTATGTATATATATATATATATATATACACACACACACACACACACACACACACACACACACACACACACACACACACATTATGCACACATCTGTCTGTTCAAGGTTGGTTTTGCTGATTCCTCCTTCTTCTTTCAGTACCTCATTACCAGAATCAGCAAAACCAACTTTACTCCAGCTACTGTGCAGGAGGGGAAAAGGATGGAGGTGTATCAGTCTGCATTCAGAAGAGACTGTCATTAGGGCTGGTAAAACAACATGATGCACTAGAGCTTCATAAAGGTCCCATACCATATATTGGCTAGCTATAGAAATCCCTCTGTGGAAAAAAAGAAAGCCACAATGCCAGAGTACATGAACTAGAATCACCCCGTATTAAACTCACTACCATTTTCCTAGGTGTTCTAAATTATACAGCTGTAGACTGGGAAACATGTAAAAGCACAGAGATTTTTGGACTTTGGCCAATTACTCCAGGGCATTTGTATTGAAAGAGTACCCACTAGGAGGAGTAATATCTTGGATCATGTCGTTAAATAATATGGGAACATCTTGCACCATCCCGTGCGTATCTGCATCACTTGTTAGGTGTGACCTTAAAGCAGTCTCCTTCGAAGTAAAACTGAAACCAGAAATTCCTGCCACCCTAGTTACTTTTAGAAATTCCTATAAGACAAATTACTACTCTTAAGTGATACACTGGCAAGCTTCAAATACTCACCAAACCCAGTTAACTCCACTGAATATGCAGAAATGTACACCACCTTCACACCATACCAGCATGTAAACATAGGAACAAGTGCAGGGTAAAACCCCAGAAACAAACCCACATGGTGGAACCATAATATAAATAAACTTTATTAAAAAAAAAAACAAGCAAACAAAAAAAAAAAAGGAACAGTCATTCCCTGCATAAGGGAGGATACCCAGGCAATTACAGACTCATAAGTCTGACTAGCCTCAAACACAAAACCATGAAAGACTTACCATGAAATGACTCCATTAGGACATAGGGAACCTCCAAACATTACAGCCATCTTTTTGGATTCATCAAGGACAGGTCATACTGCTCAACCAAACAGTTGGTGAAAACAGAACAATACATACCTCATACCTTGACCTGGCCAAAGCTTTTGACACAGATCCCCGCTCAGGCATAGTAGAAAAGCTAAATAAACCGGGAATAAATCCTTATGCCACCTGCTGGATTGCTTGCTTGGGACACATAATAAAAATATGGGAAGTTACTTCCACAAAGAGACCAGTCACCAGTGGAGTCCCACAGGGTTTTCTGTTGGGATCTCTCCTGTTTGACATCTTCTTGTAAAAGCCAATACTAAAGAGCTCTGACTGACTTAAGTTTGCAGATGACTGCAAGCTAGGAGCAGTCACTGAATCCCTGATATGAATTAGCCATCCTGCAGAAAGGTTTGTCTCAAATAAATAATAAATAATAAATAACTGGTGTCAGAATAATGGTCAGAAACTAAACTGCAAAGGATACAGTAATGCATTTTTTGGCAAGTCATTTACCCCAGTGAACTACCACAATGAGAATACGCCCTGAAGAGCTGCCCCAGTTCAAGATTTGGCAACGTATGTGCACAGTAACCTAATTTTTGACCAACATGTCTATTGTTGTAAGAATGTCCTTCTCTATTGCACAGCCTATAAACAATAGGATTACATCTAGATCTAGGGATGTCATTGTTCCCCTTTACTCAGCTCTCATTAGGCCAGTCATTTAATATAATACCCCCTTTGGCATATATCTATTCAGACACATACAACAAATGGAACACCCACAGAGATACTTTACTAAAAGGATGCAAAGCCTAAACAACGTGCCTACATGGAAGCCCTGGCACTTTACTTCGTATCCTACAGACTGCTAAGAGGTGACTAGTATCAGGCATACAAGCAATCCTCCGACCCACTACTGATGAATTTTACTGCACATCAGCAAGTCAAGTGGCGTCAGAAATATTCTCTTGGGATTTAAACATCTTCTGCAACATCAACAGAATGATTTGGAGGGGCAGGTATATTTTGCAGAAGATATTGCTGCTATGGATCAGACTCCTCATCTACATAAAACAAAGTTCATCCCTCTCCATTTTCAAGCACAAGTTAAAACCTGTGTAAGGCAAACAGAACATTTACCTCAGGACTGCCCCCTGTACTACTAATGGGCAGATGCTGCTCCTAAATGCTTTATCCCATGCATGGGTCCCCCTCAAATGATCTATGGTATGATCCCATTTAGTCTCATTAGGAATAATATATCATTGCGAAAATGACTTTGTAACTTTCAAAAAATAAAAAAGAGAAACGACACTGAGGCAAAACTGCTGTTAAGCACTTTCATTCTGTAACATTGTCAGAACTTCCTGTTTAACAACAGTTTCACCTCAGTGTCATTTCTCTTATTTATTTTTTTGAAAGTTACTAAGTCATTTTCGCATATAAGTTCTTTTCTTCTTAATAGTCTGTTTGTTATACAATAATATATAATTATTGACCATGGGATGGGTAAAGCACTCTATAACCAAATTAAATAGATTATTTAGAATACAAAGGACATTAGCTAGGATTAAAATGGCCCACAAGGGCAGTTAGCCTAGTACTTGCCTTTGAACCTCGAATCTTCTTCTGGCTTTTCCCCGTTAGGGGTTACTACACCGGAACTCCGGTCCACTAGTGATTGGCAGTAGATTTTTACAGTGCCGAGGTGCCAGCTCAACACCCAACCTTCAACAAAGGCACACCCATTCATGCATGTCTTTCGAACACCAGCCACTCGACCATGGTGGGGACATGCAGACTCCACACAGAAGGCGCTCCAGCTGAGAATCAAACGGGAGACCCTCTTGCTGTGAGGCGACAACGCTACCGCTGGACCACCATGGCTCCATGCTTTTCTGAAATCAGATTGTGTTTCTTTTGCAAAGTTTTTGGTCTTCTTCCTTATTTTTTACATTTAGAACAACTGAATAAAAAGCATTCCTTATTAAAAAAAAAAATCTTTTTTTTTATATTTTCATAATATCTTGCCAGTCTACATGGCAAAAGTTGTTACTGACAATGCCATGATCAAACCATCTACTAAACTATTAAATGATAAATTATTGGAATATCTCCTCTACTGATAAAAAGGCACACACGCGCACACACACGCACACACACACACACACACACACACACACACACACACACACACACACACACACACACACACACACACACACACACACACACACCACTAGAGATCGCAGACAAACCTGAATGTTAATACAGGCCATGTTATTTCATATTATTATATACTAGTAACTCTAGTCCTAATTATGTTAAATGTCTCAGTTTTTATTTTATGTGTGCATTTATCTTGTGCTAGTTGTGCTTTCCACTATCTTCTAAAATTAATACCATATAGTACCAGGAGTAGGTATCCTAGCTTTTAAGACATATTCTATATCAATTTGCTATCCTTCACATCTATACCCAGAAACAATTGCTCTCATGGAGCCTTATTCTTCTTCTCTCTTTCTTTCCTTTGATAGTAAACTATTACAAGAATGTCATGCTTTGTAATATCTTCTAAAATTAATACTTTACAGTAGAAAATGAATGTATCCTATCTTCTAAGAAATATTGTATGTCAAAGTCCTGTCCTTAACTTTGTGTCTGTAATAAATTGTTCTCTTGGAGCATTTCTCCCCAGGCCTCCATTGAAAATGGACTTATAAATCCAGTCTGACTCTCCCGGTCAACAAATGTAAAATAAATAAATACATACATACATACATACACACATACATAAATAAATAAATAAATAAATAAATGTTATTCTTAGCTATTTTTGAATTGCTGCATATAAACACAATTATACCACATTTGCATCTAGCTAACTCATTTGATGTACACCAGTCCTATGTAATTTTATCTTTGCCTTAAGTTATTTTGCTTATGTCATATTAAAACTGTTCTATAACTGGGCACTACAGAGTCAGAGACTCATAGCTATCAAATGATAACTGACTTAGTTTGCTGTTTTTGAAAACTCTGCAGTAAAAATGATTTGACTGTTAAGAAGCTCTCCATGAGTGAGGTCCCAGAATAAATGACTTGTAAATTACTAACAGTCTAGCAAGTAAGAATGGTAGACTGAAAAAAAAATCACTTAAATAGCTCTTTTGTTGTAATGTCTTCTCAGGTGTTAATTCTCCTTCTAAACGGGTCATTAGCAGGTCATCATCCAAAGGAATGACACACAGGTAGAAGAACTAATCAACCTTTTTACTGATAAAACACATGTAATGTGATAATCAAACTGAGGCCTGCTTCAGGCTATTTTCAGAATTTTGTGGTGCAGAATAAGATGGTGTTTGTTCCATTCACCTTGTATTAATATTGTTTCTTTTTTTTTTCTTACCATCATCACTATTACTAATACTGAAAAAGACTCCCTATCAAGCTTTCATGATACAACTTAAGAAACAGAGTGCTGAATTAAAAAAGGTGCATTTTTATCTAACTGTATATATTGATAACAGAATAAATTCATTCATATGGGTATAGTTTCCTAGCATGTTAGTAGTGTTAACTTTTTTTCTCTTTCATCTTAATATGTAGCTTTTCTTGCTTGGTCTTATTTTGCTGTAAATATTATTCCTCTGTACCCATGTCATTGCTGAGAACGGTCAACAGACCAGCTCACCTAGATGGTAAATAAATTGAAAATAAATACAACTGCCACATCTTTGGAACAGGCTCCAAATTCATGTGAAACAGAGCACCTCTATGATACTATTCAAGAGGAACCTGGATGAGTGGACGGGGCATTGTAAAATCTGACCAGGGATAGCACCCACAACCCTCATAGTCATGGGCAGTCATTACTAAATGCAATCTTGGGTATTGACTAGTACCTCTACGGTATTACAATGGGTTGAAAAAGCTAGGCTTAAAATTACCTCTGAGTCAATAACCTAGTAATCTCCTATGATCTCATGATCCTAAGTAAAAAGCTGAGGGTCGCAAACAGGTTCCCACCATGAGTCTAACTGCAGTTGCCCTCCTTGAGGCTGGAAAGAACTTCTGAATGTAGCTTATTGGTCAGGCTTGTAACGGCCTATAGACTGCTTGCCTAGCACTTATCTATGAAGGTATCAATCTATACTCTGTAACATTCTATGACTGTTATGAAAACTAGTTTGTCTGAAGGTTACTAGAACACGGGCCTAAGAATTACTACCTTGGATTCAGATCTTCCTTTGTTCTACTGCTATACCATTCTCAGTTCAGTGCCACAGTAAATGTTTATTTAGTGTATACTTCTGCAACTTTTCTATAAAGGCAGGTTTTCTCTGTTACTGTGATTTTTCTAATGCAACAGCTGCAGATCTTCGAATAATCTGCTAATGTTTACTCAACATTGTACATAAAATGCTAGAGGATTAGGCCTCTTTAACTGTCATAAACAAAACCCTGTCATAGTCTCTACAATTACGTTCTTTTTACAGCGATAGTGTAATGTACTGGCTCACCAGATGCGCAGTAGCAAGCACTGCCCAAAACCCTCCCCCGTTGTTGTACGTCAGTCAGACCTATTGAATATTCATCCGGTGTCAATGAATACTGATTCCAATGTATGAGAATGCTCTTTTGAAAATAAAACGTGCATTTTCCGAACATAAAACATGTTTCTAGACATGCTACAATTGCCACAATGTACTGAAAATAAAACATGCATTTCCGAACATAAAACATGTTTCTGAACATTGCCACAATGTATAAGAATGCTGTATTTAAAATAAAACATGCATTTCTGAACATAAAACATGTTTCCGAACTGCCACAATTTGAGAATGCTGTATATATGCTGTACAGTACCATATAAGTGCAGCATCATGTACGGCCCAAAAGCAGTAGCAGAAAAAATAACAGTAACTAAGTTAGCCCAAAGCAAAAACTGGACATTAAGGTGCCTAGTCACCTGCACTTAAAGTTGAATATATGAATAGGGACTGGTAATTGATTGTGCAACTGAAATGTGTTTCTGAACACCAGGCATTTACAGTTCAATAATATGATTTGCGAGGTGGTAACTGTCAATAGTCTGACTTGCAAGGTGTGAGGAGGTTATGATATTGATGTGTGAAGATATGTATGAAATTAACCGAGCTACGTTTCTTGAAATTGTAGATTTACATTTATACTTGAAGAGTAGATAACTGTAAAATGTATGCTTTTACTTAAGGTGATATTTGTAAAGTACACTTGTCTCCGAGCTACGTTTCCTGACATTGTAGATTTAGATAACTGCAAATGGGAGTTCCGTTTGTAATATATGTAAGGTACACTTGTCTTACATTCGGCCACATTAATTGTATGCATGATGTCACTACCTAATATGAATGGAATGTCAATCATGCCTCATTTCATATGCAACTTTTCACGCCAATCACAGGAGCCATGCCCACTCCTGCTCAGAACTGAAGGTGAGCCAGTACACTACACTATCGCCCTTTTTACAAGTCACTAGTTCTATTTTATTACCTGGTTAGTCACCTACGTTTGTTTCCTATTAAGTTCCAGATATATTTATTTCATCGATTATTATCCAGGTGAATGGACTCTCTCTCTCTTTTTTTTTTTTTTTTTTTTTTTTTTTAGCTCTTTTCTGGCCATGACCCAAACCATGAGGCAAACAAAGAATACAGAGACATAATGTGAAATAAAGAACAGAATTTATGTAAAACTGCTATTTCTTTTTAATGTAATATGGTAGAAATTTAGTATTGTAGCTGACTTGTCAAAATATATTTTTAGTTTCTTTTTTGCCACTGACCATTGGCTTCCACATGTGATACATCATACATTCCTCGAGGCAGAGATATTTAAGGTGTGTCCCTTCATCACGTGGGTGTACCCTCTTCTGAGCAAAGAAAGCCCTGCTGACTACTAAGTCTTGGTCACTGTATGGGAGTGAGACAGTCAGGGAAGCAGGTGGCCCATCATGTAGCAGCTGCTGGAACTATATGACTCTGACATCCCTGGGATGAGGGTGTATGGGATCAGTGCATCACTTCCATGATATAATGCACGGTGCAAGCAAGATGCTTCATTCACTAATGCTAGTGCTACAGCAGTTTTCCCTATTTTTCATTAGGGGTACTAACATGTGGTCAAAGCCGGTGTTAGTATTTTGGAGGCCCCAGCAAGTGTCAAGTTGGGAGCCCCCAAACACATTCAGTCTAAGTATGGTCCTGTCACTGCCACTCCACCAAGCAACTTTTTGGTTCATGCTGCAAACATTTAGCAGTAGTATACACAGAATGACCTGTAGCTTCAGTGCTCTTATATTACATCAGGCCTGTGTACCACACTATGTTGGTCCATCTCCCAAAGGGACATTCACAGTTGCTGGCATTTAGTTGCAATAGTGATACATTACAATAACTCTATGTAGAGCTCTACTTAGGTGAAATTGCACCTTAGGCACTGCCTACTGAGCACACACACACACACACACACACACACACACACACACACACACACACACACACACACACACACACACACACACACACACACACACACACACACACACTCCAGTGCTTCCCTTTGTTTCCTCCCCCCATCTTGGGCTCCCCATACCATGCATGCACATTACTTTTTTCTTCCTTTTCTGGTATGTTGCCTTACTCTTCAGTTTTTCAAGAAGCCATAACTTTCTACGTGCTCTGATGTGCATTTTCTTTTTTTTTCTTTTTACACAGGCTTTTCATCTAATGATGGCTTGAACATAAATTATGATAAAGGAAAGAAATTCAGTGTGGTTCAGCTTTAGTTTTCCATATAACCTTTCAACACACCTTTCCTGATTAAGGCAGAACAGTGATAAATATTTACGAAATAGCTCAATTAAGCTGGTGCCCCCCATAAGCCATAGGGGTTATAGATTCTCTAGGATACAGTTTAGGGCATTTTCCCAACCTTTTAGTCCATTAGTGCTCTAAACAAAACTCATAAGTAAGAAAAGAATTTCACTCATTTTTTTTTCTTTCAAGGAAGACCAAACCCACTTCCTGCCCCTCCCTCACTAATCTAGTCTCATACTATTCCCCCTACTCCCCCTCCGCAGCTCTGAGAAACTTCTCCTAGAAACATATACATCTAAACTGAAAAAGGTAATCTTCTATATAAATCTTCTATCACAAAAATCTTGAGCAGCCTACCCTATAACCTACAAAACATCACTCAAGGCAACAAGCTTCAAAACAGAAATGAAACTATTCTTCCAAACTAACTGTATCCGTCCAAGCCAGGATCCCACCTGACCACCCTCCTTCTGCTCCATAACTACTCTATCTTAATCAAATTTACCTAACCTCTGAATTTCCTGTCTGGTAATTGTATAATCCTTCTGGCACTATTTGTAACTGCCTTATATTGATACATGTATCACCAAAAATAATTCTTCCAGTTTCTGTAAGATAAATGCTTTCTCAACCATAGTATATATATATATATCTTTTGTACACTGCTTTGCTATGATTTGCTTATTCTTGTATTAATATGCTGTTATACTTATTTTTTGTGTTACTATGTATATATCTATTACTGGAGCTTTTCTCCTCGGGTCTCCACTGAAAATTGGCTATAACTGCTCAATTGGACCAACCCGGCTAACAAATGTGAAATAAATAAATAAAATAAATAAGTTGTACCTAAGGCTTAACATTCAAAGCTGACAAAATAGGAGTTCACAATAAGCTAACAGTCCAATTGCTGTGAGGATACACAGGTCATATCTTGGAATACAGCTTGCCTCCTTAACCCCCCCCCCCCAAAAGACAGTCAATGTGTATGAATCCCTCTGATACTAGATCAGGACTCCTAGAAGATCCAAGTGCCCAAATGTTCTGTGATGTATTTTATGCCTTACTTTTCAAATATAATTACTTGTTAGCTACCTTTTTTACTGTGTGTATCCCAGTATTATTGGGTGTGTCCACAGACAAAAATCTGTGATATGTTTTACATAGATATATATATATATATATATATATATATATATATATATATATATATATATATATATAGGTTTACTATCATAAAATCGAAACTTAAAATAAAAAGTGTCTTAATGTTCGAATTTAAACATCGGAAATTAACATTTCCGTATGTCCCTAATGTCGAAAACAGCTGTGTATTGTCGAAAATGTCGCTCGCGACATTTCTGACAATCAACAGCACTCTCACCCATCCCGTAACTCCCTACCTAACTAGCCTAAACTCACAGTTATGCAGAGGGGCAAGCCCCCCTGCACCTCCCTGTGGGGGGCTGCACCCCCACCCCCCAACTTAATATTCCAACTCCGAGATCGCACTACATTGAGGAAAGGGATGTATTTCCCTAACCGCACTGTACCGCGATCCCCTCACATGAGCGAACGTTATAATTACGAATGCACAGTCCATTCGCAATTTTATTTATTTATTTGCAGTTGGTTTACCAGGATAGTCCATTGGGCCAAAAAGAACCCGTTTGCAATGGTGTCCTGGGGAGAAAAGCTCCAAACAATCAAAGTTACAATAGGTTAAACATGATAATTATACAAGAGTAAAAGATTCAAACAAACAATTACAAAGTAGTAGAGGAAACATTACAGCTAATACAAACTAGAGATGAAACTTTTACAAATAATACAAACTAGTGATGAAGCTTACAGGTGGTACAAACAAAGAAGGAATGTTGCAAAGTAATTAATGAGAAGTACAGTTACATATCAGGAATCCTACACGTAAGGGGTACAGCGTGGTGTATTCTTGTGGATACAATAATAACACTAAGAGTGTATGAGATAAGAGAAATTCTAAGGGAATATTGCAGGTGTAAATAGGGGAAGGAAAGGAAGATGGAATTACCAGTGTTAGTTATGTGGGGTGGAAGCAAGAGCATTCCCACTGGGATACTAGATATGAATGAAGAGATTTTTTGAAAATAAAATGGTTGGAGGTGATACAAATTGATGGAGGTAGGGAGTTCCAGAGGCGTGCTAAACCATGTGATAGAAGATTTTTGCCTGGGGGACGAGTTGGTTTGTAGACTTCTAATAGATTTTGGTTGTTAGACCTTAATACTCTATTGGGTAGGTGCATTTTAAAGGTAGAAGACAGGGAGGGACAGAGGGAGGGGTTGAAAAATTAGCTTGTGTGCAAGAGTTAGTTGAGTATAGGTGAGATGCTTGGGTAGTTCTAGCCAATGTAGTTGTTGGAGAGAGGAACAGTGGTGGGTGGAGGACTTGTGGCTGGTAGCGAACTTGGCGATTTTGTTGTAGCAGGAGAAGAGTTGTGTTTTCAGAGAGGACTGTATGTTAGTTAGAAGTGGTGCTCCATAGAGAAGTGAGGGGATAAGAAAGGAAGTAGAAAGAGTGATTTTTGTAGCAGGTGTAAGGTAGTGCTTTTGCCGATAGAGCATACCAAGTTTTTGATGGTTTTTTTTTGATATTTAGTTGTAAATGGGAGTTGAATTTGAGCTGGTTATCAATTTGGACACCAAGTAATTTGGTCTCTGAGACCAGTTCCAGAGGTGTGTTGTTTTGACTAGTAATAGAGAATGTGTTACTATCGAAATAGGTGACTTTAGAGGGGGTGAACACCATTAATTTGGTTTTAGAGGCGTTGAGTGCTAGGTGGTTTCTTTTCATCCATTGCTCTGTGGTTAAAAAAGCGTCTTGAGTAAGCTTGAGGAGTGTAGGGATAGATGAGGCCGAGCAGATAATAGTTGAGTCATCTGCATATTGGATAATGTATGAGAATGGGATAGAGTTACGGAAATCATTTATGAATATGTTAAAGAGGAGGGGACCTAATATGAAGCAATGATAACGTTCGCTCACATAACCTGTCGAACTATGAAGTATTCGAACATCTGTTGTTCGAATACTTCATAGCCGTGCAATTGCACGTCGGCATTGTGATAGTAAACCATATATATATATATATATATATATATATATATATATACACACACACACACACACACACACACACACACACACACACACACACGCACACGCACACACACACACAAAAACATATGCCATAGCAATACTAGTTTTGTACTTATTTCAACAAACACCAATACATTGTGCAACACCGGTACTGCCACACCAGATCAGTGACTGCTGTTTAGCAGTCACCAAATAGCAGCAGGGAGAAGTCACTTTTATTTACTTCATTGAGGAGCAGTGCATAACTGTCACTGTCCCTGATTCCCTAATTTCAGAGATCTTCCCTGATTTTCCCTCATAATTTTGCTCTGCAAAATTCTACAGCAAAGAAGTTTGAGCACTATAGTATCTTGTGTTCTGCCAGTATTTATAAATCTCCCTGAAAGAGAAAACCATCCTTGAAGATCAGAAGCATCAGCTCTTCTTAAAATCCAAGGTTTGCAATGAGATCAGTCACTCTGGGCTGCTGATCTCTCTAGTGCTTACCTTGCTCATGTTCATTATCAGCTTTTTCCTAAACAGTCATATTACAGCCCTGTTAAGGTAATAATCAGGAAATTAGTACAATTTTTATCCTCATTTTTCCACAACCAGCAGCAGCTTTTGTGGAGCCCCCACACAATCAAGGATGATTAAGGGGGTCCATGGAGCCACAGGTACTGCAGATACCTGAAGCTGGTGATGCTGTTAATTTAGTGGAGAGAATGCCCACCAGCAGGGTTTAACTAAGCTAGCAGCACTACATCAGTGGTAAACTATTTCATGGAATTGTGAAGCCTGTTACTTAATAAAACACTGTTACTATAAACAGAATATCTTTAAATTTTAAAGGAGATATAAATCAGAATTGTTACTCACCTGCTTTAGTAAGTATACAGGATTGGTGTACAAGCTTTTGTTGATTTGACTGACATGTTATAAAATATCATGTTTAAGATAACTTTCTCTGGTTGGGGGCCCCAGGAACAGGGGTCCCCCAGTGACCACAGAGTTCGCTGGTGTCTTGAGGAAGGACTGTAGACCTCCAACTGCTTAATCCAACATCCGCAGCCAAGCCCGGTAGCAGCAAGGCCAATAGTTATATGCTGGTCACCAAATGGAATGCCTTTCCTTCCACCAGCAGATTGCCTAATACTTGTAATAACTGTAAGTAAAAATAAGTAAAGACTGCCAAAATCCATCATGGTATGATACAGTCTATTGCTGTTTTGTGAAGGTGTATCACTTCTGATGTATCTACTCCCTGGGTTTGCCCTGAAAAGGCACACTGGCTCCATAAGACTGTATCTGGTTATCACAATGACAGAAAATAGCACATGCAAAATAGACTAAACTTAGATGCTTACTGTTTGTACATGGACCAGTCTGTTCAAATATTTCACTTGGAATCTACTTGGGACATTTTTGTGCTGTATTTTTTTTCAAGTCTCTCCTCACTTGCAAGGTACCCTGGATGATGGCAACACTACCTACACCCAATGGACCCATTCATTCCACTGGGTGGGAGCTGGACATAGATGGGTTCAACCCCTTCCTACCCAGAAAGCCAGCAAAATGTAGGTGATAAGGAATCTTTAATAGCCTCTTGGTGGTGCAGAATCAATGCTTCTCCTCAGTCTTGGCCCTTCTGTATCTCTGTGCAGCATTTGACACCAGGGACTATGCCATCCTTTTGTAGCCTCTACAATCATGCTGTGATTTGTTTTGAGAATTCATTGACTGGTTTGCCTCCTACCTTTTAAGGTGTATGCAGTGGGTGGTATTGGGAATTAAGTCATCCTGGATTTACCTTCTGTGATATGGGGTTCTGCAGTGCTCCACTTTGGGACATTGTTGTTTGTAATGTACAAGCTTCCCCTAGATGATGCATTTGAAGAAGAAATTTGTGGTATTACAGCTGTGCAGATGATGCCTTACCTTACCTTCTCTTTTTTCTCTGGAATAAATGGCCTTACATTTACCTAAAACTGTTTTAAACTACATTTGATTTTGATGAGTAAGAGTCACTTGAATCTTATCCAGATTATGACCGAGGCAAATGCCATCCATGTGACCCCATAGGTTTTCCATACATTCATTCATTCATTCATTCATTCATTCATTCATTCATTCACCCAATAATTGATTTTATTTCATATTTGTTTACCAGGAAAGTCTGACTGGACATATGTCCATTTTCAGGGGAGGCCTGGGGAGAAAAGCTCCAATTACAGACATATCAGTGTTTATAGACATTTCAGTATTTACAAGCATTCAAATGAGTACGTAAAGATAAAGTTACAATGATTACATAGAAATAAAGTAACAATGATTACAGGAATAACAAATAAACAATTAGTAACAAACATGATCGTTTGAGAATAACAGTTAAGTAATAGTGGAGACTAGAATTCTATCGAATGAGAAAATTAATGAGTAAAAACACTCTGAGATGCTAAAAAGCTAATTTTATACAGCTGATGATAGCTGTTGCTGTGAAATTGCTAATTCTTATACAATGATTTGCAGCCATTTTAGGGAGGTGCTTACCCAGGAGAGTTGCAAGAAAATAACTAGGTGTTCATAGGTTCATAGGTAGGTATTAGGCTATCAGCCCTGAGGCCTATATAATCCTAGCCAAAAATGTTCCCTGGCTTTCCCAAGAAAATTATTTTCCTGTGCCCCTGTCGAGCAGAGGCACAAAAGTGATCCCCGGGGTGAATTTCCTATTTCCCATCCAATTGTCAAGATTTTTCTTAAAGAGGGCTAATGAGGAGCTTTGTTTGACATGAATGGGTAGTTTTTTTCCAGAATATGGGAAGTCTCTGGGACAGGAATCTGTCCCTCCAGCATGTTCTGTTTATTGTGGTGACAAGGTTTAGGTCCCTGGAGCGTGTGGCTCGGAGAGGTTGGGTTTCTTTAAATGTAGCATGTCCAACAGCTCTGAGTTTGACATAGCTTTGTATGTTAGGCAGAGATCGCCTCTAAGTAGACAATATGCGATGGAGTAGAGCTGGAGTTTTTGAGACAGTCTGCGCATGGCATCTGTTTGAGGCCGGTAATCCTCTTAATGAGGTATTTCTGTGGTCTTTCCAATTGTTGCAGATGTCTTGTGAGGTACATGCCAAACAGGGCATTGTACTATATAATGGGTCTGATGAGGGATGAGTAGAGAGGAACAATGACCTCTTTTTTTCTGGAGGAGAACCCCTTTGTGATGAGGTGTGCCACATAGAAGGATTTCCTGACTACTGTTGCGATGTGATTATCAAAGGAGAGACCCTTAGATATGCCTGGATAGGTGATTATTAATTTAAGTACTGTTTTCCTCTTGACAAGTGAGGAACATTCAGTGCTGTAGTAATTTGTAGGTTATTTAGTATTCACAACAAGTTCTGAATAGGTGCTGAGCACAAAGAATCAGTTTTGAGTGCTGAAACTAGAAAACTGGCTAATACAAAGGGAAAATTTGAAAAGCAGACTTTCTGGCACCTGGAATAGTTTAACCCTAGCTACCCAGCACTGTGCAATGTGCAAACCTGTGCAAACATGGGTTTTTAAGCCAGAAAGTTGAAAGGGAAAGAAGGCAGCCCCAAACTGCCAATGAGGTACAAATCCTGAGCTGAAAACCACTCTTCTAGTAACAGATAGGCAGCTCAATGCTTACCACTCCCACTGATAAGCAAAAAGACTTCCCTCTACCACTGCAAGGTCTGGACAACTCAGAAACACAAACTAAAGTCCTGAAACCAGCAAATCTGGGATCCAGACTATTCTAGTATAGAAAAAAGTTGGGAAATGAGCAAACAGATAGTCATTTGTTTTTTTTTGGGGGGGGGTTCGGTTAAATTCAGCAAAAAAATGCAATTAAACAGTAAATAAGCACAGAAAAGGCTATCACACTTGAGTGTGTAGCCTACAACAGAAAATGCAGTTTAAACTTTAAAATTAAGCAGAAAACAAGTGCACAACAATAAAGCAATTTAAAATACAGTAGAAGTAGTAGCAAAATGGCTTAGAGAAGTGCAGTTAGCAAAAACAGTCAAAAAAAGCCAAAAGGGTACTTGTAATCAGCAGAAAGTTTCTCTTCCTCGTTTATGGTGCTGTAGTAGTCTGCAGGATGCCCAAACAGGATCCGCTGAGCTAAAACAAGCTCATGAAGCATGACTTACTTTTTAAATTGTGTAGGAGAGTGTTTGGAGGTCATTGAGGTTGGTATCTTATTCCATATTTTAAAAATAGCATTAGAGGAGTGAGATTTCCCAGCATCATTATTAGCTTTGGTGTTATTTAGAAGGTTTTGATTACTGGAGCATAGAGTTCTAGTAGTAGCATATGGCTGTACTAGATTTTGGAGAGCAGGGATTTTCTCAGAGTGATGGAATATTTTGTGTGCAAAGGTTATTAAATTGTAGCAATTGAGGAAGTTCGAGCCAGTTAACTGGTTTAGAGATGTGCAGTGATGAGTCCTATATGGGGCTTCAGTTGCAAACCTGGCAATTTTATTGTAACAAGATTTCAGTTTGTTTAAGTAAATCTTGCTGAGATTGGTTAGAACTGGGGAGGTGTAGAAGAGGGTAGATAAGAGGTATGTTTGAGCTATAGTGTTTTTTGTGTGTTTTGTAAGAAATTACTTATTCTAATACAGGAGACTTAGTTTCATGTGAACCTTCTTCATGGTTTGGGCTATGTGAATATCAAATTTCAGGTTGTTGTCAATTTTGACTCCAAGTAGTTTAGTGTGGGCTGTTGGGGGTGATCATTGTTTTGTTTTTAGACAAGATATTAAAAGTGTGGTATGGTGAGGGGGATCTTGTTAGGATGAAGATTAATTAATTACAGGGCAACAAATTACAGTACATGTGTAGGGTGCAACATCTTGACATGGACCACAATGATGATCAACGATCAAGCAAGACAAAGTGAGAGCTGTGAATAGAACATCTTTTTTTTTCATCTGAGGAATATCACTTGGTCTGAGTGCTTATTGCCACCTAAAGACCTTTAATCAGTGGTTCAAGTGTCGGTTTCTACCCTTATGGACTACTGTAACACCCTGAGTCTGAGCTTTCTTGTTCTTTCCTCAAGCTCATATAAACTCTACAGCCAGGCTGCTGATAATTAACACATCACACATCTATGTCAGTGTTTCCACAGGCTTCTGGAGGTAAACTAAATGGCTTTAGTGTTAGATTACCTAGCACTATGTGATGTGGATGCCAACTATGTTAAACAGATATTGATCCATACTGGTCAGTGAAGATCTTTGCTTAGCTGTCAAGGTGCTGCTGGGCTTTTCCACGATGTGACACTGGGAACAGGACAGACACAGGGCAATTGTTACATTTATTACACTGGGTAGGAAAAGGTTCCTTCTACAAACAGTCTACTGCACCCACTGTGACAGCCATTTCAAAAAAAATTTACTAATAAAAGCCTTTAATTTCATTATTCTGATTCTCTATGGTGAACACCATTGTTTGAGTTTGAATATAGCCAGTGTTCTAAATGGTAAACACCTCTGAACAGAGCCAAACAGCTGCTAATATCATTCTAAGCTTCATGTATTTACATTCAGACCTCCTACTGCAATAATTTCCAACTTTTGCTCATACAGTGCAAACTTGCAAGCCTTCCAGAACCTTACACACCTTTTTTCTTCACAGAATTCTCCATTAGTACCTGTCTATAAGTTCAGCTGAGCAGGTAAATAATTTGCCATGCTAGGACCGAAACAACATAATTCTCTGCCAATTCCCAACTGCTATTCACAACTCCTCTCAGATTTCAGAAGATGATATGCATTCTTCTTTCCAAGTAAGTCTTCTTTTAGACAGTACCCCATGTACCTCATCCTCTGCAACACACACACACACACACACACACACACACACACACACACACACACACACACACACACACACACACACACACCATTTAGCCAACATATTCTTTTGAGAGGTGAGAGAAATCCAGGGTACCTAGAGAAAACCTATGCAGATGTGGTGAGGACATGCAAACTATAGAGACAGTGGCTGGATAATAGCATTGAACACAGACTCTGCAGCTGTGAGACATAATATCTTACCACTAAACCACCTTTCTGCCCTGCTGTAAAGCCTTCTTTAGCTACATTAGGAATCTAAGAAACAAGCAGTGCTCCAAATTAATCCAAAATGGTATCACATACTCTGACCCAAAGAACATACTAATTATACTGGAAGATAAGTTTAGTGCAAAGTTCACCCTAATGACAGCCTTTGAAGCTCCTCTAATTCCTAAATCCCTAACACAAACTAAAACCTTAAAGGAGCATGTCCTAATTTTACTCTCAAAACCCAAAGATATCACATCAGTGGGACCAGACAATATACCTGGTTGTATCATATACAGTGCCCAAGCATACCCTTGCAGAAATCCTCCTAAATGTGTTCATCTTATGTTTAATCACTGAGTATGTCCCAGAAGTACAGAAGACAGCATGTAATGCCCTTCCATAAGGTAGGAACCAGCACTGACCCAGAAAACTATAGACAAAGCAATCTGACTAACTTAATCTGTAGGTTATGGAGCTCATTATATCTGATATAATTAGCTATGAAATCAAAAATGTTTTAAATCTTAAGACTCAGATGTTTAGTTTTGTAAAGGTTTCTGCAGTCATCCCTACAGTTTGCTTGTACTCTGATATCAATCCCTGATAGGGAAGGCAATCTCTAGCCTGCAGTCCAAAAGTCTTCTTGGCCTTATCACACTTTATTATCTTTCCCTCTCTAGTTATTTGCTGCCGGCATATTGCTTTCTTTGCCAGTTTTATCTAGCAAATTCTAGCCCCTCCTTTCCTATTTTCTGCATCCCTACCTGCAGCCATCACTAATGGCAAAATCTCTGTTCTCCATTGCCGTGTTGGCTTAGTTCTTAGAATACTTTTTGCTACTTTATGAATATAATATTCTGTATGGTTGGTATTATTCTCCATATGGATTCATGTCCAAAATCCCACTCTTTATTTCTTGAACACCCCCAACTTCATCATCATCCCTTTTCATTTTGCTTGTGTCATGTATATGAGCCTTAACTGTGTATTTCTAAAATATCACTTCAAATCAGATAATCCTAAACCAGCTTGTTATATTGTAAGGATCAACTTATCTCACTTAACTCTTGCCCTCTTCCCCTCCCAGATAAATCCCTTCAACTCTTTATTAATTATTGCCCACAACTTCTCCTCTGGTTGATAAAAATATGCCTAACATGTATATATAAAGGACTAAAACATTTTCACTGCTTGTATCTTACTATCCATATCCAAAAACAAGAGCTTCCAGTTTCTCAGCTTTTGCATTATCTTTTATTTAGTATTTTCATACATATCATTAGCTGCCATAACAGAAGCTTTTTTTAATCCACTGTGCTAAATACGTCATCTTATCATGTCCCCATAAAAATGGGTATTGCTGAACAAATTTATGTGTCAGTAAATAATTTACAGTTACAGTATAGCCTTTGTTTTAAATTCATTCATTTTATATCCCAAAAGACGTGAAACTGTCTGAAAATGTTCCACAACATTAAGATGTCTTTTTCTGGATTTATCAAGTACAAAATAACATAATCTGCAAATAAAGACAACTTTTCTTGATTACCATACCAATTATATCCATGTATTTCTGAGTCCATTCTTTTCTTTGCCAATGGCTCAGAATATAAAGCAAATAACATATGGAAAGAGGAAACCCCGTCTGTTTTTTATGCACAAACACAAATTATCACAGAGGGACCCTCCCACTTTAATTCTTGCCTCTAATCCTACACATATCCTCTTAATTAACCTTATTATTGCATCAGTGAATCCAAATGCTTCCAATGCCATACTCATAAAATCCCAGCTTCCTCTGTTGAATGCTTTCTCTGCACTAACAACAGTAGTAGCAGTAGTATTTTCTTACATTTGGCTTCCATCTGGATCATCATTATTCTATTAATGTTACCAAATGTTTACTTTGATCCACAAAACCACATTGATTAATATTTATCAATTTTGGCTACACTTTTGCTATTCTTTTTGTTAGTATAGACAAATACTTAATAATCATAGTTTAAAATTGAGATGGGCATGTATCACCCTGAGTATGATTGGCGTTTATCCTCTTTGGGTAATACAGCCACAACTTTCCACCAAGAAATTTTTGCTTTTACTCCTTTTGAAATACTACTAAACAAAATCTTCTAGATCTTTATCACTTTCTTCCCTCCTAACTTCCAAAATTCCACAGGAATACTATATGTTCCTGGAGGTTTCCCTGGAGATTGTTTATACATCACTGTTTTCATCTCATCTCCTCCTATCTCAACTATTAGTTGTTGATCCTCATACTCCTCTACTCTGGGAAAAGTTAAGTCTTCCAGAAATATTTCCATTTGTGCTCTTTCTTGGTTTCCACATTTCTCAGCTTTATACAATTTTTCATAAAATTTCTGTAATATCCCCAATAATCTCTGGTTACTTTTCTTGTTGTAGTCTCCCTAAGTTTGGCAATAACCCTTTCTACTTTCTGTTGCCTACATCATTGTGCTAAAAATGTTTGTACTCTGGATTTAATATCAAAAATAGTTGCTTAACAGGAATCTTTCTAAACTCATGCATATTATCAACATTCTGTCTTATTTTCTCTTTGGCATGCTGCATTCAAACCTCTTCTTGTGCTGTGAGATTCCCCTTATTCTGCAATACTTTAACCTTTGTCAGCCTAAGTAATCCATGTTACTTCTTAACCACATCTCTTCCTATTTTATTTCTATCCTATTTTAAACTCCATTTTCATTTTATCCCACTAACTAGCTATAACTTCTAAAGAAATGTCCATCTTTCCTAATAGCTCTCAAATAATTTCCACTACCCATTCAATAAATTCTTCTGTTTTTACTTCACTACCCTGCATTTTTATGTTTTTACCAATACATTATATGAAATTAAATGCACAGTTTCCTGTGAAATATCATTTCTTTTCTATCTAGTCAAGGCCAGTTATTGTAACTTGGGGAATACTATGTAAATTCTGTCTGACTTCTTACTACTAAATTCACATCCTCCATACCAAATATTTTCATAAATGTATTCAGAAATCTACCTTGTTTTGTTATATTTTTCCTTCTAGGTCCTCCTGATACATCCCCACTATTGCAAATCAAGTTCCATTCCCTACCTATAAGTAACATTCCCTGTTGAAAGTTGATCATTTCTCCCATTTCTTTTCTTTAGTTCCATAATAGAAGATTTTGGTGGTATATAAGTACATACCAGCTTAATTCTCATCAATTGCCAATAGCCACTTACTTTCACAAATCTACCATTATTTTCTTTTCTTCCTCTTCTATCACTGTTGGAGCCCTCTAGTAATTAGCATAATTACTCCCATTTTCCTTGGTCCCTGACATTCTGCTGAATATCCATCCTCTCTTTTTCAAATTCACATACTAATTTCTTTCCAAATATGTCTACTGTAGCATTGCTATTTGCACTCTGCATTTCTTAGTATAATTCAATATGCTTTCTTTTTTATCTATACCTGTAAGGCGATTTATGTTCCAAGATAATATGGACAGCATAGCCATTATGATAAAAAAGCTATTGTTCCCACCTATTATATATGACAGCTTTTTGAATATCTATTTCCAACTTTTGTGTTACATGCACACACTCTTTGGCAGGGTGATCTTTTATATAGTTGCTTCTTCTCATCTCCATTTAAACCTATGTTACATTTTTCAAGACTTTATTGTTAATAAAAACTCTCCAACCAAAAACTAAATACATTTTCAGAACATGTCTATCCCCTATTATCATAGAACAAACACAGAAAACTATGTACATCTTCAAAAAGTGAAATGTAACCCTCCAGATATGAACTACCCCAAATTAGCAGCTGCACCCACAGGCATTACCTAACCTAAAATTAAATCTCCCCATGCTAAAGTGCATGCAACAACCTGTGTTCCTGTTCACACTGATTGATGACTTTTCTTTTCTTATTTCTCTTCCCCTCCCAGATGAGAAAAACATCTTGTATGCTTTAAAATATTAAATTTCAACCCTAAGAACAAGTGTACTGGCTATCTTGAAATAAAGCAAACTGCACTCTGTTCTATTAAATGCATTAAAGTACTAGGGCTGCAAGGGAGACTGCTATCTCTTATTAACTTCCTGTAATTTTAAACTTTATTTTTCACTGAATTGCTTGCTGTTGTACCTTTAAATTTTGCATTTCCCTCAGCAAAGAATTCTCAGAATTCTCAAGATTAATTGCTTCCACCTGCAGACAGCTCATCTCCATATAAAAGTAGTTAGTAATAAATCTTTGTAAATTTCACTCAGAACTGAATATACGATTGCCTTCACCTGCATAATTCTTGATTCCCACTGAACATTTGCTAATGAAAAAAGAAGCTAATATTTTTGCAGATGTAAGAGACTTTTTTTCTTGGTTTTCATCATTTTGTCTAATTTTTCAAGCCAACTTTCTTACAAAAAACTTGTTTATAGCTTAAATGTTATGCCAAGGACATTAACCTAGACACTTATCCTTGTAAAAATAAAAGAAATACCTTAGTTTGTATATACAATATAATCAGTGCATATTTACAACCCAACCCACTCCAGCAGCCCAAGTTCACAGCATATTAACATTAAACTTGCCTTTGTCCAGACTCTCTTCTCTTGTTGTACTGTATAATATTTCTTACAACCAAAAAGTACTTGTTTAATAGAATATCTTTAGCACATACAACAGTCACTGAAAAGACTCCCCCAGCATTTAAAATACCATCTGACTACACAATACAAAAACTGCTTTACTATATATAGCATGAAGTTTACATTACATAAATTCTTTTTTTTTTTTTGAATGTTAGGTGGCAGTTAGTGCTCTTGCCAAGATGAAAAAAGAATACAAGAAAAAACTCAACTCAAACTTTAGGATATTTTAGTTTTGACTTTTTAAAGGTTAATAATGAAGTGATTCAAAGAGACATGACCTAACATATTGTAAACTAAATGGTTACCTTCTGATTACTATACTTACATATTTATGACACAAACTGCAAAAGACTGGCAAGGATATCATAATAAACTCTCATAAAAGGATCCATACACGTCTTCATCTGGGAATCCTAGGACATTGTGAAAAAATATATGTCTGCAGTGTAATGATAGTTCTGATAAACTGCCGCATTATGCAATAGACATTTTTCAAATCTCTTTTACAAGCTTTTGTGCAAGTTAATATTATGTTTTTCTTTCCAGCAATAACATAAAAAAAAATCACACTTGCCGAGCATGGGCTGCCTGTGGATACCCTTTCCCTTTGTTTCAGTTCATGGCTGGGTCTTAAGGCAGCTGGCTAAAATCAATCTCTTGTGTCTGTACTGCAACTCAACTAATGGTTGCCTTTAAAAATGGTGTGGTGCTGATGTAAAATCAAAGCAAATTTAATAAAGACTTCCAAGATGGCTGCACATTGAGTAGCAGCTTAATTCTAGCACTCCCAATGTGAAAACAGAAACTTGGCAGAGAAAGTCAGTGGACCTACATTTCTGGGTAAATTTCAATAACTGGCTAGTAAGTGCCTGCCTGGATGCCAGAAAAAAAATGTATGGAGGATTTGAAGGAAAATCAGCTACAAAAGGTGACAAAAAACACTGACTGGGAAAACTACGGCCACCGTTTAGCAAAAAGAAGTGCAAGCTCCAGATATAATTTCCAGTAACCTAGAGGAAAGTATAAGGCAACTGCACACAGACCTGATTAAAATAAATGAAATGCTGATGGAGTATATCAACACAAACAAAAGGATGGAAAAAATGGAAGAAGCGTTAAATGGATACTCAGATAAGGTGATAAAACTGCAAAAATCAAAGGTCAAAATGAAGAAAAGGCTGGCTGAATATGAGACTGCACAAGAAGAGATGTTTAAAAAATAATAGAATTAGAGAACAGAGCACGTAGGGACAACCTGAGATTTTCTGTTGTACCATAGAAGCTGGAAGGAACAGACTGTATTAATTTTATGAAGGCACAAATAAGCAACTGGACTGGTATTCCACAACAGAAATTATTAATTGAAAGGGCACGTTGTGTGTATGCTCCAAACCTGGCTATGAGAAAGCAAAATAGACCTTTAATAATAAATATGCAATCTTACCAGCAGAAGGAATTGATTCTGACAAAACTGTGGCTGAAGAACAAAGTACTAAATGTGGGAGACTGCAGAGTCTTTGTGGAGAATGACTACTCATTATACACCAGGCAGAAGAGGAGTAAATTTATTCCATTAGGGAATGGCAAGAAGCAGGCAAGAGATTCAAACTGCTGTACCCATCTATCTTCAAAATATTTTTTCCCCGGAATGACAAAATCATTTTTGATGAAGTACATGCTAAGGAAGAAATACAAAAGTTTGTCCAACAGAAAGTGAGATGTGAAACAGAAGAAGATTCTGCATTTTGTTATTCTGGTAATAAAGACCTCATACAGACTGTGCCAGTGGAACCTTTTCCAATGTTTCAATGGAAAAAATGTTTGAGAGAAGGGAAAACAAAACCGTTGACTAGAAGAATCAAGAGTACACTGGAAATGAAGCAGAGACAGGATTTGGGAGATGGAAAAAAACAGGAATAGAACAAGAAAATATGGAATTATTGCACTTTCTTTGACTTTGTTAAAATTGTAGGGGTCTCTAAAGCATATGCCCTACTTCATGTCATTAATGTTTGGAGAATAAAATTAGTAACTTGGAAATTGTCAAATGTAGGTTTACAAAACAATAATTATATTTATGAAACATGACAGAAGAAAATCTGGAAATATTGGATTTTTTGGACTTTGTTAAACTTGTAGGGGACTCTAAAGCTTATGGTCTACTTCATGTCATTAATGTTTGGAAAAGTACTCAAAAGAGGAGAAAAGGACGGAGGAAGTTAACTGCTAGTAAAGCAATTTTTTTCTTAATGGTAATGTTTTAATAGAACATGATTTTTCTTTCCATATCACAAAGTAATTTTTTTCAGTTATTCGTAAGTGTAATGTAAATAAATGCTTTTTTTTTTTCTTTGTTACCCCCTTCTTCTCTCTTTCTCCTTGTTCAGTTTTAAGAAATGTAGGCACTGCAATGTAAAAAAAATGAATTAAGAGCTCATGTCCAAGTGTGTTTTTTTTCCAATAATGCAAAGAAGCTCTGTTTTATGACACATTCCATGGATAGAGAGCTGAATAAACATGTTTTGTTTAATTCACTTCAAAATGTGCAGGAGTCTGTGCAGCATATGCATCTTATCACCTATCAAAAACAATCTAGGTTTCTTATTGGCACAAGTCAAAATTTCAGAGATCGCAGCATAGATAATACCATTTTAAATATTGACCACAGACTAGATATGATTTGCAATGGCAAAAACAGTGGGGCTTCCCAGTCATTGTACAGATATACAGAAACATATATATGTTGGCATAATGGTTAAGGTGTTTACCTCACATATACAAGTTATAAGGTTAGATCCTCACCTTTAAAGGAAATTAGCTAGGCTTAAAATTGCATGCAAGGGCAGTTCACCTAGTACTTACCTATGATATATATTTTTTAAATATTAAAAATATATATATCCAAAATGACATCTGCTGGACATAATTAGTAAAATTTAAATTTAGGTTTAGGCTGGCACTTTGGCACAGCAGTTAGTTTTGCTGTCTCACAGCAGTTGGTTCTTCACTTTTGTTCTCAGCTAGCATGCTTTCTGTACAGTCTCTGCAACCTTTGTGTGTCAATGTGGGTAGTCCCTGGGTGTTCTGGCTTCCTCCCACATCTAAAGATGTGCCTTAACTGAACTGGAGAGCCTCTAAATCACATATATGTGTATACACTGTGTGTGTGTGTGTGTGTGTGTGTGTGTGTGTGTGTGTGTGTGTGTGTGTGTGTGTGTGAGCTATTTAGACCCTCTGGAAAAAGATGATAATTGTGAGACTTCCCGAAGGAAAGATACGATCTGCATGCCCAAATTAGAGAAAATACTTGGCGGTGGTGGTGCTGCGGTAGCATTGTCGCCTCACAGTAAGACGCTGTCCAGTTCGATTCTCAGCTAGAGCATCTTCTGCATGGAGGCATGCGTGAATGGGCATACCTTCGTTGAAGGTTGTGCATCAGGGCTTGTAACTCGGCACGTAAAAATCAACTACCAATCATTAGCGGACCGGAGTTCTACTGTGGCGACCCCTAACTGGGAAAAGCCGAAAGACACAACAACAACTTGGCTATAAAAGACCAGAAAAAGTAAGCAAAAGATAGCCTACCAAATGTTTCAGTTAAGTCATTGGAACCACCAGCAGCTTCTTACCTACAGATGAACAGTACCCAGGTTGTGAAGGGCATATTGGGTGTGAGACAATATTTTAAGTTTACATCTGGTAGCAATCTCCAGCCATTGTGGATTATGCATAACTAATATTATGTTAGCAGTAGAAGATGATTCAGTCAATAATCCAGCTACAGAAATCTGTACCTTACCATCCACAAGCCTAAGGTAGAAGGTATAACAATAGCTGAATCAGGATACAACCAGACGCTGAACCATCATTACTAAAGCCACAGATGGAATAAGGTCCCTAATCCAGACTATATTATTAAGGTAGAAATATGATGTCCTGACAATGGCTAAGATCCCTGAGTATCAAGTTCTCATCAAATACAATTCCGAGATCATAGACATGAGAACAAATTCCAGCTGCTTTTCCCCATAAGTTATTAAATTTTATTTTCTTCAATAGGTATGACCTTTCTGAGATGAACATAAATGACTTGTTACAGAATAACATAGTTAATAGGCGAACCCATTCACCTTCAACATAATCTTTACCACTTTAAAAATGCTCTTCATAACTACCACCTCACTAAAAGGATATGTAACTGCATAATCTCCTCCTCTGCCATTACTCAATATGCCCAATGAACCTGGTAAGTTCATCTCTTCTTCCTGCTAATAATCGTCCCTGTAGCCTATTCTACTAAATATCTTACTACTAACTACAACCCCCTCACCTCTTCCAGACTACTAACCACCTTTTGCAATACC
This sequence comes from Protopterus annectens, assembly GCF_019279795.1. NCBI lineage: Eukaryota > Metazoa > Chordata > Ceratodontiformes > Protopteridae > Protopterus > Protopterus annectens. The sequence continues at coordinate 1,480,552,813 of NC_056743.1, read as the reverse complement.
TTACTCTTTCGAAGTCATACTCTACTTCTCCATTTAAATAAATATATAAAATAACTGCCTATAAACTAACATTCAATCCATCCAACTGCCCTGCCCTTTTCTTCTCTATTTACACTATACCACCCTAACAGACCTCTCCACTCTGAAAATCAAATACTCTTGCAAGTAGAAAATCCTAACCTCTCCACTGGTCAAATTCTCCACTCCTTTTCCACTGCTAGACTATGGAACTCTCTTCCACCTTCATATATGCACCTCTCTTCATGCTCTTGTGCTAGTTCCTCACAACCTATAGCCTATCTCTCCTACTACTATCCCCCTTGTTCCTTTACCTCCATCCTATATTACCTTCTAAAACTATACCTTTATCCCTGGATGATAATCTATTTCTGTACCTATGTATACATGTTCTGTCAGTTGATAGATTTATGTACAAGCTGCATTGTCTTCTTACTTTGTTAAAAATGATGAAGTCAAATTTTATTGATGAAAGCGCTCAACTTGGTAATAAAACAGTGTGATTTCCATTTGTCCTGCTGGTGATTTTCTTGGTTCCAGTGTTGGTCTCTGTACCAGTTTTGCCACCATTCTGGTTCATACTTTGTTAAAAACTTTGTTTATTGTTTAAAACTTGTTGTATTTGCCAATTTAGTTTTATCGAATGTATGTATTGTATTAATCATTGTGGAGCTTTTCTCCCTGGGCTTCCACTGAAAATGGCTACTTTTTGGCCCAGTGGACTTTCCCGGTAAACAAATGCAAATAAATAAATAAATTAATTAAATATATAAATAGTAGGATATAGCAATTCCCAAGACTGAACACAGCATCAGTGAGAAAACTATGATGGTTCCCAGAATATATTTTATCCTAACAAAAATGGACTACTAAACCCCTCTGCACAAACCCTTTATTCATGGAGGAATGTCTCATCTTACTTTAAAACAAAATACCATTTGCTGATTCATTTCTTAGGCACAAATAATGGAGCAACAGCATCACATCGGCAGCAAATTCAGCCTATTGCCAGTAGAGCATCCATAGACACTGTTATCCACAGCCTTGTATGCACAAGCCACTGCCCAGCACTCAGTGACCAAATCTTCAGCTGTATGCTGGTTCATCATGTCAGGTCATTTGCCTTTGACAGCAGTGCTAGTCCTAGCACATACAGCTCAGGATACTGAAATAGTCTTCTATGTATTTTCTTTTAGGAACAGCATCCCCACACAGCATCACTGACAAACAAAACCAAGTCCAGTTTAAACAGGGCATACATACAACAAATCCATGTCCAATTACAAGATTCATCTGCTGTGTGTTATCCTACTCAACTGATATGTTTGCCCATCAGGTCTGCTCAGCTCTGCCTGTAGTTCAAGGAGATGCCAATATGAAATGACAACTATTAAAATGGCTAATTTAGGGACCTCTTTGGAAATATTGTCCTTTTCCTGGTTCCATCTAAGATCACTCATACTAATCTTCACTCACTGAATGACTCTCTTCTGCACCGGTTCATTATAATATGCCAACTTCAGTTTAGCATACTGAGTAGTGAATTTTTACTATATTATTCATATGCTTTACTTCCCTGTTGTGAATTTGAATTTGCCATTTCTTCCTAAACATCATCATTATCACCCCCTTCTTCCCATTTTCTACATGGGTCAGTGTGTTCTATCACTTGTCCCCATCCATCCCTATTAGATGCTATTCTCCTATCTTCTTCAACCCTCAAGCCTGACTGTCACAGGTCTTCCATCACACAATCCATCCAACACTTTGCTGGGTGCCTTCATTTTCTTTTTGTCTTCTTCCTGCCTGTCCTAAATCTTCTTCACCAGGTTGTCTTCTGCTTCCTGCACATATGCCCAAACTACTGTAATTGTTCTCTTTGACTTTTTCTGTAATTGGGGCTGCTTTTGCTTCTGCTCTTATGTCTTCATTTCTTCATCTGTCCCACAGTATGCATCCCACCACCCATCTCAGGCACTTCTTCTCCATCGCCTCTAGCTTCCTCAACTCTTGTGGCTTTACTGCCCAGTTTTCTGTATCATAGAGTAGTACTGGACACACCACTGTTTTGTGCACCTTACTTTTCAGCTTCTTTGGCATTCTTCTGTCATACATAACCCCTGACACTCTGTGCCAATTGGCTGCAGCTTCTCTGATCCTAACACTGACTTCCTCATTCAGACCTCCCTTCTCCTCAACCACCCCTCCCACATATTTGAAGCTATTAACCTGTTCCACTATTTTCTCTTCTATCTCAATTTCAGCTTCTTCTGATTTCCCCATTTGCTGCCATTACAACTGTTTTATCTGTACTTAGTTTCACCCAATGTACCTTCCGTTTTCCATTCCATCCCCCTATCCTTTGATGAAGCTGTGACATCCCACCTCTAGGCCAGTAATCAAGGAGCCTCAATCCTCACTTATTGACACTGATGAGGGACATTCACTTGGAACAAAAATAGATGCTCACAATATTTCCAGGTGCAGCTCTCTGCACCAAGCACAATTTCCCTTAAGAGCAAACAGGGAACACATTCCCATCCTGGGGCTGGTTCCCCCCTCTCTCTCCAGGCCCCAAATGAAACTCCACACTGACCACAGCTGTAAAGTTGAGCCCTCAGCTGAGTGTTCCAGGTCAAGTCCTCTACCAACCTCTCTGCAAAACCAGTGCTTTGTGTCCCTGCTCCAAGCAGCCAATACAAACACACACACACTATTTAAGATTTAATTTTCACACAAACACACACACACACACACACACACACACACACACACACACACACACACACACACACACACACACACACACACACACACATCTGGGAAAGGCTGGCACAGATTTACCAGCTATGTCCCCTCTACCCGGAATATAAGTTAGATACTGCCACCAGAACACTCCAAAGCCAGATACTGTAAGGCTCTTACAAGAGTACCCAATTATACTCAGTGAAATTAATACTAATACAAATGGTAGTATTTGACCAATGCAGCAAGACTTTCAGGAGTGGCCACAGTGTCACCAAATAAATATAAGTACTCTCAAAGGTTAAACTATTCTCTAAAAGACCAGCCACAATGAAACGCTTAAATATATTTAATAATAAATAATAAAAAACATGAAAATAATAAACATCTATTTAGAATAAACACCAGAGTTTCAATCACATGAACTATTAAAATAACACAGATGGAAATGTTCACACAGATACACAAAAACAATACTTAACTAATATCACTTTATTTTCCTGACTGATCTAAAAAATTGCTGTCCCCTAGTTTCCTTACTAGAGCAAGGCAAGATGATGTGGGTGAGTGGCCCTTCTTTGTCAGGTTTCAAAAACAGATTGCACTAAGACTTCTGACTCATCTGGTATTAAAACATTGTTTCAGTGCTGGCTTACAGAATGACATCACACACATCTGGTTATCTGACTTCTGATTCTCACTCTACCCCCTTTACTAGCAACTGAACCAGAATCTATCACACGTGTGTCATAATACACACACACACACACACACACACACACACACACACACACACACACACACACACACACACACACACACACACACACACACACACACACACTTTTGCTAAGATATGTTATAACATCTGGAAGCTATAAAACCATTTTTAAAACTTCCACCCTTCCAGGGTAGCAATTAGTTCACCTCTAATGGCAATACAGTAAGATTCCTAGTCCTGGTTTTCACAGACATTTTGTATCTGGCTGCAGTCAGAACTGTAAGATACAATGTTTATGGCCTAAACCAGGTAATTTAATTTCAGACTATTTTTCAAAGTTAGCTGGACTGAGATTAACCTCTTCTCTTCCAGTATCCTCTGTTACAGTATATTCACATCAACAGTTACAATACAGTCTGACATACAGGTGTATTTCTTTTCTGTCCAGCAGGACCTGCTGCTGGTACATTTTTAACACAAGCAGCTTTGCAAATACAGTTTCAACAAAAGCACCTGTACAAATCAGTTTGATATACAAATGACATATAATTCTTTACAAAACTCCAGCTAGCTGTGCTGGCATATGTTGTACATCCACTGCTGTACTTCTCCTGGCATAGCTAGCACTACCTCACATCATCACAGAAGTTATTGCTTACAGTCTGCCTGTGATACCACATCATCTCCATACAGCATATTTGCTGACCTGTCCCCTGTGACCTGTTTCAAATGACGTTAATCACCAGTATGAACAGCGGTAGGCTCAGGGCTGAACCCTGATGCACACCTACTCCCACTGGGAACCCCTCTGTAATACCGAACACTGTTTGTACCTAAGTCATTGGGGTCTTTGTGCATAGCTTGCACTAATTCTACCAATGTTTCTCAGACTTCGAACCACCGCAGGACTGTCCAAATAAAATTTCTTGGGACCTTGTTATATGACATATAGCTCTTCTTAATGTCTGAATGTATTTGATTTTTATGTGTTATATCTTTTTGAAGTCAGCTTAATTTATTTTCTCTGGCTTAAGCATGAACTAGTCCACTTGGATCAGTGCTCTATGCTGGTTACCAAATAAAAATAAAATAAATAAATAATAACTAAGTGAAACAACATGGCAACAGAGTTCATGTGATCCCTATTGGTGGCACAATTTGCTTCAAAAAATTCTCAGTATTTACTGGATGAAATTAGCTATCTTACATGAAAACATGAAATAGATGCCTGTTTGCATTTTAATCTGTGTTAATGAACTTATTTTCAACATTAACCTAATTATTTAAATAAAAAAATGATAATCTAATTATGAAAAACATTGATTTCTAAGTAAAGATTTGCAAAACAGTAGTTTCAAACAGATTAAGAATCTACTTAAACACTTAATCAAGATCAGAAATTACATCTGTAGAAAAAAAAATTCTCTTTTTTATGGATCAACACATCTCCTTGTGAACATGAAACTACTGCCTTAAATCCAAATTACTGCATGTTCAATTCACTAGTGTTATGTAATCTACATTATTACTGTAACAGCACTGCTGGAACTATTTCTTCATACTATCCAGTTAGACCCCATGAATCATTCTTCCTTTCATTTACCACTGCTGACAAATTATTTTCCCTTTATGTCTCTTATTTAATTGTGTTAAGATGGAAGCAGGTAAGCTTTTATATTTCCTGTAGGGCTAAATTAATATATTTATTGTATGCTATAACTATATGCTTACTTGTTTAATCTATTATTATTCTTCTGTAACTTACTTATTTAGCAATATAGCAATATTATTTGCAAGTAGGTTGTGGCTGAAAAGGTCCTTGTGGTCCAGTGCACCAAGCTGTTCAAAATAAAATAAAAATAAACTTGTGTTTAAAAAGAATGTGTGGAGATGGAAAATGCATTCAGGAATCGGCAAGCTAGAACCCTTAATCATCCTTAACTCTTCAAAGAGGAAGTAAACCTCCTATCTAGCAAAGATATTCAATGTTGAGATTTTTTTGTAAGGCTTGTGACTCGACTGATTTCATGGGAGCAGCATTACCTGCATTTATTCCTTGCACACCTGGGAAAAGTGATTTAAACCTTGTATTCCACTTCTATCATTTTAACAACTCCTCATTTCATTTTAAGGGAGTCACTGCTGACAAGTATAGTAACTTCTTTTTGAAAACTCCCAAGCTATGGCAGACCACTAATTTATTCATTGTATAACACCAGTTCTTGCAAATATATGTAAAGGTTTCAGAGATCCTCGTTAATTATAATACTATTCCTTGCTTTAATCTTGCCAATGTATAAATTCACAACATGCTGTAAATATCAATAAGATTTATGTTTAGCTGTCTGGATTAGATGAAGTGCAAGGATGTATGTATTACTATGTAGAACAAATTAAGTGAAATAATGGTTGTGTTAATTAAGTTTAGCTGATATAACATGAGTATGTCTACTAATTGCATGCACATTGCCTTACTGATATATGTGCGTGCGCGTGCGTATGCATGTGTGTATGTATGTGTGTGTGTGTATAAATATATATATATATATATATATATATATATATATATATATATATATAAATATAAATAAATTTGCGATCTCAACAGAATAGTCCAGAGAGCTATAATTAAAGACCTTAAAGTCACCTGTGTTGTTAATGAGTATACGAGGTCCACCATCATCACCCACTGTTGCTCTCAAGCTCATCAGTTCTGCTGTTGGTTCCGATTCCAACCCTCCATTGGTTCGATGAATTCCTCTGCTGGTATCCACGCTGGTTCCGAAATGACTGAGGTTCCTGGCCATTCTGTTGATTCTGGTTGTTGTGCTCCCTCTCCCTGATTCGCTCCGAGCGTCTCAGGCCTCCTTGGTCTAAAGGGATGCCACTTCCGGTATTGGTGTCCTCATGAATATTCAAGGATTCACCATCCTCATTGGTTGTATACGTTCTCTGATGTTGACCCCATTCTTGTGAGTTTGGTGGTTGAGGGTACGCCCTCCTATTGCATAGTCATCAGCGTCTCATTGTAATTTATTGATTTTATGCAGTTTAATGTTCTGAATGATGTTATCAATGTTGTTAAACACATATTGATATTCAAGTTGGTTTTGTGCAAACCACAAATCACTAGTGATCGCCACATCAAGATCTTTGGTTTCTTTGGTTAATTCATCAATAGTGCAGGCACTGAATTTAATCAGGACTTCCAGATACTCACATTTGTGCCGGTCAAACAGTGAAAACAATTCTTGATGCAACGGAGAGTTTTTTATAAGTCCGGTTGGAAATTTCCACTGCCTAAGCCCTTTGGGCACTTGTTTGCATTTTACACACACAGATATGCATTTTCAGTCTGTAACTTACAAATTTTAAGAAGCTGGTAGTGAAATAAGTTCAGACTATCTTTAAATGTTCTATTATTATCACTGGCTGTATTTTGAGAAAATGTAATGTCACGTTGCAGCCAGTTATTTAAGTCCATACTCTCCAATGGTTCTAAGAACCCGGTACGTGGATTTTGATTACCATGTCCTTGTCCTTGCTCCACAATAATACCCCTGTTGTTTTGTACACCACTGCTACCAGCCAAAGCATGAGAATCCAGGGAAGACAGAGGATTATTAGGAAGGTTATTCCTAAAACTCTGCACTTCCAAAGCGAAGGAATCCACTTTCTGAGAAAGTTGTTGAATAAGGGCTGTAAGAGCTCCATCATTCCCATTTGTTTCATCATTCAAAACAGTGTTTGCGAGGCAGGCTCACAGCCAGAAGCCATCCTTGCCTAAAAAACAGACTAGATTCCACAGAAAAGCACAAACGTTTTAACCACACACAAGGCAAGGTTGGAGCTGTAGTTCACCAACAGTTTATTGCACCACAAAATAAAAGAAACATAAGCGCTTTTGTTATATAAAATACATAACTTCATCAGATAAAAGACAACATTTAAATGGGCACATATATATGACTTGCATTATCACATGACAAACACCAATTAATGAATTAAAGCAACAATGTATAAAAATATAAAAACAGTTAAAAACACATATAACCATTAGTAGATTCCCCAGAAAAAATATATGTATATGTTTATTTAGGAAAATAATGCATACATATGAATGTGAAAATGCATATATTAAAAAAAAACAACTAAAAATGTAAATATGTAAATATGTGTCTATAAGTCCATTAACACATATTAATGTGTAGAAATCTATGTTATCTCAGTTCTGCCTTCATTTTTAACACACAACCTATAGATGCAATTTCATTTAAACCTCGGAACCCCACTGCATCCAGGCGCAAAATCCAATACACGTGAAAGAAAACAATAGCTGGATAAATGCCTGGTATACACCTCAAGCGAAAAAAATGAAAAGACCAATGGTTGGACCACAGCTGAAGATAAAAATGGAATAATCCACGTCAGGAAATAAATCACTTGCAGCTTCACAGTAGTGCCCTTTATAAAACCAAAAGTTGTAACTGAGATGTAGTAGTCAAGGTAGGAAACGGTTCACTTGCAGTTTCACACCACTTTATTAAACAAGAGTAAGCGCTTTCATGATCTAAGTCAGCTGATCGCTTCTTCAGACTCATAAAAACAATTAAAACATTGGTATTTAAAATATGGTTCAACCAATGAAAACACATTTAGAACTATGACATAGAGTAATTAAAACTGCATACATCAGTACATTGATTTGCCTTATATTCTGCATAAGATTAAATAAAATATACATATAACAGACACATTTTATGTAATAATCCATATTACTTAATGTTTTAGTGGTCTGGATTTTAAAAAAAGGTTTCAAGGAAACAGCATTGTTCAATCCAGGAGACCTATCTGCCTGAAGTAGTAAAATCCATCTTTGTTCTGCTTCCTCTACCTTATTCCTTATATCACCTCCCCTCTTACTTTTATTTATTATTTCTAAAACCATGACATTAAAAATATGTTTCCTATCTTCTTCTTCCACATGTTTTGCTAAAGCACTTGTGCCTTTTTTATTTCTTATATCTCTAAGGTGTTCAAGGATACGTTCCTTTAGACACCTATTGGTTTTGCCTATATAAAAGGCATGACAGACAGTGCAGAAGCTGAAATAAACCAAATTTTGTGTTCTGTAGTCAGCATAAAAATCTATATCAATTATAAATCCTAGTGTAGGATGTTTATATGTAGATTTATTATATAAATAGTCACATGCTGTACAATTTCTGCAAGGAAAAGTCCCCTGCCTAGCAGATAGGGTCATTCTTTCATTGTTTCTGGATTTATAACAGAGTTGCCTTTTTAAGGACCTCTTATTTCTAAAAGAAAAGCTGGGTCTATCTTCTAACAATTCTCTCAAGTCAGGATCCGACAATAAAACATTCCGATTCTTCTCAAAAATATTACAGAACCTTCTGATGTCACTTGAATAAGTTATAGGGAATCTAACTTTAAAATCATGACCTTCCTTGCTTTTAACATCTTCTATAGTATTTGAGAAGAGCGGTTTACATCTCCCATCCCTATTTTCAATGGTATATTTAGAGCTTTCATTTATGTCTTTCTTACTATAACCTCTGTTTAAGAAGTCTTTCTCTAATATAGTCATTGTCTTCACAAAGCCTTCATCTGTATTATGTAAGTGGCTTATTCTCATATATTGTCCTTTCACTACATTTTTGTGTACAAATGTTGGATGCATACTAGTCTTATGTAAGATACTATTTCTCCATGTAGATTTTCTATACATCCCTGTTGTAAGTTCATCTAACGCTGTCTTCTTAACCAAAACATCTAGGAACTCAATAGAGTCCCTGGAATGTTGACTAGTGAATCTTAAAAATTCAGTGGTGTTATGTAAGTACTCCGCCATCTCTTGCAACTCTTCACTAGTACCATCCCATAACAGGAAGACGTCATCTACAAAACGTATATATCATACAATTTTGCCAGCATATTTTTTGCTAGCACTTAATACATGATCTTTTTCCCATGCAGCTAATGCTAAGTTGGCATAGCTGTTAGCACAAGCCGTGCCCATTGCTACACCAACTTTCTGTAGATAAAACTTGTCATTGAATATAAAGACATTATTTTCTAGGACTATATCAAGCAACTCACATATTAAATTAATCTTAGTGCTTTGAAAAACTTGTTTCAAGGTCAGAATATCACGTATTTTCTCAATACCCCATTTATTCGGTATCACTGTGAACAGTGAAGTGACATCCATTGTCACAAACATATAATTTCTATTAATATTCCTGATCTTATTATATAACAGTCGCAGAAATGCCTTTGTATCCCTTAGTATAGTCTCACATGATTTTAGGACTATTTGTAAATTTTGTTCAATGTAAATTGAGATGGCTTCTGTGGCCCATCCTTTACTGGCTACAATAGGTCTCATAGGGGGCTGTGTGATGTCTTTGTGAATTTTAGGTAGACCATAAATAATGGGTATAGTTGGATGTTCTATCTGAAAGTAGTCAAACAATTCCTCTGATACATAATTAGTAATCAATAAGTCAAAAATATATACAGATATCCTGTCAATTATACCTTGTACTTGTCTCTCATTAGTTCAACATAAGTATCTGTATCATTCAAAAGTTCCATCATTTTCTTGTAATAAAAAACCTTATCCATTACTACTACACTGCCCCCCTTGTCAGCGGGCCTAATTTCAATGCTGTGAGAATCCTTTAGTTCTGACAGTGCTTCAGTTTCTGATTTATTCAAGTTATAAAATCTAGGTGGAAGATTTTTTAGCATGCATCTCTCTAATTTCATGCTCACACACATTAGTGAAAGTTTCAACTGTGGGCTGTATCTTGGGTACAAGGCACTAGGTTGTTTAAACATATTATCAAATACATTTCTTTTAAACATGGTTTTAAGTGTTAGGTTACGAGAAAATAACTTCAGCTCTTTTAATAAATCAGTTAATACTGTTTTCTGTGCTGGAATAAAGTTCAGGCCTCTATTTAACAACGAGGCTTGTGCATCAGTTAAAGAAAAGCTAGATATATTAATTACCAAGTTTTTTGTTGGTTCTTGCTCCTGGTGTTCATATATGCAGGAGTCACTCGTTCTCTCTGCTGTAATCGCGTTCTCCCTCTTTGATTCCTGCTGCTCGACCTGTCCCTTATTGGCAGCGCCTTCATTAACACAAATGGAAGGATTGAGGTTTGTGTAGCTTCCTTTTGCTCCAAAAAAGCTACTGAATCAGAATTAACACTGGAATCCATCCTTCTGTTAGTGCAAGCCATTTGGAAAGTTTCTTTTGCCATTCCACCATTTTCAAATGTGGGAGGTTCTATACATACTCTCTCTGTGCTGACATCACTGTTCTCACAGGGATTCTGATTTAAAGGGGCAGTACTTTGCACATTTGAATTTTCAGAAATCTGTACTGTAGTCATTTTTTCTACATTTTCTGTACTCACAGCTGTTCTTCTTGGCCACAAAAAGACCTCTTTACATTACAAGTCATTGAGGTCCCTTTGCAATTTTTTAGTTTTAGTATTCTGCAACCTCTTGTCATAGCCCTGTATACTGTCAGCAAGTTCATCTAATTTACTGCCTAGTACCTCTATAGGAAAATTATTAGTCAGTTGTTCTTGTAGCCTCTTTATCTCATCAGCTAGCTCTTTTTCTTGTGGTTTAAAACATTCTATAAGCAAATGCATATAATCATAGCTAAGCTGTAAATTTAAATTTTGCCATTTTTGAAGTAATTCAGGGTAGGTTTCACCATAAGTAGGCATATTTAATACTCTGAGACCTCTCGGCACTATTTTATATTTTAATGATGCTTCTAGATGAAACCTTTGCCACTGTAGCCTTTTAAAGCTATATAACTTATTCTCCAGATCTCTATACAGTTCAGTGAACTTCTTATGCATATCACAGTCCACGTGTTCTCTTTCATTCACTGGAAAAATAGGGTTTGGCATCAAGGGGTTGGAATATATATGTAGTAGTCCAACTAGTCATTCACAAAATCCAATACAGCTCAGGGTTCTCCAAGAACAATTGCCAGGGACCACCTCTTGTATTCGTTTGCACTTGTTCCCTTCACTCTTTTTTTTACATATTTACATTTTTAGTTTTTTATGTGCTTTTTCACATTCTTTATGCATTATTTTCCTATATTTTCCTATATTGGCAAGATGGAGCGGATGCTGAAGCAACGTATTTATGAGCACAATTATGATATATGGGGGAAAAAACTACCACTGCCCTATATAGACACATTCTGGAATTCCCTGAACACCACTTCAAGTTCATTATAATTGAACAAGTGCAAACGAATACAAGAGGTGCTCCCTGGCAATTGTTCTTGGAGAACCGTTAGTTGTATTGGATTTTGTGCCTGGATGCAGTGGGGTTCCCAGATTTAAATGAAATTGCATCTATAGGATGTGTGTTAAAAATGAAGGCAGAACTGAGGTAGCATAGATTTATACACATAAATATGTGTTAATGGACTTATACACACATATTTACATATTTACATTTTTATTTGTTTTTTTTTTTTAAATATGTGCTTTTTCACATTCGTATTTATGCATTATTCTCCTAAATAAATATATACATATATTTTTTTCTGGGGAATCTACTAATGGTTATATGTGTTTTTAATTGCTTTTACATTTTTATACATTGTTGCTTTAATTCATTAATTGGTGTTTGTCATGTGATAATGCAAGTCATATATGTGTGCCCATTTGAATGTTGGCTTTTATCTGATGAAGTTATGTATTTTATATAATGAAGGTGCTTATGTTTCTTTTATTTTGTGGTGCAATAAACTGTTGGTGAACTGAAGCTCCAACCTTGCCTTGTGTGTGGTTAAAAGGTGTAAGGTAGTGTCAGGTTTTGGGAAGTGCACTTTTGCCACATGTGCATTGCCATAGAGAAGAAAAGTGTTGTCTCAGGGATTTTTTAAAGAGAGCTGCATTACTGGTAGTCCTGAGTGATGGTGGGAGGGTGTTCCATAGTTTAGCAATAGCAAAGGAGTACAGCATTCTGACCAGCTGGAAGGTTAGTTTTTTCTATGTTCAGGAGCAGTTGATTTTCGGATAGGAGAGGTCTATTTGGATGGTACAGGGCAAGTAGAGAAGAAAGGGCAGGGCAATTTGATGGCTTGAATATAAATTTGTATGCATTAGTTAATTGTAAATATGTAAGAGAATGAGGGATTTCTAAAAATGAGGGAGTTCTAGCCAGTTTAGTAGTTGTAATGCGATACATTTATGAGATGAATATTCTGCATTGGTTACAAATTTAACAATTTTATTGTAGCATGACTCAAGTTTAGATTTAAGAGAGAACTGGATATTGGTAAGAAGAGGGGCATTGCATAGAAGAGATGGTGAGAGGCTAGGGATAATTTTGTGGAGTGGTTGAGGAAGTATTTGTATCTATAGAGCATGCCCAGTTATTGATTTTCTTTTATATTGCTGTGAATATGCAGGTCAAATGTTAGGTTTTCATCTATTATAACACCTAGAAGTTTAATGTTTGGGACAACCTCAATGATAGTGTTATCTTGAGAATAAATAAATGAATAACATTTTGGGATTGTTGCACTTTCTTTTGATTCATTGGTTAACGCTGTTTAAAATCATTTCTTTTCTATTTCCTGTACAACCTTTCTTTATAAGTTTGGCATTCTGTAAGGTTTCAAATTAACTTTTTTTAATCCTGAGATGCTTTGACTTTGATGTTGAATCAGATTTGCTCAACAGGGTAGCTCAGAAAACACTTTCTCGATCCTTAAAAACTTTTTTATTTCTTCTTTCCACTTTCAAATTCAGCACCATGCGTAAATACCCACATGACAACTCATTGTGGTTGTAAAACCCAATAATTCTAGATGTTTGTTATGTCTATTGCTATTTTAGAATCACTTACAAATTTAGTACACCACAGAGGTTTGGATGTGTGTAATGTTATGATAAATAGGTTAAACATACCGACCCCAATAAGAAGCCTAGAGGTTGACCACATCACCACTTGCATTTTCTTATTCTGAATCAGCTGTTAATCAACCTGTTGACAATCCATTAGGCTACACTGCCTTTTTGGAATTAAAACTGCTTAATAATTTCACCATGAGGAAGAGCATCAATAGTCTTTTCTAAACCTAGATAAGTCATATCAACTGGCATATTCATATCAGCAGCACCAACAACAGAATTATTAAATTGGATTACGTTAATAGTACAGGATTTGCCCAAAATAAATTTTTGACTGTAAATCATATAATTCTATTAAGTTATGAGGTAAAAAACTTTAGTAGCACTTTATTAGACAGCTTCCCAAAATACAAGTTAAGCATATAAGTCTGTAACTGCCTCAGTTCATGACATCACCTCCCTTAAAAGTTGGTACCTGAAGATCTTCCTTCCACAGCCATATGACCAGACAATAAGTGTTGGAATTATACCGCAAGGTGAGACAAAAAATGGCATTTTAACATTTTAATAAATAGTCCATTTACTCTATCTGTTCCATAATCTGAGTTTGTTATAACTGCCTTTAGAATCTTACTTAATACTGCTTCAGAGATAATAGGGCAGATTACATCCCCAGTTACAAAGGTTACTTTCTTTGCCTGTGAAAGTGTGTGTGTGTGTGTGTGTGTGTGTGTGTGTGTGTGTGTGTGTGTGTGTGTGTAACCCTCAAAAAAGCCTTATTTAAAACATGCAATTTTCATTGGGTTATGAATAGTGGCTTTATTATGAATAATCTTATTAATGTTGCATGCATAGCTACTATATCTGCTGTAATGTGCAAAACAATCTTTCTGGTTGTCCAGCTACTCCATAGCTTACCTTTTCTCATGGTTTGATTTACCAAACTTTATTGCTTTTGAAAGAACCATGGGGGTTTCTTAAACAGTTTCCATGGTTAGGGAGCGCTATTTAAAAATGAGTATTGTGTTTCTTCCTAGTACATTGTGGCAACTATTTTGATTCCATATTGTGTACTGTTCATCCTGGAATAATGAGCAATGATTACTGGGGCATACATCCAAGGTTGGTATTTGTTGGTATTTTGGGGCCCCCCAGGACACTTCCAGTATAACTATTACCCTGTCACTGTCATCCCTCCTAAGGAACCTTTCAGTTCATGCTGCTAGGAGTAGTTTGCACAGACTGAACTGTAGCTCCAATGTTCTTACATTAACACAGGCCTGTGTACCACTCTGTTCTCTCAGCTCACAGAGGGACATTTACATTACACTGTAACTACTATGCTCTTACATTATCACAGGCCTCTGTACCACTATGTTTGCCCAGCTCACAGAAGGATGTTCACAGTTACTGGCATTTAGTTGCAACAGTGATACAATACAACTCTATGTACAGGAGTGGACTTGGGTGAAATTCTGCCCTAGGCACTGCCTACTGTTTCACCCCCGATCCTCCAGTGCTCCCCTTGGTTTTCCCCTCATCCTGAGCTTCCCCATACCAAGCACATTTTCCCTTAACTCTTAAGCTTTTTCAAGAAGCCATGACTTTCTATATATATTCTGAAGTGCATTTATGTTTTTTCTTTTTACACATCCTTTTCATTTAGTGATGGCTTGAACAGAAATTTTGGTTAAGGACAGAAATTCAGTGATACTGTTCAACTTTAGTTTTATACCTTTCCTGACAAAAACAGCACAGTAATAACAATTTAGAAAATAACTCAGTTAAGCCGGGATCCCAAGAAGTCACATGGTTAGAGATGCCTGGGTTGCATTTTGCAGTATTTTCCCTACCTTTTAATCCAGTGGCTAGCCTGAACTAAAAACATCAGGATTTCAAGGAAGAAATAAGTTGTGCCCAATGCTTAATGTTGAAAACTGACAAAATAGTTGATCATAACAAACTAACAAGACAATTCTTGTGAGGATACACAAATCCTATCTGGGAATACTGCCTGCCTCCTTAACCCCCCCCCCCCATTAAAAATTCAGTCACTCCCTGTGCATCCCTTTGGTGTTATATTTGGATGAAAGCAGAGGTTTAGATGGCCACAGTCATGTATTTCAAGGGGCTGCTGTTTTATGTATATATATATATATATATATATATATATATATATATATGTATGTAGCATTCCTCCTAATTCCTCATCCCTACTCCCAAAAGGCAGTCACCTGTATATATGCCTAATGTGTGGTTGTGAGGGAAGTGAAAAAAATAATGTTTACAGTGATGTATTACACTTTATTGTTCCAAACAGTACACTGCCCCTACACAGGCTAGAGTAACCTTCTCTCTACACCTCCAAAGTCTGTGAGAAAGGTAAAATAAATAATGGCATCCTGTACACACCTCTGTGGCTTTATGCTGATGAAAATTAAAGTAATGATCACACCATCAGCAGCCCCCATGCAACCTACAACCTTTGGTACACACCCCTGAACAGGGCTGGGTTTAGAATGGGTGTGACTGAGGGCAGAGGCCACCTCTAAGTCCATGTCAAAATCCTTTTATACAGTCTGTGGTGTGTGTGACTCCTAGATGCTATAAATGTGTGACTGTTCTGTGATGTATTTTATGCCTTACTTTTGACATGTAATTACTTGTTAACTGCATTTTTTTACTGCTACCCAGAAGAGTTAAATATGTGCCTGGCATTATTGTGTGTACCTGCAAAGATAAAAATTGGAAATATTTTTTGCAGACACATATTTTGCACATTCACCTTCATGGAAGCTGAAGGCATTCCATTTAACCTGCTGCATGTTTTTGAGGTGCCAGGCTTAACCAGACCACACGAATAGATGTTTACAAAGACAGGAAAGGTATACAGACTCCACATAGAAAACAATGTAGCCAAGAACAAAAGTAGAGTAAAGCACTTTGAAATGACAATGCTACTCACTGTCCCACAGTGGCAATGACCAGTTACTTTCACACACATCTTCTTTATGCCAAACTGCCAAATATAGTCACCTATCAGGTGTAAGGTCCATGTTTGTGATAGTAAGTGAAAGAAAATATAGCTAGTTTGTTACATTGTAAACATGTTCCCCTGCATGCACGCGCACACACACACACACACACACACACACACACACACACACACACACACACACACACACACACACACACGAGTAATGGCAATGATGATGATGTTTGTGCTTGAAAGTTAAATAAATCAGTTACATTATTGCTCTTACACTGCAACATGCAACACATATACACACACACACACACACACACACACACACACACACACACACACACACACACACACACACACACACACACTACACTGATTTCAGCAAACAGCAATACAGTGTGTAACATTGGTACTGCCACACCAGATCAGTGACTGATTGTAGCAGTTCTCAAGCAACACCAGGAGTAAGTCACTTTTATTTACCTCATTGAGGATTGGAATAATTTATACTGTCTCTGTCCCTGATTTCACAGAACATCCCTGATTTTGTCTCATAATTTTACTCTGTCCCTTGAAAAAGTTTGACTTGCTAGTAAATCATTCAGGATTACAGACAGTCAATAAATCCAGACATCAGACTTTCATACTTCATATTGTCCAAAAAAATACACGTTGATGCAAAATGTGTTTACTCTATTAACATTTAAAGTGAACTAGAGTAATATTTTAAAAATGTTCCTGATTTTGAGACTTTACTCTGCTATCGCTTTTGAGTTTGCCCAGAAATCTTGAGAAAAGTTGAGAGTTATAGTATCTGGTGTTCTGGATTATAGACAGTCAATAAAGTCAGAGTTTCTACTTCATATTGTCCAAAAATGGGCATGTTGATGCAAAATGTGTTTGTTATTCTATTCATTTTTAAGTGAACTACTAGAGTAATATCTTAAAAATGTTCCTAATTTTGAGCCTTTATTTTGCTATGATTTTTGTCACTTTACCCAGAATTCTTGCAAAAAGAAAGTAAAAGTTACAGTATCTGGTGTTCTGCCTTTACTTATAAAACTCTCTAAAAGAGAAAACAGTCCCTGGAGATCAGAAGCATCAGATCTTCTTAAAATACAACATAAGCATTGAGATTGGCCACTGTGGTCTCATGATCTTTAGCACTTACAATGCTTATGTTCAATCACTGATTATCGTCTTTATCTTAACAGGGTCATATCACAACCCTTTTGCGCATAAAGAGGGTAATCAGAAAATGTATAATCTTTTTTTTTTCATTTTTCCCCAACCAGAAGTGGCTTTTGTGGGGCCCTAACACAATCAAGGATGACTAAGGTAGGCCCCTGCAACCATGGGTATTGCAGGTGTCTAAAGCCATCTGCAATAATAGCTTTAGTGCTGAGAATGCTGGCCAGTAGAATTAACTAAGTCAAGGGCACTATGTCAGTGGTAAACATTTTATGAAATTGTGAAGCCTGTTACTTGAAAAAACACAGTTACTGTAAGCCAGCAACATCTTTGAATTTTAAAGGATATAAATAAGAGTTGATATTACCCATCTGGTTTATTAAGTAACTGCTTTACTAGCTTTTGTTGGTTTGAAAAACATGTTATAAAATATCAAAATAAGATAACTTGTTGTGATTGGGGACTCCACAGGACCAGGGGTCCCCGATGACCATAGGGTTTGCCAGTGCCTAAAGCTGGCTAGGCATGGAACAATTACAGTATGCATTTTGCTCATGAATAAAGACCATAGCAATTTAGAGTCTGTAACATTGTGACTCCTGCCCTTGCAGTATTAAACCCATGAAGGTGTAACCAGCTTTAGAATTTTTTGGAGATATGTATTGTACTTGTATGTACTACACACAACAGTGCATGCAGATTGTGAGAATGATGGTTGTGCAATGTGACTGTGCATTGTGAAAATGAGTGAATGACGACATGTGCGAGTGCAGAATTGTGGAAGTATATGTTTTGTGAATGTGCATGTATGTGTTGTGGGTGATTAGGTAATGTGCACAGTTTGATGTGTATTAGGAGTTTTAGTAGGTTTTTGAAGTTATAGTTGTCATTTACTTAGTACTAGCAGTGTACACATTTTGTAATGACAATACTACTGGTACTGAGTGAATTGTAGTGTTGTGTGCATGTCTTTGTTTTTATTTATTGTGTGCATTGTTAGGATTTAGGTGTTGCGTTGTATGGAGGTGGGGTGGTTTGCTAAGTGTGTAACAATGTATGTACCTTGTAGGGTGTTATAGTGAAACATGGTTATGAAGCAGTGGGGATTGGGAATATGACTTTTCCCCACTGTACAGCTATCTTGGATTTAGTATTTATAAAGTAACATTGATGTTGGGGGGGCTTGCCCCCATGGAAAAATGTTTTTGGTTTACTTCATGCTTAGGAATTTTGTTTGATTTCAATTTTGTGTGGTTCAGTCATTTATGTGGTTGGGACTGTGGACAGTTGAGGTTTTTGTTTGTTTTTATATGTTGTGTTGTTGATGTTAGCTTATGTAATCATTTTAATGCATATGTGGTTTGAGCTAGCAAAAGACGTCAGATCTGAAATTTTATTAATATGTACTGAAGAATGACTGAACACTAAATCTAATATATTGGATTCCCTTATTGAAAAAGTAACATGTTACAGATACTGTTTTATTATTTTAACTAACAATAGCTATTCTTAATCCCCCGGATTCACGAATCCTCCATGTAAGACTTAATAAGTCTTACTTGGAGGCTACAGTTGAACGGTATGATGTCAGCATGCCATGAATATTCATGAGGGTACACTGACTCAACCGTAAGTCTTACACGGACCGTGTAGGAAAGCAGGGAGTGTGTCCAACTGCCGAGCAGTCTAAATGTCCATGCCCCTGCAAGGTTTGGAAAAGTAAAATGAAAGTACACAAAAGCGAGTCCGCTCAAATGTCCTTGCACCCAACACCACACTCCTTGACATTGTGAACCCCAATCACAGTTATAAAAAGTAAATTCCTGAAATAGCTGCCCGTATTTGTGCATGTGTGCGTGGGTGTGCCCATTGCTTAGCTGCAGCTAGCAATTCCGACATGGAAGAGCATAAGAAAGAATGTTTATGCAAATCACACCAAATAGCAATAACGTAATGCTAGAGCATTCACACAAAGAAGAGGCATTCACAGTTCAAGTCCCACCACTCCCCTTCTTATTTATGTTTTAAATCAGTACATGGAATAATACCTGACAAATATGATTAAAATATCAGTAAAAAGCAGTGAAATGGCCAATGTATCAGTGAACAAAATATATATTTTTAAAGGATCCTGATATATAATTGCTTGCAGTTAAGCAGCGCTTTACCCAGTGCAATAGAGTTGCCCATAGTTTAAAAGCGCTTTACCCAGCGCAATAGAGGTGCTCAAAGTTTAAGAGCGCTTTACCCAGTGCAATAGAGGTGCCCATAGTTTAATATCACTTTACCCAGTGCAATAGAGTTGCCCAAAGTTTAAGAGTGCTTTACCCAGTACAGTAGAGGTGTCCATAGTGAAATAGCGCTTTAACCAGCGCAATGTGTTTGCGTGGACGTGCGCTCCGCACCAACCAGGGCACCGTAGGGCACCGTGGAGCAACGTAGAGCAAAGTTGCTTAAACGCAGCCACACCCCCTAGCGTGTCTGGACAGTATGAAAATAAAATGAATGACAAGGTTCAAACCCAGGACTCTGTGCATCATAATCAAAGTACAGAACCACTAAGCCATGACAACTTAGAAGAAACAGCCACTGTTAACATGCATATACTTAATAATGGTAGATTAACCATTAATAAGCAGGTCTGCAGTCAGCCGAGAATTTTCAAAAACGGCCAATCACAAAAAAGTGCGGGAAATGCGGCATATTTAAGCCCCATAGGCGGGAATACTCGCCATAACTGATTGTAGCTCACATCTGCAGTTAGAATGGCTGGTACTGGAGAGGGTACACTCTTCCGAGCGCAACGTTGGGGCACCGAGGAGTTGAAATACATGGTTTGGCTCCTTGTCCATCGTCATGAGTCAAGACTCCTGCAGGGCCAGTTCCAAGGGACAGAGTACAAGGCAGAGGCTTGGAACCAGTTAGCTCATGACCTCACCAGTGTCACAGGCATTCCTCGGACTGGTGAGCAGGTCCGGCACCACCATGCAGACCTGAAGAGATGAAAGCAGGACCGCCTGAACCAATGGATACAGGAGGCCCATGGGATGCAGGATGCCCCACAACTGAGTAGGTAGCCATGGAATGCAGTATGTAGGAATTGATAATTGATTCTGCATAATGGATAGATATGTCTCAATATCCCTTTATTTACTTTACAGCTGCAGGTGACCGTGCTGCGAATCAGCAAGCCTATGCAGATGGGCTGCTAAGGCTGCGCCACCAGGCAGGTTAGTGATTATTCTGCATGTATTGTTATATAAAATAGGGGAGAGAGCATGAAATAAAGTGTTGTAGTCCAATAATACAGCCATAAAATGCCCTGAATAAGTCCTCTGCATGTACTGTCAGATAAAAAAGTCAAAGAGCCAGAAAAAGAGTTTAGCAACCCATTAAGAAAGGTAACATATGTCCGGAATAATATCTCTGAAGGTACTGTCATATAAAATAAGTGAGTGAGCCTGAAAAAGAGTGTTCTAACCTATTAATAAAGGTATAATATGTCTTGAATATATCTTCCATATGCACCGTTATAACAAATAAAGGAGTGAGCCTGTGGAAAAGTGTGTAATGTCATTAATAAAGTTCTAAAACCCGGAGTGTGTCTGTGTCATTTAGTTTGAAATGTTGTTGTACCCTTGCATTATACAAATAGTACTGTTTTAAAAAGTGCTGGCAACCCAGAGTTGTGCAGTCCCATATAAAGTGGGTGATGGAAGTGCTAGTAGCTGTGAACCATATATACAGTCCTCAACAGTCAGTTACTGGCTGGCATGCATAAGTAAATCTAGCACACGAGTAGCATGTTAATCTGTTCCCCAGAAATGTGAGTGTGTGTCAAGAAATGCAGGGTTCTGTACAAATAGAAGTGAAAATGTCATGTGAAAACATCCAGATATGGTAGATAAAGAAATATAAATGCAATCAAGGAATATGTAGCAGTAACATTTGCATCTTGGACAGTTAGTATGTCAGATATAGGTCAGGCATATATTGAACTAGCCAAACCCATTACACAACCTAATGCATGGTGGCAAGTGTAATAATACATGTAGGGGATATACACTTGCAGTCACTAGGAATGTAGTGTAGACTAAAAGTAATGATAAGATGTTAATTGAGGTTTTTTTCTACACCCTACTGTATGTGCATAAACCATGCAATTCTACACCTCAATGGGTATGTGTAATCTTAAATATTTGTTGGGACATATGTCCTAGTGTTCTATAAATATTTACATTCACATTGATGCATGTGCCCTGTTCAAACGCCACAATCATGGTGGCCTGTTGCTACCAAACGTCCCTGCATGCTGTTGGAATATCTACTGTCGTTCAATATATGCATGTGTTATGCTTGCTGTTCAACCGTTGGAACCTTGGTGTGTTGGGTTAATGGGAATATTACTGCATGCTGTTACAACTAATCTGGAATGCTGTTGTTTATGTTGTAATTAAACACACCTAGTCACAGAACATATGGGAAGGCCGGTCCCAGCGGATACACCTGTCCCTCCTCAGCTGGCGAGTGCACCTGGCACCAGCAGGTCTGGTGCCCAGCCTGGGCTTCCCTCCTCCATTGGTCCTGTGCCACCTTCGGGTGGAAGCGCTGCAGGGGATGGGGCTCATCCCCCCGTGCAAGCGTGGGTGGAGAAGGGTCACCTGTCACCCTTCGAAGGGCCGGGCTGTGGTGCGTAGGGAGATCCAGCGTTCAGTCGCTGATCCCCTATGCCAGCTCGAGGTGAGAGTGGCGCATCTCACGGGTGAGCCTGCCCATCCTACGCAGTCCCCAGCACAGCCACCCTCAGGGCTGTGAAGGTGCAGTGGTGACTGCCCATAGGTGGGGATCTCAGTTCCACTGTTACCATCTGTGGGCTCATGGGCTTGCGATTTGCAAACATCCGACCCCGTCAATTGTGTTCACCCACCCCATGTGTCATACACCGCCCCTGTATGCGTCTTGTCTGCCTTGTCTGTTTACATCCCCAACCTACCTCCCCAAACATACCTACTTCCTCTACCTCACTTTCCACTCTCACCTGAAAAAAAAAAAGGGCAATCTGTACCCACAAAAAATTACGCCCCATACATAGCTGCCCATTTCACACACATGTCCATTGGACATGTAAACTGATAATTATAGTTGGCAGTACAACATACTTTGTTGTCCTCACCCCTCTCCCAGGGGTGGATGGTTTCAAATTTCACTCCACATTTATTGCATATGCACAGCTGTTGCTGGTAAAGAAATGGGCAGCTATGGACCTTCCCTACACCCGTCCTGCACATCCCGAGCTTGTTTACCTACTGTCTGTCCCTCTTTGTGCCCCCTTTTTCACCACTTTCCTATCTCCCCATTTTCTTTTCTTTAAAAGAAATTAGCGCGGGGGTTAGCGGGAGTAAGCACTTTTAAGCGGTAGCAAGCGGGTTTAAGTGAGTGTGCGCATGTGTGTGCTTAGCTAAGCATCGCTAAGCATCACACACACCCACGCAAACCTGCTTACAACTGCTTAAAAGTGCCTTACTCACTCTATGGAAGGGCCCTTGTTCTGCTCAGCAGCAAAAGAAAAGACCTCTGCCAGTCTCGATCCCCAGACCATTGACACAATAGACAGCATGAATTACCACTAAGCCACAGTAGATATACAAATAACTTGGTGCTGACATAAATATATCATGCATTACAATGAGGGAATGTAAATGGAAATTAGGAATGGTATAACACAAATCCTGTTCTGTGGGTCTTTACCAGCAGTTGTTGTGGAATTGCATGACATGACTGTGAAAAGAGAACCAGCCATCCAAGCAGGGAATAATGTTATAGTAGCACCTTACAAACACCACACAGTATCAGACCAGGATAAATACTGGCAAAGTTGAATAGGGCAGAGGCCAGACACCCCAACTGTGACTGCTTTACAGGGATGTCCCTGATTTGTAAACAAATATTAGCTGTGCCCCACTGAATCACTCTGGAAAGTACTAACTTTAGGCAGACAGGTGTGGAATCACACGTAATGAATAATGTCAATAGGTGAGAGTAGACACTGCTTGCACATCAGAAAAGGTGTAGGTATACATATGCTCTGATTCCCAAGAAAGTCTCAACTGCAATATGTCTGTAATATATTGCAGGTGTATCTAACGTATATGTACCTTTCACTGAGGCTGTTCAAATACATACCTGAGAGTATCTGAGGCCTGGCAGAGGCAGAAACACACAGGCATATCAGCATTACTGCTGTTACACACTCTGCAAATAGCTTTGGAAGGAGTTCCAAAAGCATGCCCTTATGTAGGAGTAAAACACAGAAATATCACAGGATGTAGCCATGTACCGCTAGCAACCAACTGTGACAATGCCAATGTGCCAGTGCTGAAAAGACTGCTGTGGTGCACAGACAAACTATAATAGGCTAACCTCTAGCTACCATCTGGATATGTCCACAGGTGGGAGCTTTGCAGACAGACTACTTGCTTTGATAGACTAACAGGTACACAGCAACCCTGTATGTTCAGCAAGATAAACCTCACATGATAATAAAAAATGCTCTTTGCAGTTCTGCACCCCTACCCAAAGGTACAACACACCTGTATATTCAGGCAAAAACCAGGGTGTAGGTAGGCATACTCAGCACTGAAATATGTCCAGTTGTGTTGAGCAGCCTGTGCTAATGTCAACACAAACAAACCACAAATTGTTCAGAAGTGAGTAACGTAATAATTACAGTATAGTAGTTCACAAACACTGCATGTGTCACAGGAATACAGTGCACTAACCACATTTGTATGGCAGTTAAATGTCTAATTCAGAAAGAAAGTACATACTCCCATGTATCCTGTGTTAGCATTTGGAGGGGTGAGTACATGTCTACACTGAGAAGTGTGTACTGGAAGCAGCAACATTCAGGTTTGACTACAACATGCATATCACTGGCTACAACCCTAGCTTCAGATAAGAGACATATACCAACCTTCTGACTGACACAATGGTGTCCAGAGCAAACAAGCATGGGCCCCACCTTGGAAAGCTGAAAGGGCTATGCTTACCTAACCTAGCAGTTTATAGCAGTGGGCTGCAATTACAGTGAGTAATGCAATCACCACACAGCAGGCTGCATGCAATTACTGAATGGTGGGCAGCAATTGGTGCAGAGGCTGTCACATGCACAAGTGCAGATACCTATAAAAGCAGGCTGTACCTGCTGTCCACACATGCAATAATATCATTGCAGGTACAGGGAGATATAGAGCGAGAGCGAGAGAGAGACACAGACAGTGGCACAGACAACAGAGAGAGAAACAGAGACAGAAACAGAAACAGAGGGAGAAAACAGAAAACAAACAACCAAAAAAAAAAAAAAAAACCTACAAAACTGTAACAGACGGATCAGGGAAATACAAAGGTAAGGTATGTAACTTATATGTATGTGTTGGCATGTAGTAGATGTTCCTGAAGAGTACTCTAAACACTGCAAATCATCCATGTGTGGCAGCAGTACATATCTATCTGTATCTGCACATGTGCATAGGGCAAGGGACATACTGCAACTGTTAGTGAAGGGTGGACAGATATCTGTTGTTGAAGGTTGTTATGTGCATATATCTATGTAGGTCGTAGTGTGTGGCATAGAAAACAGCATGCAGTGCTGATATGTCATGTGCTGGTTAAACACTGTGGGACTGATTTGTCAGATCTGCTGTATTACAGCCAGTGAGGCCTGCTAAAGCTACATGGGCCGAGGACACCCACATGCATTCTGCACAACACTATGCAATATAATCACATAACTATACATCCCACAACTGTCGCACAACTGATATCCCCACCATGAAAGGCGGACTGTACATGTGCCTATATGTACATCTATGTGTACAGCAATGGATGTGTACATGTATGTGTATATATATATATATATATATATATATATATATATATATATATATATATATGCAGTGCCATTCCTCCTTTCCAAAACACTGTACCCATTAATTACCACATAGGTAGAGATCTACCCAACACCGAAGGTGTGATAAGGGAACATGGGGCACAGGTGGACAGTAGCCACCTCTTTGATAAAGACAGCGCTACACTAGACCTGTAATCTGTCTGTGTGGTATGTGTCATGACAACAGGTGTGTCATCTAGGGAAATATAGGTCAGTGTTCCCCTCTACTCATCACAATGCCCTGTGTGGTATGTACCTCACATGACAACTACAGCAGGTGGAAAGGCCACAGTCATACCTCACAAAGGGTAATACTGGCCGCAAACAGATGCCCTATGCAGACTGACTCACAAAACCACATCTAGACTGCATTGCATACCGGCCACACAGAGGTGACCTCTGCTGGACATACAGAGGTATGTCACACCCATATCTGGGTGACAACCACCATGGCAACATATCACAATCCCTCTGGGATACACGCTCTAGGGCCCTAAACCTCGTCAGCTCACTAAACATCACATGCTGGACGGATAGGTTCCTATCTCAGAGATATGCCATACACTGGAATAGAGGAATAGACCACCTAGCAATAGCAAATAAGGCTCCTCATTAGCAGTTGTCATAAATACCCCTGATGATTGTTTGGGAGATTGGTAATATACCCCAGGAACCCCCTCTGTGGTTCTGGTTGGCAGGGGCAAGTGAAATCAAAGTACATGTGTGTCAAAGGCCAGGGTAGCATATGGCTAGGCTGCTGTAGGCCCTAGGGCCAATAGCATATTACCTACCTATGACACTATGCACTCACACATGTACTCAATGCAATACCTGCTATGTGAGGTTGAATAAGTGTAACGCTGAATGTGTCCAAGGTCTGTAAAGGTTTGATAGGTTAGTGTGAAGTTGTATCTGACATGGTAGTGTCTCATTGTAGGCTAAAGCAATACATGTATGCTTAGTGAGTGGTACTGCTGGTGAATCCAACTCCCATATGAACTGTAGCAATACCTGAAGCTGTAGGCCTAAACAGCACAGTATGGTGTGTGTTCACATTGCTTGGAAACACTGCCTTGTGTGTTTCCTGTAGTTTGCACAGAGGACAAAACTCAAGCATAAGGGTTTGTAAGTAGTGGCACACAGTACTGTATGGTACACAGGTAATGCTCATCTGTGTTGGCATACAGTGGTGCATTGTATGTTTGTCTGATGTGTGTGTAATTATGCCTGTACCATGGCTGCAATCATATGTGTGTTACAGGGTATATGTGTGTATCCAGCAACATATATACTCTGTTACAGCAGTATGCCACCTATAGTAACAACTGTACACATGTTAGGCAGGACTATGGCATCAACGACTAGGGTGGTTGACTGGTACTATCGTAACTGTACGTTACATTCATTGCAATGGATGACATCTCTGTTCATTCATTGGCGTGATCCCTGTGTCGAGGTTGTGCATTGTGTCACAAACAGTGTGCCGGGTACTGTTGTATAGTGTGTATAGTGGTGTGATATATAGAGTGCGCCAGGCACTGTTAGTCAGTTGTGGCCTGAGAACCAATAAGGTGCTGGTGTGTATGTGTGTGTGTGTGTGTGTGTGTGTGTGTGTGTGTGCTGTAGTGAGGAGTGTATTTGTGTGCATGTGTGCATGTGTTCATGTGTTCATGTGTGCATGTCTGCATGTGTGCATGTGTTCATGTGTGCATGTCTGCATGTGTGCATGTGTGCTAACATCATGTACAGATTGTAAAGTGTGTTTCCTGTCTTCCTCTCACAGGTGCTGAGTTTGGGGTGGCTGACAGCAGCAGGGAACCTGAAGTCACTGCCACTAATAGTGGAGATGATGAGACATGTATTGTGGCAGAGGAAGCTTTGACAGGGTCTGTCGTTGGTCCACCAATCGACAGTACACAGCGTTCAACCCCATCTATGTGCACACTCATACTGCCAATACATCCCCCATCACCAATGGCCTTAGCTGAGGGACAGCATACAGTTGGCATTGACCAGGAGAGTGTGGTACCCATGGCACCTGTATCCCCTCACAGCAGCCATAGCCGGATTCCTGGAATGGTACCACATAGGTGGATGTCCAGGGGTTCTCGGGGGAGCACCACTGGTCGTATTGCCCCTGGCAGATGTGCCCCCAGAGGTATTACAAACTCCAGTATGTTCTGGGCTGTAATGCAGGCACAGGCACATATGGAACAGTACACCAGACAGGGACTAAGGGCGCAGAGGGCCCATTACACCGCTATCAATGATAGCATCCGTGACCTTGCCGGTGCCATCCGGAATTACACCAAGGTCATTGATAGACGTTGGGGGGAGACATTAGATGCCCTCCACAATGTGTCTTCCATGAGCCAGGACCATGTGGGACGGTTGAGACGTCGACGAGGATGCATGCCAGCAACAGCTGGCAGTCATTGCAGATGGCACACAGATCACAGCCGCTCCCATAGTGACAGTACCAGCCCCAGCAATGCTGGGGCTGGCCTGTCTATTGACCATCCTAGTAGACCACGTGCACATGGCTCTGGCCTGTCCCATCAGGGACATGGGTCCAGTCATCATACCTCTGCCTCTGATGATAGTACCCAGTCAGGGTTGGTACCTGATACTGCCCATAGCACCCCTGCCAGGCACAGGTACTGTGTCCATGCCCAGAGACAGTGATCTGTACAGCCTACCAGGTACAGTCTGTGGCTGTCCCACAACCTCCCATATATGGCAGCCACATGGTGGAGCTGTGTGCATGCAGACACACACACATTAACCAAACAACTAGGGTTCACACATACACACACACACACATTACATCAACGTTGGCCCATGCTGCACTGTTGTCCCTTACACACACACACACACACACACACACACACACACACACACACACACACACACACAGACATGTTGACTGGATGGGTCAATGTCGGGCTCTGGCAAACCAACAACACACCCTGTGCATATGATGACACCTGTGCCACCTCCTGTCATCTGTAACATTGATGCAGAAACAGGCTAACATGGTTCTGATGCACAGGGTGACATTATAGCAGTGTAGCAATATTAGCAAGTTGTCAACAGGAAAGTGTAATGATATCCTTGTAGGTATATCTGAGCAGGCATTATGCATCACAGCTCTGATTGTCAATGTAGCATTGTTTACACCAGTGTTAGGTCTGAGTATGTATTGTCCACCCATGTGCCACTTGGCTGAAGTGTACAGTGTTGCCAGCATGTGTTAGTGAGTGGACAGTACATGTGTGGTGTGTGCATTACAGATTAGCAGGTGTACATCTGTGAACATGGTGGGTGCACACTGTCTGCATGTATGTGCATAGTGGACACATGGGACGTGTGACATACCCTGTTGTACACATTGTTAAAATCTCATAGTATCTTTCGATGGCCAGTATGCATTCTACTACAGATATGTACTAACATGGGTACACATGTGTGTATGACATGGGTGGACACTATGCTGTGGGTGATACTATTAATACCTGTCAATAATTTGCAGTCTGGTAGTATACACAACCTCAACAGCATGACTATAATCAATCATTAGATGATGTCCTGACAAATGACACACAGTTGTAGGGAACTCAGTAAAAGTTGGATCCTTCCGGTACTATACTATAACAGTAACCAGTGGTATTGACTGCCACTCGTTCCTGGGACAACACCTGTTTGGCATATAGCCCTGTTAGGTGCATGCAAACACACTAGGGATATGTCCATCCTCATCTGGAAATGCATGCATTGGCCTACAACACATTCCCTGGATGGGATGCATATCCTACATAAGGGTATCATACAGACAGATACCTGTTGTCCAATACATGCTGTATAGCAGTAAGCTGACTATGGCATAGTCATCCACATTTACTATACATACTATCCTGACAGTACCACATGGGTGGTAGCCCTCAACATGTATGTTGGGTACCAATGTGTACATACAGCCACGTGTTGTGTCATCTGTCCCTTGGTATCCACATATCCATAGGTATTGTGGAGTCCCTCTGTGTGTGACATAAGACATTAGGGGCCTGAATGCATATCCACAGGGCTGTTGTACACCTATAATGACTGTCCATTATTGCCAGTCGTTGTGTATGAACATGTCTGACATATCCCCAGGCATGTACCCTCACTCACAGTACTCTATAGTAACTGTCATGGGTGTGTGTGGCTCAGATGACATTGGACACAGATCACTACAGTGGCCAGGCTTGTCACATACATACATATGTGACCTATGATCTGAGAAGCAGCGGCACAATCTGTCAAAGGAAACAAATGTATTCATGTAGTATGCAGGCTTCACACCTATGTACTGATTGCGGTCACATGTACACATATTTATTTGCCACACAGATACCTGATGTGTGCAATGCACACACTGTTTTTAATCATGATATGTCATACCATAGTAAAAGCAAAACCCACACTGCATTAACCAACTGTGTCTCACACACACACATAGCAATTGCAGGATTCAAACCCCTACCTAACTATGTTACGATACCACAGAAATAAGCATTAACATGGCACGCTATATGTTTTGCTAGGTGGTTTCTCTTCACCTGCTATATTTGTAGGATGCTGACATCATCAGACTGTCCAAAGAGGATTGTACCTCTTTTAATGTGTTTTCCCAGTCTCCAAAAAGGGCACTCCTCTCAAAAAAAATCACCCACATACACTGTCAGCGTTTGCAGGATTCAAACCCCTACCTAACTATGTAATGATATTAGAGAGATACGCATTAACACGGCACCTTATATGCTTTGCTGGGTGGTTTCACTTCTCCTGCTATATTTGTGGAATGCTGACATCATCAGACTGTCCAAAGAGGAATGTACCTCTTTTAATGTGTTTTCCTAGTCTCCAAAAAGGGCACTCTTCTCAAAGGAAATCACACACATACACTGTCAGCATTTGCAGGATTCAAACCCCTACCTAACTATGTAATGATACTAAAGAAATACGCATTAACACGGCACACTATATGCTTTGCTGGGTGTTTTTTCTTCTCCTGCTTTATTTGTGGAATGCTGACATCATCAGACTGTCCAAAGAGGAATGTACCTCTTTTAATGTGTTTTCCCAGTCTCCAAAAAGGGCACTCCTTTCAAAGGAAATCACACACATACACACACTGTCAGCATTTGTAGGATTCAAACCCCTACCTAACTATGTAATGATACTAGAGAAATACGCATTAACACAGCACACTATATGCTTTGGTGGGTGGATTCTCTTCTCCTGCTATATTCGTGGAATGCTGACATCATCAGACTGTCCAAAGAGGAATGTACCTCTTTTAATGTGTTTTCCCAGTCTCCAAAAAGGGCACTCCTCTCAAAGGAAATCACACACATACAGTCAGCATTTGCAGGATTCAAACCCCTACCTAACTATGTAATGATACTAAAGAAATACGCATTAACATGGCACACTATATGCTTTGCTGGGTGGTTTTTCTTCTCCTGCTTTATTTGTGGAATGCTGACATCATCAGACTGTCCAAAGACGAATGTACCTCTTTTAACGTGTTTTCCCAGTCTCCAAAAAGGGCACTCCTCTCAAAGGAAATCACACACATACACACACTGTCAGCATTTGTAGGATTCAAACCCCTACCTAACTATGTAATGATACTAGAGAAATACGCATTAACACAGCACACTATATGCTTTGGTGGGTGGGTTCTCTTCTCCTGCTATATTCGTGGAATGCTGACATCATCAGACTGTCCAAAGAGGAATGTACCTCTTTTAATGTGTTTTCCCAGTCTCCAGAAAGGGCACTCCTCTCAAAGAGAAATCACACACATTGTCAGCAGGATTCAAACCCCTACCTAACTATGTAATGATACTAGAGAGATATGCATTAACACGGCATGCTATATGCTTTGCTGGGTGGCTTCTCTTCTCCTGCTATATTTGTGGAATGCTGACATCATCAGACTTTCCAAAGAGGAATGTACCTCTTTTAATGTGTTTTCCCAGTCTCTAAAAAGAGCACTCCTCTCAAAGGAAATCACACACATACAGTCAGCATTTGCAGGATTCAAACCCCTACCTAACTATGTAATGATACTAGAGAGATACGCATTAACACGGCACTCTATATGCTTTGCTGGGTGGTTTCTCTTCTCCTGCTATATTTGTGGAATGCTGACATCATCAGACTTTCCAAAGAGGAATGTACCTCTTTTAATGTGTTTTCCCAGTCTCTAAAAAGGGCACTCCTCTCAAAGGAAATCACACACATTGTCAGCAGGATTCAAACCCCTACCTAACTATGTAATGATACTAGAGAGATATGCATTAACACGGCATGCTATATGCTTTGCTGGGTGGCTTCTCTTCTCCTGCTATATTTGTGGAATGCTGACATCATCAGACTTTCCAAAGAGGAATGTACCTCTTTTAATGTGTTTTCCCAGTCTCCAGAAAGGGCACCCCTTTCAAAGGAAATCACACACCCCCACCCCCACAAACACACTGTCAGCATTTGCAGGATTCAAACCCCAACCTAGCTATGTTATGATACTAGAGAGATACGCATTAACACAGCGCGCTGTATGCTTTAGTGGGTGGTTTTTATTCTCCTGCTATATTTGTCGGATGCTGACATCATCAGACTGGACATGGTAATGTGTGCACACTTTGTTTTATGCAATCCCAGGAATGAGCCATGTGGGTCGGCAGGTGTCAACAGCTTGAACAGGACCCCATAATTCTTACCTTGTGTGATCTATCTGTGGACACATTGACATTTCTTCATATGTCAATACATATTTATGCACAGATTGTTGGTTTTGTGGATACTTCATGTGTCTGGGATGTTGATAAAGGGCTATTCAAAGTCTATGTGGGGCACGTGTAGCTCTGTTCAGTGATGTATGTCCTGGGTGTCTACCTTGCAAACAGTCTAGCATGTTTGGGAACCATGATCTGCACATGAACATACCACAGTTGGTAGGGTAGTGTGTTTGTCAGCTTCCAATAGCTCTGTTTATGACTTCAACCATGATGGACTCCATGGCCTTGCAGATCAGACTTCATAGGCTTACTAGACTATACTTCCCATGGTGTGTTGTGCACCAACACTTGTGGGGAGTGCCATATGGTGCTGTAACGCATTCACTTGTTCCAGATCCTGTGGAGAGGGTGAGGCTCAACAGACTGTTCAGGTGCAGGTGCAGGGTCTGTTTGTTCTGTAGTTCATGCATGACACATATTGGGAAACAATGTAATCCAATTGCTGCCATGCTTTTGACTTTGGGGGGAGCTGTTCAGCTATTCTACATGTGATATCTCCTGGTATGATGACCGGGACTATCATCAGTGGGAGGTGGGTATGTCTAAATGGGCCTGTCTGACAGGATGTCGGCATTGTCAGTCAGGTACAGTTGGCCCTGTCTCAGGACATATATGAGTGTACATTGCTATTTATGACATAGCTGAAGGAGGTGTCATGATTCAGTCTGGAATCCTTCTCAGATACTCTTTACAAAACACCAGCAAACCTGAGCACTAATCCCTGTTATACTCTTTTACACACTTAACAACCTACTGATCCTTTGTGATCAGGCTACGGAGTATGTCATCATAATATCCTGGCATGTCCAGGGGTTGGTTTCGTGTGTACTCTCCAGTCCAACTAGTGAATATTGTTGTTTTGACACAATGTCACATCTGCCTTCTGTACACAGACAACCCTCTCCTCCTCCCAACAAACTAAGATATATGTGAGACATGCAACAATATTGACATACAGGAGATTCAGCTCTCTCGACCCATGACTGGCATAGTCTATCAGGTGGTGAAGGTAACCACACACACCACATATCAGTCTCACATAAACCTATAGTGGCAGCAATCAAACCACATTATCACACATAAACATACTCGGAGGCTCTACATAAACTCTGCCTAGGCAGCAGAGACCTCCAAAGCAGACACACAAACAACTGCTACCCCACTACAATACCCATATATCACATAGTTCACAATGTCAGCGTGCCACACAGTCACTGCCCTTCAGGCTAAACAACACACCTAATACACTTGTAATAGGTGACACTTATTGTCAGACACACTGACGTCCCACTCACCA
Source organism: Protopterus annectens (assembly GCF_019279795.1). Taxonomy (NCBI): domain Eukaryota; kingdom Metazoa; phylum Chordata; order Ceratodontiformes; family Protopteridae; genus Protopterus; species Protopterus annectens. The sequence continues at coordinate 1,480,519,133 of NC_056743.1, read as the reverse complement.
GGCCAAACAAGGGAATAGTCACTTTGAGCTGTCTCTCGGGTGCCAGGATCCGCAACATAACACATGCACTCAGGTCACTCCAAAGCAAGTACAGGATTGGCTCCATCATTGTTCATGCTGGTGCATACACCCTCAGACGTTCCTCCCTGGACCACATGACATGATACATAGAGGAACTCTGATCATGTAGCCCAGGCCAGTATGACCCTGACCTTGTCTAGCATCTTACACTCACCAAGTATGATGTCACAGTATACCAACAAAGTGATCATGTTTAACAGTTGGCTAACATATTGGTGTCATTCACAGGGGATACAGTGTCTGTCAGCCTGGGGTGACATGCTCGACATGCCACGTAGCTTCCCTATGTACAGCTTGCACCTGTCACCTTTGGACTTTTGAATACTGGCTAAGGCACTTGCTACCACCATACTGCCTTTTTTAAGTGGGGCTCAAAAGACAAACCCACCTGCATAGACATTACAGAGTACATGACACTGAGGGTAATGCTGCTCAACACCAGATGTGTTACCCTCAAATTGCGACCACTCAGGAATCTCCTCAGTATGGACAACAGCGATATCTGTGCACTAACCAACACCTATTTCAGGCTCCCAAATGCACACCAGCACTACCAGGTTATATTTCATACCATGCTTTCTGACCACAAAACTCAGAATGACCAACACAAATAGGGGGAGTATCCATATACATCACAGATACACATACCTCCGGGTTGATAGCACTGCACAAAGCATCACAGACCATACATATGCACCTAACATTGTGCAAATCTGCCTTTTGGTTTGTTGCCTGCTACAGACCACCCTCCCAAACTCAGAAACTGCACTCGGCTTTCCTGGGAACACTGGACAATATGAAGGTCTCCCCAAACACCATTATATTGGGTGATTTCAAATACCCACACATTGACTGGGGATAGTACTGAGGCCCCAACACCCTCGCCCAACAGTTGCTACTATGTGTAAACTCATATGCTATGGCACAACCGGTCACCACACCCACAAGAGGGGACAACATATTGGACATGATCACCACCAACATGGGGACTCTATGTTCCACACCTGAGATATACCCTTCATTGGTAAGGTCAGAACATACATTTATCTCACTGGACATCCATATCCCGTCCCCACATCCATCCTGGGTAATCTTGGTGAACTTCTCAAAAGCAAACGTCACACTTCTCCAAACCAAGGTGGTATCCTTCAGAGACCCTGGGACAGTGGTAAGTATGGCTCAGACTGCTGAATCCTTTACATACACATTCTATGGACACCTAGTGGACTGCATGGATCGTGCTATCCCAAATAACAACTGGACCCACTCATCCAATGGCATGGGACCTGTCTGGTAGACCCTGGCCATTAATAAGCTATACAATGAAAGGAGGACACTACTACATGATAGAGCACAATCCCAGACAGGGAAGGCATCTGTGATTTGTACTAGCAGACAGCTACAATCACTCATGTATTTATGTCAGGCCTGCTTCAAACGGACAATTGCACCAGACACGTAGGACACTCACAAGGCCTTCTTCAATTATTTCAGGTACCTGGGTGGACACTCACTGATATGCTGTGAGTTACTGGATACTGACTAAACATACCCTGTACCCACAGACATTGCCAACATCCTGGCAAACGGGTTCAGTGCAGATGTCCCCCCCCCATCCCCACTAAGGAGCTACTGTCCATCCCAACAGAGTGTAACCTCCCTGACATCACAAATAAACAGGTGAGTGCTGCCCTCCCTACAGCAGACAACACAGCATCAATGGGACCAGATGGTGTCCCGGCCTGCGTCTTACACGGGCTTCATGACAGACGTAACCCTAACATTACGTCACTGTTCAATATCAAAGTTACTGCGGGATATGTACCCACGGAATGGCGTACAGCGATAGTGGTCCCACTCCACAGAGTTGCTGCCACAATGGACCACAGACAACATCGGCCTATAAGGCTAACTAGCCTGTTCTGCAAAGCTATGGAGCATATTGTAATGGGACTCATGCACATAGACATTGGGAACCTACAGACACTGGGTCCTACACATTTCAGTGTTGTTGTGGGCAGATCTTGCCTCTTGGACTTGTTCATATGAGCCATGTGGGTCGGCAGGTGTCAACAGCTTGAACAGGACCCCATAATTCTTACCTTGTGTGATCTATCTGTGGACACATTGACATTTCTTCATATGTCAACACATATTTATGCACAGATTGTTGGTTTTGTGGATACTTAATGTGTCTGGGATGTTGATAAAGGGCTATTCAAAGTCTATGTGGGACATGTGTAGCTCTGTTCAGTGATGTATGTCCTGGGTGTCTACCTTGCAAACAGTCTAGCATGTTTGGGAACGATGATCTGCACATGAACATACCACAGGTGGTAGGGTTGTGTGTTTGTCAGCTTCCAATAGCTCTGTTTATGACTTCAACCATGATGGACTCCATGGCCTTGCAGATCAAACTTCATAGGCTTACTAGACTACACTTCCCATGGTGTGTTGTGCACCAACACTTGTGGGGAGTGCCATATGTTGCTGTAACACATTCAATGGTTCCAGATCCTGTGGAGAGGGTGAGGCTCAACAGACTGTTCAGGTGCAGGGTCTGTTTGTTCTGTAGTTCATGCATGACACATATTGGGAAACAATGTAATCCCATTGCTGCCATGCTTTTGGCTTTGGGGGGAGCTGTTCAGCCATTCTACATGTGATATCTCCTGGTATGATGACTGGGACTATCATCAGTGGGAGGTGGCTATGTCTAAATGGGCCTGTCTGACAGGATGTTGGCATTGTCAGTCAGGTACAGTTGGCCCTGTCTCAGGACATATATGAGTGTACATTGCTATTTATGACATAGCTGAAGGAGGTGTCATGATTCAGTCTGAAATCCTTCTCAGCTACTCTTTACAAAACACCAACAAACCTGAGCACTAATCCCTGTTATACTCTTTTACACACTTAACACCCTACTGATCCTTTGTGATCAGGCTACGGAGTATGTCATCATAATATCCTGGCATGTCCAGGGGTCGGTTTCGTGTGTACTCTCCAGTCCAGCTAGTGAATATTGTGGTTTTGACACAATGTCACATCTGCCTTATGTACACAGACAACCCTCTCCTCCTCCCAACAAACTAAGATATATGTGAGACATGCAACAATATTGACATACAGGAGGCTCAGCTCTCTCGACCCATGACTTGCATGGTCTATCAGGTGGTGAAGGTAACCACACACACCACATATCAGTCTCACATAAACCTATAGCGACAGCAATCAAACCACATTATCACACATAAACATACTCAGAGGCTCTACATAAACTCTGCCTAAGCAGCAGAGACATCCAAAGCAGACACACAAACAACTGCTACCCCACTACAATACCCACATATCACATAGTTCACAATGTCAGTGTGCCACACGGTCACTGCCCTTCGGGCTAAACAACACACCTAATACACTTGTAATAGGTGACACTTATTGTCAGACACACTGACGTCCCACTCACCAGGCCAAACAAGGGAATAGTCACTTTGAGCTGTCTCTCGGGTGCCAGGATCCACAACATAACACATGCACTCAGGTCACTCCAAAGCAAGTACAGGACTGGCTCCATCTTTGTCCATGCTGGTGCATACACCCTCAGACGTTCTTCCCTGGACCACATGACATGATACATAGAGGAACTCTCTGATCATGTAGCCCAGGCCAGTATGACCCTGACCTTGTCTAGCATCTTACACTCACCAAGTATGATGTCACTGTATACCAACAAACTGATCACGTTTAACAGTTGGCTAACATATCGGTGTCATTCACAGGGGATACAGTGTCTGCCAGCCTGGGGTGATATGCTCGACATGCCATGTAGCTTCCCTATGGACAGCTTGCACCTGTCACCCTTGGATTTTCAAATACTGGCTAAGGCACTTGCTACCACCATACTGCCTTTTTTAAGCGGGGCTCAAAAGACAAACCCACCTCCATAGACATTACAGAGTACATGACACTGAGGGTAATGCTGCTCAACACCAGATGTGTTACCCTCAAATTGCGACCACTCAGGAATCTCCTCAGTATGGACAACAGCGATATCTGTGCACTAACAGACACCTGGTTCAGGCTTCCAAATGCACACCAGCACTACCAGGTTATATTTCATACCATGCTTTCTTACCACAAAATTCGGAATGGCCAACACAAATAGGGGGAGTATCCATATACATCACAGATACACATACCTCCGGGTTGGTGGCACTGCACAAAGCATCACAGACCATACATATGCACCTAACATTTTGCAAATCTGCCTTTTGGTTTGTTGCCTGCTACAGACCACCCTCCCAAACTCAGAAACCACACTCAGCTTTCCTGGGAACACTGGACAATATGAAGGTCTCCCCAAACACCATTATATTGGGTGACTTCAAATCCCCACACATTGACTGGGGATAGTACTCAGGCCCCAACACCCTCGCCCAACAGTTGCTACTATGTGTAAACTCATATGCTATGGCACAACCGGTCACCACACCCACAAGAGAGGACAACATATTGGACATGATCATCACCAACAAGGGGACTCTATGTTGCACACCTGAGATATACCCCTCATTGGTAAGGTCAGAACATACATTTATCTCACTGGACATACATATCCCGTCCCCACACCCATCCTGGGTAATCTTGGTGAACTTCTCAAAAGCAAACATCACACTTCTCCAAACCAATGTGGTATCCTTCAGAGACCCTGGGACAGTGGTAAGTATGGCTCAGACTGCTGAATCCTTTACATACACATTCTATGGACACCTAGTGGACTGCATGGATCATGCTATCCCAAATAACAACTGGACCCACTCCTCCAGTGGCAGGGGACCTGTCTGGTAGACCCTGGCCATTAATAAGCTATACAACAAAAGGATGATGCTACTACATGATAGAGCACAATCCCAGACAGGGAAGGCATCTGTGATCTGTACTAGCAGACAGCTACAGTCACTCATGTATTTATGTCAGGCCCGCTTCTAATGGACAGTTACACCAGACACGTAGGACACTCACAAGGCCGTCTTCAGTTAATTCAGGTACCTGGGTGGACACTCACTGATATGCTGTGAGTTACTGCATACTGACTAAACATAACCTGAACCCACAGACATTGCCAACATCCTGGCAAATGGGTTCAGTGCAGATGTCTCCTCCCCATCCCCCCTAAGGAGCTACTGTCCATCCCAACAGAGTGTAATCTCCCTGACATCACAAATAAACAGGTGAGTGCTGCCCTCCCCACAGTGGACAACACAGCATCAATGGGACCAGACGGTGTCCCGGCCTGCGTCTTACACGGGCTTCATGACAGACATAACCCTCACATTACGTCATTGTTCAATATCAGAGTTATTGCAGGTTATGTACCCACGGAATGGCGTACAGCAATAGTGGTCCCGCTCCACAGAGTTGCTGCCACAACGGACCACAGACAATATCGGTGTATAAGGCTAACTAGCCTGTTCTGCAAAGCTATGGAGCATATTGTAATGGGACTCATACACATAGACATCGGGAACCTACAGGCACTGGGTCCTACACATTTCAGTGTTGTTGTGGGCAGATCTTGCCTCTTGGACCTGTTCGTATTCTTTAAACATTTACCAGGTCCATCGGTGTAGGGACGGTTGTCCACACAGCCTGCCTGGACCTTGCACAACCCTTCAACACAATACCCCACTCGGCCATTATGCATAGGCTCACTGGCGTCGATATCGGCACATATCTCACACTATGGATTGCTACCTGGATCAGGGATAGCACCCACATGCTCAGTATTGCAGGTGCCATGTCTGACTATACACCAGTTACACATGGCATCACACAAGGCTCAGTCCTAGGATCTCTCTTGTTCAGTATATATTTGTGTGACGTACAGGCTAACACAGGAGGAATATGGCTGACCATGTTCGCAGATGACTGCAAACTGGGTGCCATAATCAACTCTCCAGCTGGCACATGCATACTCAAACAGGGTCTCACAGAGATAGGATGACTGGTGCCTGAGCCATGGCCTACAGCTAAATGCCATTAGTTGCATAGTCATCCCATTTGGGAATAACAACATGCCCACACATTACCACATAGGTAGTAATCCATTACATACGGTAGTAGTTGTTAGGGGTTTGGGGACACGACTTGTTCGTACTCTCGCCTTTGACAATCACGTTGCCAAAGTGGTTAGACAGAACTTCTATATAGCCCACCTTATCCCATATGGTTTCACATGTTGATCAAGTGAGGTCATTGTGCCCCTATACTCATCACGACCATGCTTGGTTACAATGCCACATTTGGGATGTACCTTACCCGACACCTGCAGCAACTGTAATGGCCACAAATGTTCCTCAACAAGCAGATGTAGGGACTCACACGGATGCCCTGCACAGTTCAGATACAGTAACTCCAGCTCTACTCAGTCACTTACCACCTACTTGGATGTGTTGTGTGCCTGTAGTTTAAGGAACTATCTGACTAAGATTTAATGGACATGCTCCACCTCAGGATATCCGACTCCCTTGGATCTACACACTCCAGGGACATATACCTCAGTACAGATGTTAATAGGACATGCTGGAGGGACAGATTCTTATCCTAGAGGCTCCACTCACTCCGGATTGTAATCCCGGTTTCGCATGGGCAGAGCCACCCACTAACCACCTACAGGAGACATCTTGACAAGTGGATGGGTGATCGTATGTTTACCCATGGGATATCTTCTGGGTCCCTGCTAGACAGAGGCACAATACACTAAACGTAAATGGGCTATCTTGTTTGACCTACTATTCACAAGCACAGTGTTCTACTTTGACAGGGTTGCGAAAGCCAAACACACTCTGGCTAGGCTTGTACATGCCCTTTGGGCGGATAGCCTAGTATCAACCTCTGAACCTATCATAATGTTCAGGATGCACAATGTTTATTGCTGATACTGTTTGCAGGTTTTATCGTCTTTGCTTTCCCACTTTCTATGAACAACTTAGGTATCTGCAGAACATATTTGATTATGACAGGGTTCCACTATATTATATATGTGTCTGTTGTCATATAACTGTGTGCACAGGGCAGATTGCTGGATAGTGAGAGGTTCCTAGGTTAACACATGCAACTGCCTGATATGTGTGGCCCACTGCTGTACTCCGACATGGCCTAAGTGTGTGAGCATGCCCAGTTTAGACTGTCAGTGTTCTGTTGCCTGACATTTGTCTCATTTATTCAAGTGTGTGAGCATGCCCAGTGTGACCTTTCAGTATGTTGCTGTCTGAGGTCCACTACATTTGTTGATGTATGTGTACATGTCCAAGATTAACATTTCTACTGTGTGTTGAAAGTCAGGTTCTATTCTTACTGCGGGACCCACCTTTGTGTCATAACTCGACAGGGATTATGCTGTGTCTGCAGGGTTTCCATGGAATACTTTGCATAGACTTATCAACATTTCTTCATACAGGCTGACCACTGCAATACTGTCATGGTTTAGTGGTTCAGTACTATGACTATAGTGCACAGTATCCTGGGTTCAAGGCCCATCACTGCTTTATATTTTCATACTGAGCAGACCAGACTGCTTAAGGGCCAGTAGAGCAAATATGAGCATGTTGGCTTTTGTTCAGCTATGCCCTACTTAGGTTCATAGGTTCATACTAGGCTATCTGCCCTAAGACATTTACAAGCCTAGCCAGAGTGTGCTTGGCTTTCGCCACCCTCTGAACTGATTTTACTGTGCCCTTTTTAAGGTTAGTTTACTGTGCCTCTGTCTAGTAATGACACTGAAGTAATCCCCAGGGTAAACCTATGATCTCCCATCCACTCGTCAAGATTCCTCTTGAAGAGAGTCAGTGAAGGGCTCTGCCTAACATGGACTTGGATTCTATTCCAGAGCGAAGGCAGCCTCTTGGTTATGAATCTGTCCCTCCACCATGTCCTGTTTATTTCTGTGCTGAGGTTCAAGTCCCTCGAGCACGTAGCTCTAAGGGATTTGGATTTTCTGAGGTGGAGCATGCTCATTAATTCCAGGTTGGACATGGCTTTATATGTCAGGCATAGATCGCCTCTAAGTAGGCGGTATGCAACTGAGTAGATCTGGAGTTTCTTTAACCGAGCAGCATATGGCATTTGTTTGAGTCCCACGATTCTCTTTGTGAGGTACTTTTGGGGTCTTTCTAGTTGCTGCAGGTGTCAGGTAAGGTACATCCCAAATGGGGCATTGTATTCAATTATGGGCCTGATGAGGGATGAATAAAGGGGCACAATGACCTCCCTCGATCTAGATGTGAATCCTTTAATGATAAGGTGGGCTATATAGAAGGTCTTTCTAACCACTTTGGCAATGTGGTTGTTAAAGGGGAGATTACTGTCAACTTGGGTCCCCAGGTCCCTAATTACTTCTTCTGTACTTAATGGATTCCCACCTATGTGGTAATTTGTGGGCACTTTGTTTTTGCCAAAGGGTATGACTATACACATTTTAGCGTTTAGCTTTAGGCCATGGCTCTGGCACCAGTTATACGTCTCTATGAGACCCTTTTGGAGGATGCTTGTGTCAGCTGGAGAGTCAATTATGGCGCCCAGTTTGCAGTCATCTGTTAACTTGGTCAGCCACAGTCCTCCCGTGTTAGCCTGAACCTCCGAAAAATATATGCCGAACAAGAGAGGTCCCAGGACTGAGCCTTGTGGGATGCCACTTGTAACTGGTTTAGAGTCTGACATGGCTCCAGCAATTCTGACTATGTGGGTTCTGTCCTTGAGCCAGTTTGCAACCCATCTTATGACATAGGGGTTTATATTTAAGCTGGAGAGCTTATCTATGATGCCCAAGTGGGGTATTGCGTCAAAGGCTTTTGCGAGGTCCAGATAGGCTGTGTGGACTACCTTCCCCTCATTAGTGGCCTTGGTGACTGTTTCAAAGAAATCGACCAGGTTTAAGAGGCAGGATCTGCCCTTAACAAAGCTGAATTGGGTAGGATCCAGTGTCTGTAGGTCCCCAATGTCTTTGTTTATGAGTTCCATGATGATCCTCTCCATAGCTTTGCAGACCAGCCTAGTCACGCTTATGGAGCAATAGTTTCCAGGGTCCGTAGAGGCACCACCTTTGTGGAGTGGGACCACTGTTGCTGTATGCCATTCTTTGGGTACATATCCTGTAGTAAGGCTGAGACTGAACAGCAGCTTTATGTGGGGGTTTAGCTCTTCTTGGAGTTCATGTAGGACGCAGCCCGGGACACCGTCTGGTCCCATTGATGCTGTGTTTTTTGCTTTGGAGAGGGCGGCTCTCACCTGAGCATCTGAGATGTTAGGGAGGCAGCACTCTGCTGGGATAGATATTTGCTCTTTAGGGGGGGAAGAGGGGAGAAGTTTGCACTGAACCTGTCTGCCAGGATGTTGGCAGTGTCTGTGGGTTCAGTGTATTTTTTGTCATTTTGGACCAACTCTGAGGATATCTGGGAGTTGCCACCCAGGTTCCTAACAAAACTAAAGAAGGTCTTGTGATTATCTTTAGTGTCCTGTGCAATTTTTCTCTCGAAGCTGGCCTTGGATGATTTTATGAGGGATCGTAGTTTTTTGCTAGTACTGATCAGAGATGCATTCCCTTTTAGGGATTTTGCTCTATCATGTAGTAGCATCCTCCTTCTGTTGTACAGCTTATTTATGGCTGGGGTCCACCAGGCAGGATGCCTGCCTTTGGATGATTGAGTCTTGGTTTTGTTTGGGATAGCATGATCCATGCATTCCTGAAGGTGTCCATAGAATGCGTTTATAAAGGATTCTGCAGTTTGAGCCGTAGTTTCCACTGGCCCAGGGGCCTTGAAGGATTCCACCTCAGTTTTGAGAAGTGTGACGTTAGCTTTTGAGAAGTTTTTCACTGCGGTTTTCTGGGCTGTGGGTAGAATCGGGATGTGGATATCCAGTGAGATTGATTTATGGTCCAATCTTACCAATGAGGGGAATACCTCTGGTATGGAGCATAGAGTCCCCATGTTGGTGATGACCAGATCCAGTATGTTATCCCCTCTTGTGGGGGTGGTGACCAGTTGTTCCATAGCATTTGAGTTTATAAATTCTAGGAACCTTTGGGCTAGGGTGTTGGGGCTTGCGTAATGCTCCCAGTCAATGTTTGGGTAGTTGAAGTCACCCAATATACTGGTGTTTGGAGAGACCTTCATATACTTAGACCCAGCTTGTCCAACATTGCTCAGCTTTAACCAACATTGCTGGACGTTCCCCAATATTACTCAACATTGACCACAGTTGTGCTAGTTGGTGTGTGCGATTTTCTTTACATATACTACATGGTGGTAAATGCTGTTTAGCACTGCTTTATATTGCTTAACACATGGCAGTCATGCCTCAGGTGGTGCTGCAGGGCTGGCTATGTCAGATGCACATACTACGCTCCTTATACATGTTTGGAAGCAGGTGGTGTCAACTTAGGCATCCCTTTTACTATATGTGCGAGTCAGAGAGAGGTATCATTTCCAGAGTTTCTACTGAGCCAGTGTATGTGCTATAAGTTGCCTCTTTGCCAAGGCCAAAGCATACTGGACACACCTCCTTCTGCATACTGGGGCAGGCTCAGGTTGTTCCTCATCCGAGTCACGCTCTGCCTGTGATGGCCTTGGCAATGGTGGGGGGCTGTTTGGCCCAGGCCTATGCTGGTCCTGCTGTAGCTGTTTTCGCAGGATCATATTATGTAGCATAGCACATATCATGACAATTTGGGTACATGTAGTTGGTGAGTACTGCAAGGCTCCACCAGATGTGTCCAGGCACCGGAACTGTGACTTGAGCAGCCCAAACACACGCTCGATTACATTTCGTGTTTGTGCGTGTGCCTCATTATGGCATTCCTGTTCAGGTGTGTGTGCGTTTCTGATGGGTGTCATCAGCCACGGCTCCAGTACATAGCCAGCATCCCCCCCTCGGTGACCATGTGGGATGTCCCCGTTGGCAAATGTCTGGTACAGCTGCGTCAGATGCCAGATATGGGAATCATGGTAGCTTCCAGAGCAGCCAGCACACACATTCAGTATTATGCCCTGGGCATCACACACGACCTGGCAGTTGATGGAGGGGAAGCCCTTGCAGTTGAAGTAGACCCTACCCCGCTCACCGGCTGGTGCTTTGATGCGTATGTGCGTGCAGTCTATTGCACCCACTACCTCAGGGTATTCCGCTATTTGCTGGAAGAGATGCATATTGCTGGCCAATTCCTCATGGGAATTGGGGGAATATACATGATCACCGACATGTGCTGGCATGGCATCCAGGAATTGGTGCAGTACCCTGGATGCTGATGCCTGTGATATCCCCATCATATCACCAGTTGGTCTCTGGAAGGTACCTGTTGCTAATATTCTTAGGCCAGCACATACCTTGGTTTCCACTGGAATGGGTTCCCCTCTGTTGGTTCTGTGTGTGAGGCGTGGTCTGCACAGCTCAACAATTTGCTGCAAGAGGTCTCTGTCCACTCTATAGCACTCCACTATCTCCAGCTCATGTAGCCCCTGGTAGGTTACCCTGGGCCTGTACACTCTTCTCCGTCTCCTCACTGTGGGTTGTCAGGCAGCATTTGCATTATCACCACCTTCAGCATGTTGCATATGTCACCTTATAACAGCAATGGCAGCCCCTAACATTTTTTGTCTCAATAAAGCTTTTTCAGTTTTCACTTCTATTAGCTTACTGCAGTGTTGTAGTGTCTCTTGAGAGAAACATAATGGACTGTTGTTTGTAGAGTTTTAAGTGTTGGTCTGGGCTGGGCTAGTGTACTGCCTGTGTAATTGCCTGATTCTGATTGTTTTCACCTGCTAGCTCTGCTAGTACTCCCTGGTAACTTCCTACTATTTGGTGTGCTTCCTTTTCCCTTTCTGTTTCCTCAGAGGGCATCGTCGTGCACACAAGAGCAAACACGCGCACAGCAGCTAACACATGCGCACACATGTTTACATGGACTAAAACTTGCTTATTCTTGTTAAAATGCGTGCACACCAGCGCAAATGCGCTTACAACTGTTTACACAGCCTTACATATGCTTACTCCGGCTTACATGCGAGCACACATGCTAACACGCGCGCACACTGTCTTACTCGGGTTTACTGGCGCGCACAAACACGCATGCATGCTCAGCAAGAAACTTTGGTGTTATCCACGGCATACACCTTCAATTTCTTTACTTTACCTAGCCCACCTGTTGACACACCTCTTTCAATGATATGTAAATGTCACCTGACACATGCCACTCTGCTCCAATGAGCTTCACTTCTTTCATACATGCCCCCCTCATGATGTCACCTATGCTCTACTCTGTTACTCCCCTTATCCTACTCCTACACTCCACTGACTGTGCTCATTTGCTATGTAAACTTGCGATTCACTATCCTAACCCTCATTTGCATAGGATTGCCTACTAATGCTTGGTTACATCTCTTAGACTGAGCTTCCCCCCTTAGCAACCTCTAGTGGCCATGTTGTCTTCAGACTGCCATTCACTTGCATTGTAAATTCATATCAGCAATAAAATCCACATTTGTGGATCTTAATTATTGATTTTCTGGTTTTTAGGGTGCAGCGCGTTTGCGCGGTGCTGCTACGCTTAAACCCCGGAGATCGGGATGAAAAAAAAATTATTTTATTTTTATTTTGCATCACTTCACATTGCCAATGGCCGTATTTTTGGCCATTGGTATGCTTCCTCCTGTAAATGCATCCTTTTTTTGGAGCTGTCACGGCTCCGTTTTGCTATTTGCAGAACCGTACTCAGTTGTCAACTGAGTACATTTCTGCAAATAACACTACTCCTACTCGGACAGGTTTGGGTTTCCTGGATCGCAAATTTACCTCATTTGCATAGCTTTCGCCTGCAATTGAGGTAATTTGCATATCCAAGCCCTGTCCGTGTAGGACTAGTTTTGAGAGCTCTGTTGCACGCCCCTACCGGCTGTTACTGTATCGCTCAGCGGACATGTTGGCTGCATGGAGTCTTACTCTACTTTTAGACTCTGTGCAAGCCTTCGTGAATCCGGCCCAATGTCTTGGAGTAAAGTTAATAGCTCAGTCAACTCAATGCAAGTTTGAGTCCCTGTCAAAAAGTAGTACTGTTTGTTAAAGGTGTCAGCTAAGCTAAGCAAGCAATAATGGTCAACAGGGTATGTGGTATTGTGGAAATAACCCCCCAAGGGGTGTTCTGAGGCCTGACATCGCAGGCGGAGTACTGCTTAGTGAGCATAAATTAATGGCAGCCATTAGGTAACATTCAGTCTGAGCTCCAAGGCAGCTTGATATGCTGCTCTAAAGCGGCAGACTCATTTTTCAGTGGGCATTATCTGTAGATTAACACCCTGCTGGAGAACGTTCATACTCCAATTAACATGCACTCTACGGGTCACCCATTCTCTAATCTACAATAATGCTTCTGCTTGAGTTGTAAGATAAGTTCTACAAAATCTTATGTGCAATGTTAACTCTAGCTAACTTGACAGTAACTCACAAAATTTCAAACTCTCATAATTGAAAAGGATAAAACAATGAAAACTATTATATATGCAAACTGAAATCCCACCTCCAATACCTCATTTTCTATAGTTGTGCTAACCATTGTAGCTGCTCAAGGTTAGTGAGAGGTTGGCATTGTTAAAATGCGATGTAACTCTAGCACATCTGCCTGTTCCTGTTATGCTAGTGAGACAAGTCTTTCAACCTACTGTTCAGACTTCTGACATTACATGTTACAATAATTACTGGACTACATAGTACTGCTTCATGATGCTTTCCGGGATGATTACTGGTTCTAAACAGCTCTGCACAACTTTTATCAGTCTAGAAGCCACCATTTTGTTTCTATTAGGGCGTACATAGTAGCTATCCTTTGCAAACAAGTTACTTTACCCATTCATTTATTCCCACCAAAATCCATGAAAGAAACCAAATTCAAACCCCGTTCTTCTAGTTCTGCTATTAAAACTTCTTGATAACTTTTGTTTTATGTTAGAAAATCTTGAAGAAGAAATAATGTCTGCTACCTACGAGGGCCGGTGTTAGCATTTTGGGGCCCCCAAATGTCAAGTTGGGGGCCCCCTAGGCGCTTCTAGTATAAATATCATTCTGTCAGTGCCACCCCTACTAAGAAACCTTTTAGTTTGTGCTGTAAACTTTTAGGAGTAGTACACACAGACAGACCTGTAGCTACAAGCTCTTACATTACAACAGGCCTATGTACCACACTATGTTGACCTGTCTAACAAAGGGACACTTAAGAGTTACTGGCATTTAGTTGCAACAATGATACATTGCAATAACCCTATGTTCAGGTCTGGAATTAAATGAACTGATGACTAGGCCTACCATTTCAACACCCTCTGCACATCCCCCAGTCCTCTCTTCTGAACCCCCCCCCCCTTTTTGGGCTTCCCATATCATGTGCATTACTTGTTTTTTCCTTTTCTCACATTTTGCCTTGCTCTTAGCTTTTTCAAGAAGCCATAATTTTCTATATGCTGAGAAATGCATTTTAAAGGTTTTTTTTTTCTTTTTACACAACTTTTCATCCAGTAATGGCTTAAACAGAAATTATGATTAAGGAAAGAAATTCACTGTTACTGTTCAACTTTAGTTTTCCTTGCATCCTTTCAACACTCCTTTCCTGAACAAGACAGCACAGTAATAATCACTTAGGAAATATCTCAAATAAGCAAGGGCCCAGATGGTCTGGGATGCATTTTAGAGCATATTCTCAGCATTTTACTCCAATGGTGGCCTAAAGAAAAATCACGAAAAAGAAAAGAATTTCAGTCTTATTTTTTTCTTTAAATTGCCTTAGTCATATATTTCAAGTGATGGCTGATATACATATACATGGCATGCTTCCTCACCCCTAACCCTCAAAGTCATCCCCATGTATATGTGCCTGATGTGTGATTGTGAGAATGATTTCAGTAATATATTTTAATTTGTTGGTTCAAGACAGTACACCACCCCTACACAAGCTATAGTAACCTTCTTTTTACACTTCTGAGGTTTGTGAGAAAAGTAAATAAACAATGACCACACTGTCCTCAGCTCAAACACAAGCTGTAATGACTTCATGTGTACACGTCTAAGGTTTGACTGTGATGAAAATTAAAGTTGTAATAACCACACAATCCCCAGCCCCCCATAACCTACAGCAGCTTTCTGTACACACACATTTGAGCAGGGCTGGTTTTAGAATGGGTGTGGTTGAAACCAAAGGCTGTTATCAGCTTTATCCTAAAAGGGTCATAGCTCAGCACTGTTCAGGCTAAACAGCTCAATCAGAAAATTGATACATTTTTCTCCTGATTTTTCTTCAACCAGCAACAGCTTTTGTGGGGGTCCTGACAGAGTCAAAGATGATTAAGGGAGCCCCCAGTATCCATTTATACAGTCTGGTGAGTGGGGGCCACCAGACTCCAAGAAGATCTAAGTATATGAATGTCCTGTGATATATTTTATGTCTTACTTTTAAAATATAATTACTTGTTAGGTACATTTTGTACTGATACCCAGAAGAATAATGTCTGTCCTGGCATTATTGGGTGCGTGCACATATAAAAATCAGTGATATTTTTTGCATACATACATAGACACACACAAGCATAAGCCATAGTGGTACCAGATTTGTACTTATTTCAGCAAATAGCAATACATTTGTGCAACACTGGTACTGCCACACCAGATCAGTAACTGCTGTTCAGTAGTCATCAAACAGCAGCAGGGGTAAGTCACTTATTTCCCTCATTGAGGAGTAATGCATACATTTCACTGTCCCTGATTTCACATACCTGTCACTGTCCCTGATTTCACATACCTGTCACTGGCCCTGATTTCACATACCTGTCACTGGCCCTGATTTCACAGACCTTCCCTGATTGTGTTCATACTTTTGCTTTCTTCTTCGTAAAGTTTGATTAGCTGGTAAATCATTTAGGATTACAGTCAATCAATCAACACATCTGAGTTTTATAATTATTGTCCAAAAAGTACATGTTGATGCAAAAGGTGTTATTCTATTAACTTTTTAAGCAAATTACAGTAATATTTAAAACGTAGTCCTGATTCTGAGCATTTATTTTATTATTTTTGGGATTGCACTGGATTTTTAAGCAAAGAAATTGAGAGTTATAGTATCTGGTGTTCTGCTTGTATTTATAAAATTCCCTGAAAGAGAAACTCATCCTTGATGACTGGAAGTATCAGCTCTTCTTAAAATCCAAGGTTTGCAATGAGATCAGTCACTCTGAGCTGCTGATCTCTCTAGTGCTTACCTTGCTCATGTTCATTATCAGCTTCATCCTAACAGGGTCATATCATAGCCCTGGTCAGGTTAAAGAGCATAATTAGGAAATTAAAACATTTTTTTCTTCCTCATTTTTTCCCCAACCAGCAGCAGCTTTTGTGGGGCCCCCACACAGTCAAGGATGATTAAGGGGGGCCCCTGCAGCCACGGGTATAGCAGGGATCTAAATCTGGTGTGCAGTTAGTTTTAGTGGATAAAATTTCCAACAGCAGGAGCTAACTAAGCCAGGGGCACTATGTCAGCAGTAAAATATTTAATGGAATTCTGATGCCTGTTAGTTGACAAAACACTGTTAATACAACCAAAAATATCTTTGAATTTTAAAGGGGATATAAATAAGAGTTATTAGCCATGTGGTTTATTAAGTATACAAGAATGCTGTACTAGCTTTTGTTGGTTTGACAGACATGTTACAAAACATCAGGATAAGATAACCTGCTGTGGTTGGGGGCCCCCAGCGACCGCAGGGTTCACTGGTGCCTAAAAATGACAAAATTAAAGCCCTTGCTTTTAGCAATTTAACTTCAGTATTGGCTAACATAGCTTTTACATCAGTATATACTGTAATTAAGATTTTTAATTATTTCCCAGTGTTCTCATATTTTGCTGTCTATGAGTAATAGCAAGTAGCTCATCAATAAGTAAATGGTAATGTTATAAAGTTGATGTGGTAGTGTTAGGCATGGGGTGTGCTTTGGGCAAAGGTAAACGGGTGTGTGTCTTAATAACAAAACCTTTGGATATGCTGAAAGTTTTTGTATTAGCAGTGGGAGTGTGTGTGTGTGTGTGTGTGTGTGTGTGTGTGTGTGTGTGTGTGTGTGTGTGTGTGTGTGTGTGTGTGTGTGTGTGTGTGTGTGTCTGTGTGTGTGTGTGTCTGTGTGTGTGTGTCTGTGTGTGTGTCTGTGTGTGTGTGTCTGCAGCTTAAGGTTAGAGTAAAGGCTAGGTAAGGCAATAGTTTTAGTTTTCTGCATGGATGTGTCTTGCATGGCTAGTGTGTCTGAACATCTTATGTAGTGGCACTGTTAGGGAAAGGATTTTTCAGATGATGTGTAGGGTTGGGGTTACAGACAGTGTTAGGATTAGCAAACATGAGTAAGATTGAGTTGAGGGCAGACAAACTGTTAACAAACTGCTCCCTGTGGCCCAGGATTGATTCTCTCAGCCTCCATTCCCCTTTCCACCTTCATTGTAATTGGTTGGGCAACCTTATATTCTCCTACAATTTATCTTGTTTTGCCCTTCTTGAGGTTGAAGTGAACTTTTGAATATGGAGTATTTGGCTAGGGTTGTAAAAGTTTGCAGACTGCTTGCCTAGTACTTTCCTGTGAGCCCCTAGCTTCTGCTGTGCTGAGGAGGTGGTCAAGGATGAGTTAGGAGACTGGAAGAAAATTAAGTTGTGAGTATGGATCAGGGATGAAGTACCTTCTGTGGTGAATAAGGATGTGAAGAAGAGGAAAAAGATATAGAGATGTTAAACAAGCAAGTACGGCAAGGATAGGACCTTTAAGAGGTGGAAATGAAAAGGTGGAGAGGAGGAGGCATGGTACAGAGAAGCTTGCCAAAAGACAACAAAGATAATAAGAGCAGCAAAGACTAATGTCAAAACAGTGTAGCAGAAAGGGTCAAGAATAGATGCAAAGGCATTTTTAAGTACATAGCTGCACGAAGGAAGAAAGAAGCAGAACTGGATAAACTGAGCAAAGGAAGGAGAAAGATCACAGAAGGCTTGGAAAAACCCAAGGTCATGAATGATTACTTTATATAAGTCTTCAAAAAAAGCAAGATACAGTGCCCTTTAGGAAGGAGATAGGACAGACTGGCATGAACAGTTCACAGACACTAGGACAGAGAGAGGAGATATTCAAAGGAACTGGCTGCTATCATTCAGGATAATGCACAAGGACGAGGTGAATTAGTTCCCAAAATTCTCCAAACTTCATTGAGTGTGTTGGGAGATCCCCCACCCTCTTAGAACAAGAACACTTGTCCATCTACTTACTTAACTGAATAAACTACTGGAAACTTCAAAAAAGTGTCTTTGTTCCTCCCACAGGGAGGGTATCAGAGAGAGAGTCTCCTAGATTTGCTAGCTAAAGTGATTTTATCTGGACTTGTCCTTTATACTCTGTTTCTTGTTAGTCCTGTCACCCTCTGCTTCACAGGTGGGATACCAGACTTTTCTTGATCCCTCTGGATTACCTCAGTTTTCCCACCCCCATGATGGAGATCTGCAGAAGATCACTAACTAGTGAAGAAGTATGAGAGGATTAGAAGACAGCATGCGTGGTAGACTTTTATGGGGGTGTGCAGCAGAAAAAAGTAAACTACAGGCCTGTTAACTTAACAGTGGGAAAGGCATGGAGAGAATCCTGAGAAGGATAGCAGTGCTAGATAACAGCAATCCCCAGAACGGCAGCTATACTGGTCAAACCTTATCCAGTTGTATGACTGGGTTAAAGGTGATCTTAATTGAGAAGTACCACTAGACATAGACTGCCTGGACTTTAACAATGCCTTTGGCTTTGTTCCACATAGGAAGCTGATAGGAAATGGGAAGGGCTGGGATGGGAGAAGACTAATCGGATCTGTTGATCACACCACCTAACACTTTGTGCCCAGAGTGTCTGCCTTCTTCGCCTCACCCTGGCTATGCCTCTGGTATTTTGTAATCTTAGTTGGAACTGGGTATCTGGGCAGTTCAGTGGTAGGAAAGAGAGAGGGTAGTGGTGACAGGTAGTGGTAGTGGTGACAGGGACATCAAGAATTAGCAAAGTAATTTACCAAGTGTCACAAGGGTCTGTTTTAGGTCCAGTACCATGTGTTTATCGCAGACTTGTTTAAGGGAACAGAGAAAAAGTTCAGCCTCTTCACTGATGACACAAAGACTGGTGCAGCACTGGAGGATGAGGGAAAATCTAACAGAGTATTTAGAAAGGATGTATAAGTGGACAAGAAAGCAGCAGATGAGGTTCAGTACAAATGAATGCAAAGTACTATATTTAGACCACAACATAGTGGGGTGAAGTATCAGCTGAGAGGACCAGAAATGATGGCAGCAGAATATGAGAAACATCTGGTGGTATTTATCACATCTGATATGGAGCTGTAGGAGCAGACAGGGAGGGTAGTGGCAGCCGCAAGGAATGCTGAGGTGTAACTTGGGGGGGGGGATAGATTCCAGAAGCAAATAGGTTATTTGCACTCTGCAGGCCAATGGTCAGACCACACCTTGAGTAATGCATGCAGTTCTGATGGCCTTAAAAGGAAAAAGGACATCAGGCTGCTGGAAATAATTCAGAGGAAAGCTAAAGGAAAATTTTGTGGGGTGGAGAGGGAGAGATATGACCAAATGCTAGAGGAGCAAGAAACTTTCACTTGAGACCAGAAAAAAAAAAGGGGAGATGATATATATGCTCAAGATAATGTCAGGGAGGTGTGAAGGGTTCATTGTGAACAGGAAGGACAGAGAGGAAAGAGGAGACACACAGGCATAAGATTATGGAAACTAACTACTTCTCCATGGTTCTCCAAAGGTATTTTTTCACAGAAAGTGTTGTGGACCCAAGGAAATGACTACCAGAATGAATGGTAGAGTGGAAACCAACAGAAGCATTCAAGAGAGTGTGAAACAGGTAGACAAAGGGTAAGGGGGAATGCAGGGATAAAGCAGAGGTAGGATATTAAGGCACTTAAAAAAACGTTTAATACTGTTTAAAACTTTGTTAAAACTTGGTATACTGTGAAACTTCTTGTAGGCAACTGAGTTGTTATTCAAATGCATTGTATAAATTTGTACAAATCACTGTGGAGCTTTTCTCCCTGGGCCTCCACTGAAAATAGGTACTTTTTGGCCCAGTGGACCTTCCCGGTAAACAAGTGCAAATTAAAATTAATAAAACTTAAAAGGGCAGACTAGATAAATGTATTGCCTCCTTCTGCAGTCAAGCAAATGTTGTGCAATGTAATGTAAAATGGTACGGAGAAATCCAAACATTCTGTCTCCTCTTACTCAGAGCAGAGTTTAGTGTAATCCAGCTGGGTACGGTCTATTTACAGTGAACCTCGGGGGAAAAATCTCTAAAGTAATAGCACACATTAAAGGACAATCCAACAAAATGTCATTTTTTTTCCTGACTGCATTTTCCTTTCATTTGTTTCAGCTGTAAAAGTGCCACATATAACACAAATAAAAGATTCCGAAGTCTATTGGTACATAAAATGATGGCTTTCTGTGAAGTCTCACATTATTTTCTTCCAGGTGTTTGTCACAGCACTGGTTATATTATATGGGCAGCCTTTGGTTCAGGAAATCATGAGAGGTAGCTAAACATGAGACATTTGCATTCTTAATAGAACTAATTAGGCCACTGACAGAAGTTGCTTGAATATTAACTACTTCTAAATGAGGGTACAAAATACAGCACAGCTAGGGTGGGATGCCCTGGGCACAAAGTGTTGGGCAGTATAATCAGCAGCTCCTGATTGGTCTGCAGCACATTACTGGCATTCAGAAATTAATGCTGTATTGGCAAATACCTTGTTTTCTCCATACAAAACAAGTTTAGCCCTTGCTCCCCTGATGCATTCAGATTCTAAAAACACAGTGCAAGTAGCAGAACTAACCTGAACAGATTGCTCTGTATTGATACTACTTAGTTATTGGGTGCTAATAGACAATGCTTTTACCAAAGATAATCAGCAGAGTGATTTAACAAAAATAACAACATAACTACACAACAGAGGATGGGTATTAAGATTACCAGAATAACTTTTATTTTATTTTGTTCCCACAAGAGACTTAATAATGTCTCTGAAAGATGTGATATAGCATACTCAGAACGTCACACTTCTAGCATTCTCCTCTGTACCAATGATAAAAGAATTTAAAGATGCGCTCTATGACACAATCCGTAAAAAAACTTCAAAATAACATTAACAAGCTATCTCAAATATTTAAAGAGAAAATAATCATTCTCAACTGCTAAAGGACTAAACTTGCATACTTTGTCACTAGTACAAGACTAAACACGCTACCCTGTCCTACCATTCTATTTTGACAACTCCAGCAGTGCATCTATAATGTCATTCAAATGCCCAGATGTTATTGTAGATTCCGCCTTAACAATGACCACATTCACATCAACCTCCTCAAGTACAAAATAAATAGGGCTATCAGCATATGTGCATATATCTCAAGATTTATAATCCCTGAGGGCAGAACTGGCAAAGCAAGAACATTTTGCATCCCCAGTTTAGAACACAGCCTTCCTCTGCTAATGTACTCTTCCACAAAGAATGTAACTGACCCACAGACATTAATCCCCCCAACTATAAAAAAATAATTTTTTTAGCTAGCACATGCAAACTGGCTCCCTGTCCACAAAAGGCCTGATCTTCCTTACTTTATTCGCATATACCAAAAAAACTCTCTCTCTATTTGTTTCATGCCTTTCTAGAATCAGCACAGTCCATTTTTCAGATTTTGCTGAATTCTGGGCTGTTTGTAAGTTTCTGTCTTGCCCAGACCTTTCTAAGATAGAGGGAAGCTTCTCTGTTCATCAGTGAGAGTGGTGAGCTTTGAAAAGCCTATCTGTCACTGGAGGAGTGGTTTTAGCTCAGAATCTGTAATTCTACTGGCCATTCTGGGCTATTTCTATCCCTTTCATCTTTCAGTTTAAAAACCATTGTTTGCACAGTTTTGCACATCACACAGCAGCATTTAACTATGGTTAAACTATTCCTGGTGCCAGAAAGTCTGCTCTTCAGATTTTATTAGAACTAGCTAGTTTTATAGTTTTAGCACTCAAAACTGTTTCTTTGTGCTCAGCACCATCCAAATCTCATTGCAAGCACTAAATAATCTACAAATTACTGCAGTACTCAACGTTTCTCACTTATTAAGAGGAAATTGGTTCTTAGTACATAAATTAATAAGCACTAACCAGGCATGTCTAAGGGTCAGCTCCCGGTGTTTTCTCCTGTCCACCTGATGAATCTGAGCATCTTGGGGCAATGTAGCAATTGCCTTATGTACACTGACAGCCCTCTCCTCCTACCACCCACCACTACAACCTGTGAGAGATGCACTTATATAGCCAAACTGGAAGCCAAGCTCTCTCCAGCCAAGACTGGACTAGACAGTCAAGAGGAGAAGGTAAACACCACACCGCACTCTACACATAGTCCATCAAAACCTGCACCACCCAAACCCACACATAGTAACGCAAAACACACACCTACATTTGCGGAGGTCCTTAATAAAAATCTGCCTAAACAACAGAGACCTCCAAAGCTGAAATGCAAGCAACTACCTCCCCCCAACACTACCCGAATGACACATAGCCCACAAAATCATTGTGCCTCTCAACCTCAGCCCATAATGCAAAACAACATATCCAACACACTAGTCATTGGTGACTCTGTAGTCAGGCACACTGACATCCCTCTTACCAGGCTAAACAAGGAGAATGTTACTGTCAGCTGCCAGGATCCACCATATAATGCATGCACTCAGGTCACTCCACAACATGTACAAATATGACTCTGCCATTGTCCATGTTGGAGTGAATGACCTGAGACGTTCCTCCCTGGACTACATGAAAAGAGACATGGAGGAGCTCTCTGATCATGTGACCCAGGCAGGTATGACACTAGCCCTGAGTAGCATCCTGCCATCACCCAGAATGATACCACAGTACAAGGACAAAATGACTGACTTCAACAATTGGCTAAGCTTCTGGTGTCATTCCAAGGGGATCCAGTATCTGTCTGCCTGGGACGACATGATCGGCAAGCCACGATGCTTTGCCAGAGATGGCCTGCATCTGTTGCCTCTGGGATTCTGGATACTGACTAAGGCTCTTGCCACCCCTATAGTGCCATTTTTAGCTAAGGCTCAAACATCAAACACACCACCATAGTAGATACAAACAAGCAAAATCTATGGGTAATGCCACTCAGTGCTAGAAGTCTAAACCTCAAAATGCACTCACTCGAGGCCCTCCTTAAGATGGAGAGCAACATCTGTGCAGTGACAGAGACCTGGTTTAAGGCTCCAGAGAGCATCCCTGCATTACCAGGCTACAATTCTTACCACACCTTTCGGCCACCTAACCTGGATTGAAACACTAAAGGAGGAGGCGTGTCCATATTCATAAAGATATCCACACCTCCAGGCTAGTTGCTCCGAAATTATCCAAGTACAATTAACACTGGGCAAGACTGCAATTCAGGTTGTAGCTTGTTACAGATCCCTCGCCATGTCCCAGGGTGCCCATTTCATGTTTCTCGATATACTGGATAATATTAAGGTACAGCTCAATACCCTAATATTGGGAGATTTCAACTATCCCACCATCAACTGGGAAATTTAATAATGTACTAACTCATCTGCCCAACGTTTTCTGGAATTCATCAATTCCAATGCCCTGGATCAGCTTGTCCATACCGCTACCAGGG
Organism: Protopterus annectens; assembly: GCF_019279795.1. Lineage (NCBI taxonomy): Eukaryota > Metazoa > Chordata > Ceratodontiformes > Protopteridae > Protopterus > Protopterus annectens. The sequence continues at coordinate 1,480,495,270 of NC_056743.1, read as the reverse complement.
ACAGCAACATCCTGAACCTGCTCATTACCAATATGGGTAACAGATGCTCCATGCCAGTGGTCAACTCCTTCCTGGTCAGGTCCGACCACAAGCTAATCACCCAAGACATCCATATCCCACCCCACCCCCATTAAGGAAACCACCGTAAAAAAAATTTCCAAAGCCAACTTCATGCTTCCTAAGTCAGAAGTTGCCAACTTCATGTCACCCACACAGATGGAAAATAGAGACATGACTGCTGAATCATATACAAAAGAACTGTATAATCACATACAATAGTGCATGGACCATGCCATCTCCAACAGAACCAAGATGCTAGCCTCCAAAAAAAAGGAAGCCAATCTGGTGGTCCCCTGCCATAAACAAACTCTACAACAGAAGAAAGAAACGTTGCGAAAAAGACCAAAATCCCATGATTGCAAGAACTCCCTGGTCAGCCTCAGCAAGAAGCTGAGATCCCTCATAAAATCCTCCAAAGCTAGTTACGAAAATAAAATTGCCATGGACTCTAAAGGCAAACACAAAGCTTTCTACAGCTATGTCAAGAATCTCAATGGCAACACTCAGATCTACTCGGAACTACAGCACAATGGCATTACATTTACCAAACCAACTGATATTGCCAACATCCTGGGAGATAGGTTCAGTGCAAAGTTTACCCCCCTCTCACCCCCCAAAGGGCCCATCTCCATACCAGAAGATTGCAAAGCCCTTGTAATCACAGACGCACAGGTAAAGACTGCACTCTCCAAAGCCAAGAACACAGCATCCATGGGACCGGACAACATCCCAGGCTGCATTCTGCATGAACTACAGAATGAACTGGCACCCCACCTAAGTGCCATGTTCAACCATAGCCTCACTTCAGGCTTTGTGCCTATGGAATGGTGCACAGCAATGTTTATCCCAGTCCACAAAGGGGGTGCCACCACTGACCCCAGGAACTACTGCCTCATTAGCCTGACGAGCCTTGTCTGCAAGGCCATGAAACACATCATACTGGAGATTATAAACAAAGACATAGGTAACCTTCAGACTCTGGCCCCACTTAGTTTGGGGTTTGTAAAAGGTAGATCATGCCTCCTAAACCTGATTGACTTCTTTGAAGCAGTCACCAGAGCCATAGACAAGGGTAAGGTGGTGCACACAGCCTATCTTAACCTTGCCAAGGCTTTCGACACCATCCCCCACTCTGGTATTATAGATAAACTCACTGGACTAGGCATATATCCATATGTCGCAAGATGGGTGGCCAACTGGCTCACTGACAGAACCCACATAGTGAAGGTAGCCGACTCCAAATCTGACTTCAGACCAGTGACAAGCAGAGTACCACAGGGTTCGGTCCTGGGTCCTCTCCTGTTCAGTATCTACTTCTCTGAAGTCCAGGCTAATACAGCTGGTCTCTGGCTAATGATATTCACAGATGGCTGCAAACTAGGAGCCATAATAGATTCATCTAAGGATGTAGACATTCTACAAAGAGGCCTCACTGAGACTGATGTTTGGTGTCAAAGTCATGGCCTAAAGCTCAATGCCAAGAAGTGCATTGTCATCCCCTTTTGGAAAAACACCATACCCATGAACTACCACAGAGGCGGTAGCCTACTAAACACCGAAAGTGTGATAAGAGACCTTGGGACACAGGTGGACAGTAGACTCTGCTTTGATAATCACGTTGTCACAGTAGTCAGGAAATCATTCTAAGTGGCACACCTCGTCACAAAGGGTCTGTATTACATATTCGAATGCTTAAATGTTCGAATCACTAAAGGTCGACCTTTAGTGATCGAACATTTAAATGTTCAAATATAAATAAAAATTAAAAAAAAAAAAAACAAAATGAAAAAAAAACTAAAGGGTGTAAGCAGGGGGGCAAGCCCCCCTGCACCCCCCCCCCACACCTTAAATATACCAACTCCAAGATTGCACTACAGTATAGGGAATGGGAAATATTTCATTTCTGCACTGTAGCGCACTGAAGTCCGATCTCGGAGTTGGTATATTTAAGTAGCGGGGAGTGTGGGGGGGTGCAGGGGTGCTTGCCCCCCTGCTTAAATCCTTTCCTTTTTATTTTTTTTTAAAGATTATTAAAGATTAAGATTATTTTTTTACATATTCGAACATTTGAATGTTCGATCATTATAGGTCGACCTTTAGCGATTCGAACATTTAAGCATCGAATATGTAATATAGACCCATCACAAAGGGGTTCTCCTCCAGAAACAGAGAGGTCATCGTTCCTCTCTACTCATCCCTCATCAGACCCATTATAGAGTACAACACCCTGTTTGGCATGTAACTTGCAAGACATCTGCAACAACTAGAGGATTACCGGCCTCAAACAGATGCCATACGCAGACTGTCTCAAAAAACTCCAGCTGTACTCCGTCGGATATCACCTACTCAGAGGCGACCTCTCCGTAACATACAAAGCCATGTCTAACCCAGGTATGATGGACATGCTACACTTAAAGAAATCCCAGTCTCTCCGAGCCACGTGCTCCTGGGACCTAAACCTTGTCACCACAATAAACAGAACATGCTGGAGGGATAGTTTCCTGTCCCAGAGACTTCCCATGCTCTGGAACAGGCTACCCATTCATGTCAAGCAGAGCTCTCATTAGCCCTCTTTAAGAGACATCTTGACAATTGGATGGGAAACAGTAAATTCATCCCAGGAATCACTGCTGTGGCGCTGCTCGACAGGGGCACAGGAAAATTATTTTCTTGGGTGGCAAAAGCCAGGGAACCTCGTTTGGCTAGGCTTGTATAGGCCCTAGGGCCAATACCCTAGCACATACCTATGAACCTATACAAACTACTCAAGAACCCTGGCACCTCACAGCTCTACTTTAAATGAATTATCTCAACCTCAACCTATATTCTCTATCATGGATCAAACAATTAATTTCACGCATTTTCCAATGACCATCTACCTCACTATCTACTTTTGATCACACCTTTTCCATCATTACTCAAAAAGAGTGGGCCAGCTTGGCCATCAAAGTTAGAACCAGAAGCCCCCCATTGTCAAATTCAAAATAATGTTCATCCTACAACTTCAACACAGAAACTCACTTGCTTTCACCTTCCAGACGTCATGTATATTCACAGACAAGCATACAGCCATTACTAACTCCACAGATGAAAGTACAATAATAAATGAAGTACCTTGTTACCACCATTATCTCCATCAACAGATGAAATTATAATAAAACTGTACAACTTAAGTTACTGTAACACCCTGCTACTCAACTGCTTCTTATAACTTTACATACTGCGTATATGTGCATAGTCAGACTATATTGTTTGCTAGGTTTGTGATTATTTGTTTGTATTAGTTATTTGTTAAGTGGGTATGTGGGCTGGCCAACTCATATTTTAAGTCATTATCTGGGCACAGAAATGTGCAGATACCCCACAGCAAACAGCAACATGTTTACATATATACAATACTTACAATAATATTCAAATTCGTATCACAGTGGTTACTCTTAATATATATCCACACTTTTGGCCCCAGGACTTGGACCAAAGCTCCAAAGGCACTGGTATTTCCATATTCATAAAGGATGCACATACCTCCAGACTAGTAGCCCAACATAACGCATCAGAGATACTTCAGGTGCAGATAACATTGGGTAAGACAGTGATTCAAGTCATACCTGTTATAGGTCCCCAACCATGTCCCAAGACACTCACTCCATGTTCCTAAGCACCCTGGAGAATATTATGGTCCAGCCTAACACTCTCATACTGGACAACTTTAACTACCCCTCCATTAACTGGGAAAACTACTCATGTACCAGTACACTTGCCCAACATTTCCTGGAATTCATTAATTCCAGTGCCCTGGACCAGCTTGTTGTTACCCCCACTAGAGGTAACAACATCCTTGACCTGGTCATTACTAACATTCTACAAAAAGGCCTTACAGAAACAGACGCTTGGTGCCAGAGCCATGGGCTCAAGCTCAATGCCAGGAAATGTATAGTTATCCCCTTTGGGAAAAAACATGTACCCATGAATTACCACATAGGTGGCAGTACACTAAACACTGAAAGTGTGATAAGAGACTTAGGGACACATGTGAACAGTGGTCTTACCTTCGATAACCACATCGCCACAACAGTCAGGAAATCCTTCTATGTGGCACACCTCATCACTAAGGACTTTTCATCCAGAAAAAAGGAGGTCATTGTCCCACTGTACTCATCCCTCATTAGACCCATTATAGAATACAACGCCTTGTTTGGTATGTACCTCTCAATACATCTGCAACAACTGGAAAGGCAGCAGAAATACCTCACTAAAAGAATCACAGGCCTAAAGCAGATGCCCTATGCTGACCATCTAAAAAAACTCCACCTATACTCTGTCACATATCATCTACTCAGAGGCGATCTCTGCTTAACATACAAGGCCATGTCAAACCCAGAGCTGTTGGACATGCTGCACTTAAAGAAATCCCAATCCCTCAGATACACATGCTCCAAGGATCTAAACCTTGTCATCACAATGAACAAAACATGCTGGAGGGATAGGTTCCTGACCCAAAGACTCCCCAGACTCTGTAATAGACTGCCCATACATGTCAAGCAGAGTGCCTCTTTGGCCCTCTTCATAATGAACCTTGATGATTGGATGGGAGATAAGAAATTCACCCCGTGGATCACGTCAGTCACCCTGCTAGACAGGGGTCCAGGGAAGTAAATACTGTGGGAAGAAATAGCCAGGGAATTGTTGTGGCTAGGCTTGTATAGGCCCTAGGGCCAATAGCCTAGTACCAGCCTATGAACCTATGAACATGGGTGACCATTGCTCTACAGCAATAGTCAACTCCTCCCTGGTTATATCCGATCACAAACTAATCACCTAGGAAATCCACCCGCCTCCCGGCAAACGTAACCACCATGAAAAACTTCTCCAAAGCTACCTTTGGGCTCCTAAGAATAGAAGTGGCTAACCTCACAGCACCCATGCAAATGGAGAATAGCTGCATGACCGCCAAATTATACACCAATGCACTGTACAAACACATACACAAATACATGGATCTCACCATACCCAAAAGAACCAAAATGCTCTCCTCCAAAAAAAGGAAGCCAATCTGGTGATCCCCTGCCATAAACAAACTCTACAACAGAAGGAGAAAACTGATGTGGAATAAGGTGAAGTCCCAAGACTGGAAAAACTCCCTTATCAGCCTCAACAAAAAGTTGAGATCCCTCATCAAATCCTCTAAAGCTAGCTATGAAAACAGAATTGCAACAGATAGTAAAGACAACCACAAGGCCTTCTATAGTTATGTAAAAGAACCTCCACGGCAATACCCAGATTTGCTCTGAGCTACTGCACAATGGTACCTCCTATACTGAGCCAACAGATATTGCCAATATACTGGCCAACAGATTCAGTGCCAACTTACTCCTCTTTCCCCCCAAAGGACCAATCACAATACCAGTAAAGTTCCAGGTACCCAGTATTACTGCTGCACAGGTTAAAACAGCACTGTTCAAGGTCAAGAATACAGCTTCTATGGGACCTGACAATATCCCTGGCTGTGTTCTACATGAACTACAGAGTAAAATGGCACTTCACCTGTGTGCCCTGTTCAGTCATAGCCTCACCTCAGACTTTGTCCCTACCAAATGGCACACTGCTATAGTCACCCCTCTCCGCAAAGAAGGAGTGACTACAGACCCTGGGAACTATCGCCCCCATTAGCCTGACAAAACTGATATGCAAAGCTATGGAATGCATCATCATAGGTTTATAGGTTCATAGGAGAGTACTAGGCTATTGGCCCTAGGGCCTACATAAGCCTAGCCAAAAATGTACCCCGGCTTTCGCCACCCAAGAAAATAATTTTCCTGTGCCCCTGTCGAGTAGAGCCACATAAGTGATCCCCGGGGTGAATTTCCTAACTCCCATCCAATCATCAAGATTTTTCTTGAAGAGTGCTAATGAGGAGCTCTGTTTGACATAGATAGGTAGTTTGTTCCAGAGTATGGGAAGTCCCTGGGACAGGAATCTATCTCTCCAGCATGTTCTGTTTATTGTGGTGATAAGGTTTAGGTCCCTAGAGCATGTAGCTCGGAGGGATTGGGATTTCTTTAAGTGGAGCATGTCCAACAACTCTGGGTTTGACATAGCTTTGTATGTTAGGCAGAGATCGCCTCTGAGTAGGCGATATCTGACGGAGTAAAGCTGGAGTTTTTTGAGACGGTCTGCGTAGGGCATCTGTTTGAGGCCTGTAATCCTCTTTGTGAGGTATTTCTGTGGCCTTGCCAGTTGTTGTAGATATCTTGTAAGGTACATACCAAAAGGAGTGTTGTACTCTATAATGGATCTAATGAGTGATGAGTAGAGGGGAACAATGACCTCTTTTTTTCTGGATGAGAAACCTTTTGTGATAAGGTGAGCCACGTAGAAGGATTTCCTGACCACTGTGGCGATGTGATTATCAAAGCAGAGACTACTGTCCACCTGTGTCCCAAGGTCTCATCACATTTTCGGCATTAAGTAGACTACCAGCTATGTGGTAGTTCATGGGTACAGAGTTTTTACCAAAGGGGATGACAATACACTTTTTGGCATTGATCTTCAGGCCATGGCTTTGACACCTGGCATCTGTCTCAGTGAGGCCCTTTTGTAGTATGTCCAAGTTAGGAGTTTCAATTATGGCTCCTAGTTTGCAGTCATCTGCAGACTTTGTTAGCCAAAGTCCTTCTGTGTTAGCCTGTACTTCAGAGAAGTAGATACCAAACAGGAGAGGACCCAGGGCTGAACCCTGTGGTACTCCACTTTTCACTGGTCTGAAGTCGGATTTGGAGTCTGCTACTTTCACAGTGTGAGTTCTGTCTGTGAGCCAGTTGGCAACCTATTTTGTGACATAGGGATTTATACCTAGTTTAGTGAGCTTATCTATAATTCCAGAGTGGGGGATGGTGTTGAAAGCCTTGGCGAGATCTAGATAAACTGTGTGAACCATCTTACCCTCATCTATGTGCTTTTCTCCATCATATTTGCTATTTCTAGTCATATAGTGTGGTGATTCAAGTCTCGCAACTGACAGATTAATAAAAAAGGATATAGGGAATCTCCAAAGTCTGGATTCCACACAGTTTGGTTTTGTGAAGGGTAGATCATGCCTGCTCAACTTGGTCGACTTCTTTGAGTCAGTCATCAGAGCTGTGGATGAAGGCAAGATGGTTCACACTGCCTACCTTGATCTGGCGAAGGCATTTGATACCATTCCCCACTCAGGAATCCTAGAAAAATTCACTAACTAGGCATCAACCCCTATATCACTAGGTAGGTTGCAAAATGACTCACAGATAGAACCCACAGTGTGACAGTAGCTAACTCCAAGTCAGATTGCTGACCAGTCACGAGTGGAGTCCCACAAGGATCAGTCCTAGGTCCTCTCCTGTTTGGTATCTGCTTTGCAGAAGTCCAGGCCAACACGAAGGGACTCTGGCTGACAAAGTTCGCAGACGATTGCAAGTTGGGAGCCATTATTAACTCCCCAAGTGATGTTGACATCCTACAGAAAGGCCTCACTGAGACCAATGACTGTTGTCAGAACCATGGCCTTAAGCTCAATGCCAAAAAATGTGTCGTCATCCCCTTTGGGAAAAACCCAGTTCCCATGAACTACCACATCAATGGTAGTCCACTGAACACAGAAAGCGTTATAAGAGATCTGGGAACACAGGTTGACAACAACCTCTCTTTTGACCACCACACTGCCACTGTGGTCAGAAAGTCCTTCTATGTGGCACATCTCATTACTAAGGGTTTTGCATCCAGGAAGAAAGAGGTGATTGTCTCCCTCTACTCTTCCCTCATTAGGCCAATCATCAAGTACAATGCTCCATTTGGAATGTACCTCACTAGACACCTGCAACAACTGGAGAGGCCACAAAAGTACCTCACAAAGAGGATCGTAGGCCTTAAACACTTGTCTTATATAGACAGACTCAAGAAACTCCAACTATTCTGTCTCATATCGCCTACTTAGAGGCAATCTCTGCTTGACTTACAAAGCCATGTCTGACCCAGCTCTGTTAGAAATGATACAGCTAAAGAAATCACAATCCCTCCCCACTACACGCTCCAGAGACCTCAACCTCATTGCCACAATAAACAGAACGTGCTGGAGGGACAGGTTCATAACCCAGAGACTGCCCATACTATGGAATACACTTCCCATACATGTCAAACACAGCACCTCACTGGCCCTCTTCAAGAGAAATCTTGATGAGTGGATGGGAAATAGAAAATTCACCCCGGGCATCATTCCAGTGGCATACTTGACAAAGGCACTGGAAACTAAGGTCGGGTGGCACGATGCTAGGGTAATCCTATGGGCTTGGCTTGTAAAGTCTCCAGGGTCATTAGCCTAGTACACACCTATGAACCTATATGAAAAAGAAATTCAGCTGTAAGCTCGTGACACCGTAATGACAAATCCATTAATTATTTACAAGAGAATATTCAAGGTTTTTACAATATCATTTGCACAATATATTTACAGTGTAGGTGTAATTTAACAGACGGTTCCTTCTAGTACAGTTTTCAGGACTCTTTTCATTCCTACAGATTGGCACATATGCCTGGCATTTACTATCATCTCTAAAGCACTTAAAGGCATTCTCTTCGAACAAGTGCTCCTTCAGTATAGTTCTTAAAGCAGACACTCCTTCCTGTGTACATATATTTTCAGGTATATGTTTCCAGAATACTGGCTAGTTTTTCAGAAACCTTTTTTCAGCTTTAGTTACTGCATGGTGGACTTGTTAGCAGAAGTCAATCACCACTGTAATTTCTGAGGAAGTGTGATGTGGTCCTGACCACTGACTTACTGTGCAAGGGTGAGTAGTGTTGTACTTTTTATACTGTGTATAGCAGGGTATTAAGCAGAAGTGTAGCCCTACCACTGATGGCCAGCCAATGAAATACATTTAGGAGCTCGCAGTGGTGAGTCAACACACATGCAAGGCAAGCAAAGCTACATATGTTGTTAACAGTTTCCTATAGTAAGAGCGTGCAACATGCTAAGAGCTGGTATGTGGTAAGTGGGAGCCCATGTTCTAATCTGAGTATAAGCATATTCTTAACAATGGCTTAGCATAAATACTTTGATATGACACTTTGTGCCATAATTTTAACTGTGAGCGGGTTTTCGTGTCACTGTTTCAGTGTGCAGATTAAATGAAAGGAAAATCTCTGAAATTCTATACTCAAGATTTCTGGAGAAAGCCAGAAATAAAAGGGGGTGGCAAAGGCCCAAAATCAGGGAGTTTTTTTTTAATTAGTCTAATTCACTTAAACTTTAATAGAACATGTTTTGCATCAACATACATTTTCTGAAGAAAGAAAGTATGACATTTTTATGTATGGCATTATTGACTGATTGTAATCCTTAGTGACTTACCAGAAAATCAAAAAAATTCTGATAGACAGGGGCAGTTGAGAGGTATGGAAAGGTATAGACCAAGAACAAGGACAATGTATCTTTTTTGGATTACCAAACGGACGATTTTGTCTAAAGAATCACAGAGAATTAGTTTAGTTCTGTTTGTCTGCTTGGGGAAGGGGTAGCTTTATTTGATTTCTTGGAGCTCACTAACAGTGTTTGCTTGCCCGCTTACATAGTTGATTGATGTTTGCTTGTACCCTTTTTTCAGTTCTGTCACTTACCTAATAGACATGAGTTAAAAAAAAGATATATATATATATATATATATATATATATATATATATATATATATATATATATATATATATATATTTGTCAGCATACAGTTTTAGTTTGAGAAATGAAAAGTCTGTATAGATATCATTAATAAGCAGTGAAAAGGCCAGTGGGCCTAAAATTAACCTTTGTGATACACCACAATTTATTGTTCCCATGTCAGATAGAGAAGAGACCAGAATGACTTAGAAACTTAAATTCTGTGGGTCGTAGTGTTAGGTCCAAAGTTAAATCTATCTAGTTTACAAGCTGAAGAGAGTGGTCTATGGCTTCAAAGGCTCTGGTCATGCCTGTGAATACGCTAGCTGTAATATGTCTATTGTTTAGGTCACTTGCAGATTTTTATCATTAGTTATATAAAGAGCAATTATAGTTCCAAAGCCTTTTCAAAAGTCATGCTGAATGCTACACAGTGAACCAGATTTGCTTATGTCATCAAATCTATATTGTTATTGCCCAGAAACGATGGGACCGTAATGTTGTGGTGAGGATTGGAAATAGCTTTTGGATGAAAGTACTGTAACTATGTACTTGAAGAAGTCAGGGACTTATACCTGATATTGATTATAGATTAAATGTGTATGCTAGTGGTTCGCCAATATACCTTACCACTATTCTGAGAAACTTGCAAGTGTTTCCTAGTTTTATGCCTAGGAGAATTTAGCAGTGGCAAGTTGGGGGGGGGGGGTTAAGAAGGGCAGCAACTCCCCCCCTCCACACACACATAAAGTCAGTGAGGGGAGGACTGGGGGAGTTAAACAGATGATGCAAGTGTGTGTGTGTGTGTGTGTGTGTGTGTGTGTGTGTGTGTGTGTGTGTGTGTGTGTGTGTTAAGGGATGTGAGAAACAAAAGTCAGTGATAACTCAATGCGGGAGGATGGTTAAGCTGGTGAGTGTTAGAACCAGAAGTCACCAAATTTCCAGTTTACCATGTAGCTGACATTCCTTTTCTCTTTTAATAGCAATGCTGTTTGAATGGGTGTCAACAGGTGAGGTTTGTGTTGATGCACAGTAGCAAGCACCGCCCCAACCCCGCCCCAGCTGGTTGACGTATTGCTGTACTCATGAATGAGCAAAAATGAAGTGGCTTCCTCTGCATAAATATTAATTTTGATGAGTGATCGCAGTTATATTTAACAAATAAATTTAAAGTCCGTTTGAATAATCATTAAGTCCATGCTTAGCTGTTTCAGTATAACAAATGCTGGAATACAACCACCAAATTGACAAACTACTACAAGTAATCCTAAACCGCTGTATTACATCAACTGTACAAGAGATCCCAGTAAATATAAACAATTACTTTTTCCCCTTTGCTTTTGCAGGGGGCAAGCCCCCTGCACCCCCCCCCGCTATTTGAATATACCAACTCCAAGAACCGACTACAAGGGGGGTGCAGGGGGGCTTGCCCCTGCAAAACCAAAGGGAAAAAGTAATTGTTTATATTCACTGGGATTACTTATATAGGATTAGTTGTAGTACTTTATATTAAGCAAAAAGCAAAAGAAGGCCCTTGCGCACCAGCATTACAAACAAATAAATAAACTATCACAGGAATGTATAGTACTGAGCTGCTCATCTACATTCATTATATGCATGTCATCACGGGGCAATATACATGGCATGCCAATCATGCCTCATTTCCTTACCACTTCCTGGGTTTTAGGCTTGTCAGTCACCCTAGCCATGCACACTCCTGCACGAAACTGCCGGTGAGCCAGTACACTACAGTATCGCCCTAATATGTATGCTTATTTCAGCATGGGTTTGACCTGTACAGGACCATGTAGTCAGTATGAAGTAAAAGACGGAGCCAGGTAGGTCAAGGGGAAATCTGTTAAGTCTGTTAATGAAAAAGGGCTAGAAGAGAGTAGAGAATGCAGCAAAGAACTGTTTTTTCGACATTCTGTGTCACCCAAAAATAAAGATCAAAACTTCATTATGAGAATACGTTTCTTCTACCTGGAACTGTATATGTACTCAGTCAAACTAAAACATTAAGTATTAGTGATGGCTTCCTGCCTACTGCATATCATAACAGTCACGGTAACTCCTCACTGCTCAAAAACCTAGATAACTTATTTATTGTCTTACCTCTTTACTTGTGTATCTACATGCAAAAGTTTCTGGAGTGTTGAGTTCTTGCATTTTACCTCTGCATTGAATCTATTCTATGTATTACTGCTGTATGAATTTGTATTTACTGTTGAACAATGTACGTCAGTTGCAGAGTTTTTCTCCCCAGGCCTCCACTGAAAATGGGCTCTGAATGCCCCAATGGACTTTCCCTGTAAACAAATTGCAATTAAAATAACTAAATAAATCTATCTATCTTCTATCTATCTATCTATCTATCTATCTATCTATCTATCTATCTATCTATCTATCTATCTATCTCTACCCTTCTGGCTTACAGTTCTAATTTTGCTTTAATAAGGCATGAGCAGTTATCCAAGACAAGGTCGAAATGCTAGACTTCTAGTATAATTCAAGGAAGAGCTATGCATTTGCATCAGCTTTATTGTACATTTTAGTAAAATATCTTTGTAGTTATTTCACAAGCAAGGGAATTGTTGTTGTGTCTTTCGGCTTTTCCCGGTTAGGGGTCGCCGCAGCAGAACTCCGGTCCGCTAATGATTGGTAGTTGATTTTTACGTGCCGAGTTACCAGCCCTGATGCACAACCTTCAACGAAGGTACGCCCATTCACGCATGTCTCCACGCAGAAGACGCTCTAGCTGAGAATCGAACCAGACAGCGTCTTACTGTGAGGCGACAACGCTACCGCAGCACCACCACCACGGATATTCACAAGTAAGGGAATACTACATTAAAATCCACAGTTTTTGTTTCAGGATGTTATCAACAACATGTTTAGCTACTTTTAGTTTATTAACTACACATTCTACCATCTGTCACACTAAAGTGTTTATATTACGTTATGTAACAGTTCTTCTTTATTGTGTCTGTTGTATTACATTCATTCAATATGTCATCAAGCCTATGCAGCATTTATTTTGTGTTTTCATTGTTTTAATGTTTTACAATTCGCTACATCTCAGTTTGTAGCTGGGAAAACATCTGTCAGAGTCAAATCATCTGCTAAATTATAAAACAATAAATAACTTGCAGTACTCCTCCATCACCCACCAACAAACACATCAAAAGAGAGCGAGATATAAAATCTGGATGTTAATGCAGGACAAGTTATTTCAGATTATTATGTATTAATAACTCCAACACCAACCGAAATCCTACTCATTATGTTAAGTGTCAGAGTATTTATTTTACATGAATATTTAATATACTTGTTTTGGATGATTGCAGAATGATCAGAATAATAATTTAAATTCATTTACTTATGTTATATTGAAGCTTTTCTGCAAATGTGCACTGCAGAAAGATTTTTATAGTGACCAACTGGTACTCACACATACATTTTCTTGTTTTTAAAAACTGCAGTAAAAGTGGTTCAGTGCAGGAAAACTTACCATGTGTGAAATGTCAGAATAAATTACCTGCAAATTTCTACAAGTCTAATTAGCAGGAATGGTAGATACAAAAAAAGTCATGCAAATAGCTCCTTTGTTAGGCTGGCTTCCCAGCTGTGTCCATTCGTCTTCTAAATAGCCCATTAGCAGACTGTCACCCAAAGGAATGACATTTAATTAGATGAACTGACTGTCCTTTTTACAGACAAAAGATGTAACAGATTTTACAATAATCCAATAGATTTCACAATACTTCCCCATAAATTATGTGGTGAAGAAGAACATGCTGTTTACTATTAACCTTTGATTAGTATTTTTCCCAAACTAATTTCACTGTTGCTGACACTGTAAACGTGGAGGTATAGCTAAGGGTGTGTATCAGGAGTTTAACTAGAGGTACATGTCAATTATGTGTAGCATTCTCTAACAATTTGTCCAAATGCTTGAATGACTATCATCCGAATGTGTGTTGTTGTTTCCTGGTATAGTTGTTTTTAACTGATTAAAAAAAAAAATGTATTCTCTTCTGAAGAGTTCTGGGTACCCGAAGGTTACACAGGAAAACAGAACTGAAATGTTTGATTTGAATCTTCCTTCGTGTACTGCCCCCTCCAATCTCAGTTCAGTGTCAGAATAAAACCTTGCTCAATATACCTCTCAGCAACTTTTCTACCAAGGAAGGGTTCCTCTATAACTCTGGCTCCTTAATTTTAGCACACCAGCGACAGATCTTTGATAATCTTCAAAAACAGATATGTCTGTTGCATAGATGTTTACCTCATGTAAGTGCTAGAGAATTAGGTCTCCAGACTATTGTATAGAATACTGTGCTATATTCTCTAAAATCACCTTTTTTAAAAATCACTGGGTGTTCTTAATCACCGTCTTGTTTACTTACTTTAGTTCCCTGTGAATGTTTTTAATAGAAAATGTACGTTTATTAAATTAATCATTAAATCAGGTAAGGAGATTAATAATTTAGGAGGTTTTCCAGCTGAATACAAAATACACTGTAAAAAAATGACAGTAGCAGATCCAGGAGTCACAAGGACTGGGAAGCTAATGTTGACTTGTTATGAAGGACAGGCCATCACTGCAGATGATGTCTGTACGGCTCCTGTCACCCTGCTGTGGTTTCTCTCCTTTCCATTCTGCTATGGATAATCTGCAAAATCTTTCTCACTGGAGACTGTATCCGCTCTTTATTGCTTCATTCTAGGCCAGTACCAAGATCTTTTATTTTCATCTTTTATCACCATCCTTCATCATAATTTTTAAACTGCTTGTTTTAATGAGAGTTGTGGTGGAAGAAAGCTGAGTATGGTAAACTAGACTTTCCTATCCCTGGCAGCAGTCACCAGTTTATCCAGTTAGCGTTCAATTCAACTGAACCTCAAGGTGTTACTATTCGATGCCAAGAAACTGAATAAAAAACTACACTCCCTCCAACCCCTTCTTACACTTGAGAATATAGATGTTGTGTGTGTGTGTGTGTTGCCCAAGAAATGGTTTAAAGTGGCAGAGAATACCCCAGCAGTGCAAGGTTTCAGTGCCTTCCACACTTTTAGACAAGTAGCTGCACAGACAAGGGCTAAAGGTGGAAGTGTCTCAATATACATCAATAACAAGCATACCTCCAGGGTGGTCATACAGGATGATGTGCTGGGGTCCTTCCACATACAGACCACCACAGACAAAATGCCATACCATATCTTAGCCAGCTATACTCGTGGGAGACCTTTCTTACCCTCTATAGACTGGGAATCCTAAACAGTCTCACATATACAGGCACAGAGATTTGCGGACTTCATAAATACAAATACCCTTGACCACTTAGTAAATACACCCACTACAGACTCCATCATACTGCACCTTATGCTCCCAAATATGGGACAATCCTGCACCCCCCCCCCCATCCAATGTCTCATCCACACTGGTAAGGTCTGGCCATAAAGCTGTCTCCTTCGAAATCAAAATGAACTTCGGAATCCCAGTAAAAGCAGCAGCAGTTAGGAACTACTTCAAGGCAAACGACATTTTATTAAGTGATGATGTGTCAAAATGCAATACCCCTGCAACCCCCAAGAACACAGCAGCCTATGCTGAAATGCTCTCAGAACCTCTGTACAGCTCTGTTGCCCCAGAAACAAACCACCCTGGTGGCACCCCAAATTAAATAGGATATACAACAAAAAGAAAAAAAATATTGTAAAAATCAAGAAGAGTAATTTCCCCAAAGATAAAAACTCTACTATCAAACAAAATAGTTCAACTAAGCGGGCTAATTAGGTCAAGTAAAGTCAACTTTGAGGTTAAGCTAGCCTCCCAGGTGAAAGATAACCATAAGTCCTTCTTCAGATATGTCAGAAACCTCAAGGGCAACACATAGCAATGTGCTGAACTGGTGACTAATGGTGCCACATTCACTGAGCTTGGTAATATGGCGAACCTATTAGTGGACAAATTCAGTTCCAACTTTATTGTCTAACTTTGGAAATCAGTGCTCTATTCCAGAAAACAAATACAAATCATCATCATCTCCTTTTAGCTTAGGGGTCACCACAGCAGAACAGTCCACAGAACGATTGGCAGTGGACAGTGTCAAGTTGCCAGCCTGGCACCCAACCTTCCACAGAAGGCACACACACACACCTAGAGCCAATTTAAATTGTCCAATTCACCTACAGCATGTCTTTGGGATGTGGGAGGAAACTCACATGACCACAGGAAGCACCCCAGCTGAGAATCGAACCGGAGAACCTCTTGCTGTGAGGTGGCAATGCTAACCACTGCACCACAATGGCTGCCCAGAAAACAAATACAAATAAGTAAATAAATAAATGCATGCATACATACATAAAATAAATACACTCCTCTCACCCCCAACCATCCCCCAAAAAGTATTCTCAAACATAACCCTTCCAACTATAATTAGGGACAATGTACTGACTGTGTTCTCTAAAGCCAAGAACATGATCTTAATGGGCCCCAATAACATCCCAGGATGTCTCCTGAACAGTCTAAAATATAACTTGTCAGGACCCTTGGAGTCATTATTTAACTATAGTCTTAAAACAGGCTTTCTGCAACATAAATGGAGGACTGTCAAAGTCATCCCATTCATAAGAGTGGACCTTCAACAGATCCTGAAAGTTACAGACTCATTAGTCTGACTGGTCTTATTTGCAAAGCCATGGAAAGAATTATCATGAAAATTATCAACAGGGACATAGGAGCCCTCCAGGCACTGGATGCATCCCAGTTTGGCTTTACCAAAGAAAGGCCATGCTTTCTGAATCTGGTGCATTTCTTTGAAAAGGTCACTAAAGCATGGATGAGGGGGAAAACAGTACATACTGCCTATCTAGATCTGGCTAAAGCATTTGATACAATACTCCACTCTAGCATCGTCAACAAACTTATATAACTAGGTATAAACCCCTTTATAACAAACTGGATATCCAGCTGGCTCCCCTGATAGGACCTGGGAGGTTAGAATTGGTGAGGCCACCTCCACAAAACAGCTGGTCTCCACTGGAGTTCCCCAGGGCTCGGTGTTAGGCCCACCCCTCTTTAGCATCCACTTCTTTGATGTCAAAGGCCTCTGGCTAACCAAGTTTGCAGATGATTGCAAACTGGGAACAGTCAATGAATCCCTCCAAGATGAGAACACCTTTCAGGAAGGTCTAAAACAGACAAATACTTGGTGCCAAAGCTATGGCTTAAAACTCAATACCAAGAAATGCTTAATAGTACCTTTTGGAAAGTTGGACACTCACGATAACTACATCATCAATAAAACACCCCTAAAAGTTCATTCACTAGTCAGGGATCTGGAAACTCATGTAGATAGTAACCTAACCTTTGACTAACATGTGTCCAAGGTAATAAGAACATCCTCCTGTGTTGCTCAACTTATAAGCAAGGGTATGTCATCTAGGTCCAAAAGGTCATCATACCACTGCACTCAGCCCTCATCAGTCCATTGCGAGATCAGGTTTCACATAAATGTAGTTTTTTACAGTATTCTCTTTCCATAGGCCTGGAAATGCAGCCTTATTAAAGCAGAAGTACACAAGGAATGTTTCAGTACAAATGAATAATCTTCAGTCAAGAATACTGATAAGAATAAAAAGTGCTAACAGAATGTGCAGCACATTAAGTACAAACAGGCTTGGGAACCAAGGATAAAGAGGAATGTAGAACTTCCAGGAAATTTACAAAGCTTTGTTAGGAGAGATACTTCAGACACAGAGGTGAGTGAGTTTAGCTAGTTAGTTAATTCAGACTGATACGCAGAAAGTCACTGCAGTCCAGTCGTTAGAAGTTTGGTAAAAACACTAGAGAAGTGCAGAAGTCAGGTCAGATATCCAACATTCCAGAATATTAATCATGTTACTCAGGAGGAAAGGAATAATTCTGAGTATAATGTGTGCAGAAGGTATGGACATTATAATTCAGTCTATTTCAGTTTAGCAGCACTGTTGACATTCCGAGTACAGAATTTAAAAACAGTATAATCAGTGCAGATGTTAGCATTATAATTCAGTCTGTTTCGGTTTAACAGCACTGTTACTGGAGGCAGTAAGATTTGATTCAGTTATTGCTCATATCTACCTCCACTGTACATAATAAACCATTATTAACTGAACTACAGTGCATGCAAGGCAGTTAGCCTAGTATTCACCTATGAACCTTCATGAACATAACATACTTTTATTCTGAAAGGTACAAAAAGATTTGGCACATAAAGGACAGACTGGGACATGTTCACCAGAGTTCTGGGTAACTAACAGATAAAGTAATTTACTCAAGCCTTAGTCCAGTTCATTCCATTTATTTCCAGTATTCTACAGTCTTTTCAATTCTTACAAAGGCGAGCCACCATCAGTGTGGGGGGATAATATTTGCAGTTAAAGTAAGTCCCAAAATGCCATAGCAACCTGGCAAATCTATCAACAGACAAACTACATACATTTTTATAGAAGAGAAGTGTTCCTACTTCAGAAAATCTACAGTAAAGTCTCAAAGTACTTCAGTCTCTCAAAGCTTCCTATGTAATGGGCATTGTCCAGTTAACAGCATTCATCCATCATCAGCCCCTTTTCCCATTTTGCACATGGGGTCAGGGTGTCACTTCAGCAGTGACAATCATCTCGTGCTAAGGTTTACACCACCGGGTGGCTAGCCCTGCTACGGTAATTCATCTGTACCAGTCACTCACGCAGACACTCTCACCTATGGCCAGTTTAGAGTGTCCATTCCACCTACTGCATGTCTTTGGAATGTGGGAGGAAACCCATGTGACCGCAGGGAGGACATGCAGACTCCTCACAGAAGGCACCCCAGCCAAGAATCAAACCAGAGAGCCTCTTGCTGCAAGGCGACAATGCTAAACGGTATACCACCACAACCAATATTTGTCCAGTTAACAGCAACATATCAGAAAACTTCATTATCTCCAAAGCAGATGACAGACTTTCAAGTTTCTAGTATGACATTGCAGAGCCAAGGGAATCCTTACAAGAGAGAATTTGAAAAGTACTCATTTTAATGTGTATTTTCTAGCTAAAATCAGACAGTAAATCCCAGAAAAGTTTAAATACATCAATAAATGTAAATTGTATAGATATGTCAAACAGTGCTTCTAAAGAAAAGGCACCAGGGAATGTGTGATTTTAAGTTAAAAATTGGGTAAAGCAGTCTGAAAAACTGTTCCAGAAATGATCATTTAAAATTCAATGTTATTAGTTCAGGAATGTTAAATCTTTCTATACACAAAAAGAGTTAAAACACAGAAGCACACTGTAATGAGTGAGGTAAGGGACACACTTTCTCATGATTCACAGTATGATTCAGCTTCTAATGTCAGTATGGTGTCAGACTTAACATGCAAATTGTAACAAATTTTAGTTTATAGTATTCAGAAATCAGTGTAAATGCTACAGCAAATGTAATTCAAAACACAAGAGTTAAGTCACAGTCTTGCAAATATAGGTGTAAATGCAGTCAGTGCATGTTACTTGCAGATTTCTGGACAAAACACAAAGCAAACATTTGCAGTCCCTCAAGTTCACAATGTTTCAGCTACAGATGTCCAGAATGCAATACATTCTAGTTTATTGTTTTCAGAAGCACATGCAAATATTGCACTGAGGGGGAATAAGAGTAATTAAAGTGCAGATTTTGATCAATTTGATAAAGAAAACACCAGCATAAATGATACACAGACATCAGGGCTAAATAATGAAGAAATGCATACCATATAGCTCAAGTTAATGTTGTTACTAGTTTTTCAGGGGAAAATAAAGAAGAAACACATACCATAGCTCGAGTCAGTGTTGTTAATAGTTCTATAAAAAAGCATTTTCAGCATATCTATAAAGGGTGAGGCAGTCCAGCACCAAACCAGATGATTTATCCATTATTGTTTAAGGTGGAAAGAAATGACAAATGACATATTTCATTGTTTACAAGAAAGGAATTATTGAACAATGTACTGATTAATACTGACACATCAGTTTCAGTTACAAACAGACCTCTATCAGATGACACAAGAACAGTTATAATGCTGTCAGGATTCAAAAGATAAAAGGTTACAGCAGTGAGAGTTCTCAATGTGGTATGGACATTTTTTTTTAATAAGAAACATCTTTATAAATTATCATTTATGACACATGCAATCTTATATTTATATAAATTATTACAAACCATACTGACACAATTTCAGTTGCAAGCATGATACACTGAAAACCATGTTGACACAATTGCAGTTGCAAACATAAATCATTTATAATCTATCAGGTCATTATCAGCCGCGGAAGTGCAGCGGTAGCATTGTTGCCTCAAGCAAGAGGTTTTCCTGTTCGATTCTCGGCTGGAGCGTCTTCTGTGTGGAGTCTGCATGTCCTCCCTGCGGTCGAGTGGCGTTCAAAAGACATGCATAAAATGGGTGTGCCTTCGTTGAAGGTTGGGTGTTGAGCTGGCACCTTGGCACCGTAAAAATCTACTGCCAGTCATTAGCGGACCAGAGTTCCGTTGTGGCAACCCCTAACCAGGAAAAGCCGAAAGAAGAACAACAATCTATCAGGTCATTGTCAGTCAAACATTACATACGTCATTCAAATCCTGCCTTCTGTTGGACCTCTTTCCTCCTCTGCATGTATTGTTCCCACAATTCCCATTTTTTTCTATGTAATGTGCCTCTACCTTTTTCTAAAGATCCAAACTCCAGTTGTTTTATCTCTGTTACTATATTTGCTACTTAGACTTTGATTTCCATTTTCTAGTAATTGCTTTTTTGGCAGCCACCATAATTAGACACAGCAAGGCCTTACCATGTCTTAGAAATTCTGATTCTGTATCAAAGCTCAAAAAATGTTTAATTAGTTACACCAATTTGCTCACCCAGTATCTCTGACAGAGCAATCTGCAGGGAATCTTTAAAGTCTGCCAACTCATCACACTGCCAGAAAATATGTTTCTAGTTATCTTTTTCTTCCCCATCACACCTCCAACATTTGCTGTCTACCTGGGGAAAAAATCTTTGGAGTCTATTTGGGATATAAAACCCCCTATGTAAACATTTTCAAGCAAATATCCTAAATCTTCTAGACATTGTTGCACATTTGGGAGACATACATATATCCACCATTGTTTCTTTGTGAATTGTTTATCTTTTGTAACTTACTCTGAGTGTGGTATGGGCATGATGTCAAAGTTAAATGTTATTTTAGACTTCAGTAACAAGACTTTATGTAGAAATAAAAATGCTACAAAATGTACAGTAGTGTAAACAGATGATACTTGTAAGAAATCGTATGTAGTAGACTATGCAAATAATGTACAGATATTAACAAATCAGTTCATAGGTGTTCACTAGGCTAATGACCACAAGGGCCTTTTTAAGCCTAGCCATGCATCCCAAATGGCTAGGCTTAAAAAGACCCTTAGTTACTATAGAAACATACAGATTCATGGGCTAAAAACAAAATAAATTCTAGTTCAGTTGCCTTAGCTAAATTGCAAACAGACAAGTTACCACATTTTCAGAAACTTATCTTATTCTAAGAAAAGCAAAGCCAGACTGGAAAGGAAATTTCAATTCAGTTTTATGGCTGGTATGAAAAAAGGTAACAGTTTTAGGCTAGTACTAGATTTCAAATTGGTACACATTTACAATTCTAGAAGCACATATTGTGTATGGTATACCAGAAATGACAGGCAAGTTAAATTTGCAGAATAAATGGTTTACAGTCACAGATCTGGCAAATGATTTTTTTTATGTGTGTTGCTATTTTTTTATTTAGCAGACATTAAGACCTTTGAATTATTGTGATAAATTGTTGCAACGCATAAATAATATCTCGATACAGACAGAAGAGCATTTACAGATTAATGTTTTGCTAATTCTAATGAATGTAGAATTTAAAGTCAATGTTGCATTTTTAAAAGTGACAATACAGTCAAAAGTTCAGATCACATGTAAGAAAAGAGTGCAGCATAAATATTAAGTGTTATTGATGCCACAGGTTCAAATCTCATGTCAAGAAAAGAATGCTATGTAATTTTAATATATGACGAAACGTCACATACTTGTAAAGGACTGACAAGTAAAGTTCCAGAATCAGATCAGTTCAGTTCTAGTAATAATTGTGAATATGTAAACGGTTCAAGATTGTATATATTTTATGCAGAAACTGCAGTTTACCAGAGGCATGGACTTATGTAACTGAGTTATCATATTACAGGCCACCTCACTGAGCTTGATTAAAGTCAATACCGCATACCATAAACAGTATGGTAAAGATCAGATAAATATTATCAGTGACAGTTTTATGCAGTAACACTTCTTATTACTATTTATCCAAAAAATTGTAGACAGTAATTCTACATCCTTGCAGCATTCAGTAGTACTGAAAGAGTTAAATGCTGTCAGCTAAAGAAACAGGTATATGTAAGGTTGAGGACAAAGACCTGCACACTGAAAAAAATCTTCTGTAAATTATGACCTGAGGGCCACAGATTAAACACAGAAAAATCAACAGTTACAATTAATTTTATAAAGGTGCAGAAATGCTAAAAATGCTGAAAAATTAGTGCAGTGTCAGATTAATACTTTAGTTTTATTTGAGTTTATGACAGGGAAAAAGAATGCCACTGAGGTTTCCCTTTTTAATAATGAAGTTACAGCCTTTCTTTTTCACTGTAGTGCATTATCAGTTTGGTTATAGACTTAAAAGACTTTATTTATTAGTAAAATAGGTTTATTCATACAGAAAAAATGTAAATAAAGTCAGTGCAACAAGCAATGCTATCAGTTTAAGGGCCTGATACTGCTTTTTGTGCTTTCCAGATATTGCTACAGAAAGACACACTGTCAATTTTGGATTTTTGGATAATTTCCAGTTGGGTATTTCAGAATGCAGGTTTTCAATATAGTCAGGAAGAAATCGTTAAATCTGCCACTCAGACTTGCATCAGAGATGGATGAGGAGAATTGGAAGGCCTAATTGTATGAGTAATCCACAGAAAAGATGGACTTTAGGGTGACTGTTCCAATATCAAAGTAGTGACTTGGAACAATATAGAGTAAAGCTTATTTCAATTTTGCAAGTTCTGAGTTGGCCAGTATATGTTTTACACAAGACAGAATACTACAACAGCCAAAAGTAAACATTGTTTTTTTCGATGTTCTTTAAATATAAATGAAATGTAGTTAACTATATAAATGATTCAGTACATATGCTAATTAATTGAATGTAAATGTGTTTTAGATGTTTAAAAAAGTCAATTTCAAGTTATGTTTCCAGACAATTGTATAACAATACCGATTTCAGTTAATGCTTTTATCTGTGTTCAGATAATACTGACAGAAAAAAAAGTATTGCTTTAGTAATACTTTAGTTAGAATCTAAAATTCATGCACAACAATTTCAAATGTTCATAGTGTAAACTTTAGTCAAGTTTCAGACTATAACATATATACTTAGTTATTTTAAATGTTCAGTACAGTAGAGTACATTTCAGTCAGATATCAGAATGTAACATTCTTACTCAGTTATACATTTCTTTTTTTTCTCAGTTGTTTTTATTGAAAATTTTAACAACAGAACATTAATATATGATAATATAAATATTATAAAACAAATATACATATTTAAAAAAATAAACAACATGTAAACTAACTATTTACAATGGTGTCTACTATAAAACAAAGCTTTTTAAACAGAAAAAGAAATGTGATAAGAGTAGCTGTTATTTAATTATTAAAGTCTGTTTATCCAGCAGTTCTTTGAATTTCAACCACATATTATATGAAGAGGTGATTCTAGATGTTCTTGTCTTGATTGTGAGAAGCTCAAGATGACAGACTTCAGTTGCCAGGTAGCATTACTAGGAAGTTTACAACATGAAAGTACATCACACCTCACATTATTCAGTCATTAGTTTTTATGGTAAAGTGACATACATATTTGTAACAAGCTTATTGAGATAAGTTAAAGAATAAGTAGTAATAGTTATTTAATATACTCAAGGCATGACAGGTCAGGCCTAACTTGTTAATTTATTACAGAATTCAGTACATTGGGCAGAAAGATAAAAAGACACTGACAGGTTATGTAAAGGTATAGAAATGAAATGCAGAAAGCACAGGTTTTAGTAAATGTACTATTACAATTACAGCACATTGATATTTATAGGATATTTGAGGCACAAATTTAAAATGCAGACATCTAGTATCATAGTATAAAAAAGATAGAAAAGTTAAATGTACATGATTTTTATTTAACATGTTAAATCTAGGTAAAGATTTACAGAAACAAGTTAATACAGTATATGGTAGTTATGTCTCATGATGCATAAACATAAGCATGTAAAGCCAGGCCTGTGTCTTCAATTTATATTTTATACTTTAGAGTAACTACAAAAATAACTCCCCGTTTAGGGGTCTCAGGTGGAATTGTAAAATTAGCTTTCATTTAAATGTAGTTTCTCATAGTATTCTCTTTGCATAGGCCTAGAAATTCATACATATTAAATCAGACATATATAAGGCATGTTTCAGTACAAATGAATAATCTTCAATCAAGAATACTGATAAGAATAACATTTAATAACAGAATGTGCAGTACATTAAGTACAAACAGTCTTGAGAACCATGGTTAAAGAGTGTAGAACTTGTAGGAAATTTGCATGGGTCTGGTATGAGAGATCCTACAGACACTGAAGTGAGTTAGTTAGTTAAGACTGATATACAGAAAGTCATTACAGAGCAGTCCTCGGAAGTTTGATACAGACACTCAAGAGTGAGGACAGACATCAGGTCAGATAGCCAGCATTCCAGAATATTAATTCGATTACTCAAGAGTATAATGTGTGCAGAAGCTATGGACATTATAATTTAGTCTATTTCAGTTTATCAGCACTGTTGACGTTCTGAGTACAGAATTTACAGACAGTATAATGAGTGTAGAAGCAATGGCATTATCATTCATTCTATTTTGGTTTATCAGCACTCTTACTGGAGACCGTGAGATTTGATTTATATACTGTTGACATCTACCTCCACTGTGTATAATAAAGCATTCTTAACTGAACTACAGTGTAAGAAGACTTTTATTCTGAAAGGTACAAGAAAATTTCTCACATAAAAGATGGAATGGTACCTGTTCAGCACAGTTATGGGTAATTAACAGATAAAGTCATTCATTCAAGCTTCATTCCAGTTTATTCCAGTTATTTCCAGTATTCTATAGTCTTTCAAATTCTTACATCCATCATAGAGTATAATACCCCCTTTGGTATATACCTAACCAGACACATACAGCAAATGGAATGTCCACAAACGTTCCTTACAAAAATACAGGGCGTAAACACAATGTCCTAAGATGATCACCTCAAAGCTCTGTCTCTTTACTCGGTATCACACAGACTTCTGAGAGGTGATCTTCGCCTGGCATACAAAGCATCGCTGGACCCTGTTTAGATGAGTCTTTTGTACATTCGCAAGCAAACAGCATCAGGACTACTAGATTAAACTACCTAAAATTTGCTTGTGACATAAATAAGACATGCTGGAGAGATATGTTTCTCAGAGAATTCCCATTCTCTGGAACAGGTTCCCCATACAAGTGAAGCAAAGCTCCCCCCATCCAACTTGGACTAATGGATGAGTAATTGGAAATGCACCCCTGGTCTGGTGCCTATGCCTCTGATAAACAGAGGCACTCAGTAAATTACCCCCATATAAATCAAATGTGTGCATCACATTTGGGTTGCACAGCTAGGTTAGGTGGTCATTAAGCCTAGTATACACCTATGAACCTGTGGAATCTCCAGGTATACTAAATGGGACTTAAATATATCACTTTAAAGTCATATATTTAAATTTAAATGTAAGTCCCATTTAGTATGAAATAGGTGACTGGATGTTATTAATTCAAACCTATATTAATAAGAACTGTTTTAAGACCAGCCCACATCTGATGAAGTTTTAAAACGAAAACGTATTAGGTAGATTGAGCGTTATATGGTGGTAAAGTGGAGTGAATACTTTATGCTTTTTTTGTGGAGTGAATATTGGAATAAACTACTTAAAACTTGACTGACTGTCATACAGTTTCATTGTGCTCCTTCTGGGGCCTATTTTATTGTTTATTGGTGATTGTTCGGGCCCTTTTTGGCAATTTTTTGTGGATTAACTATTTTCATGTTTGACAATTATGTTTGCTGCACTCACAAACTGCAAGAGGAGGCACAAATGAGACACAGGTTCTCACAGCATGCACCATTACTTCATTCATCCATTTTAATGTGTAAGTGTGCGACTATTTTGTTCTAAGCATGTTTCCATACTGAGAGTTGCATTTAATGATTTCTTAAATCAGCAATTAAGCAATAACACCATGAAAATATTAAAACTCTTGTCTACGCTGTTAATATATTTACTGAGTTTATTGTGTTGAGGAAACATGAAGAAACCAATAAATATACTATTTTATCAGATGAAGAAGACAGAATCTAACAGTATTAGCATAATACTTCCTTAGTGTGTAATTTTTATTTTCTATTAAATCCAGTCACACATTCACAGAGTATATTCTGGAGCCATAGCTAAACATTTTACTTGATGAAACAAAATCTTGAAGAATTACATCATTTACAGTTATAAAAGGCAAGCTCACACTATTTCTAGCATTTCTTATTTTAAGGCGTAAAAGATTTTTACTTGATTGTCTGCTAAAGGTCCTAATTACCATCTTTCAAACCTTCAGAATGACTGCTTTCATAACCAAAAATATGTACAATTACAAGAACACTTGACTACAAGTTTAAAACATGCAGACAGCCTCATGAATATGCAAACTCTATAAAATTCATTGGCTAATCTCCTTTCAGCATAAGAACTGAAGGGATGGAGTTATAATCCCTTTAGCAACTCATCAAAATATGCCTACAAATACTAGTTCATGCCTTCAAAATACAATACACGCTTGTATGCAAATATCCGTAACTTGCATTCTGTTCATGAGTTGAAGTGTACATAGAAATTTAGTGTTGTAATTATACTTACAAAGGTTCATAGGTACATAGGTAGGTACTAGGCTATTGGCCCGAGGGCCTATGTAAGCCTAGCCAACAAGGTTCCCTGGCTTACGCAACCCAAGAAAGTTATTTTCCTGTGCCACTGTTGAGCAGAGACACAGAAGTGATCCCTGGGGTGTATTTCCTATATCCCATCCACTCATCAAGATTTTTCTTGAAGAGTGCTAATGACGAACTTTGGTTGACATAGATGGGTAGCCTGTTCCAGAGTATGGGAAGTCT
The DNA here is from genome assembly GCF_019279795.1 of Protopterus annectens. Taxonomy (NCBI): domain Eukaryota; kingdom Metazoa; phylum Chordata; order Ceratodontiformes; family Protopteridae; genus Protopterus; species Protopterus annectens. The sequence continues at coordinate 1,480,468,184 of NC_056743.1, read as the reverse complement.
CTGGGACAGGAATCTGTCCCTCCAGCATGTCCTCTTTATTGTGGTGACAAGGTTTAGGTCCCTAGAGCATGTAGCTCGGAGGGATTGGGATTTCATTAGGTGTAGCATGTCCAACAGCTCTGGGTTTGACATAGCTTTATATGTTAGGCAGAGATCACCTCGGAATAGGCGATATGTTATGGAGTAAAGCTGGAGTTTTTTGAGACGGTCAGTGTAGGGCATCTGTTTGAGGCCAGTAATCCTGTTTGTGAGGTACTTCTGTGGCCTTTCTAGCTGCTGCAGATGTCTTGTGAGGTACATTCCAAAATGGGCATTGAGTGTTGAGTAGAGAGGAACAATTACCTCTTTTTTCCTGGATGAGAATCCTTTTATGATGAGGTGTGCCACGTAGAAGGACTTCCTGACTACTGTGGCAATGTGACTATCAAAGGACAGACTACTGTCCACCTGGGTCCCAAGGTCTCTTAGGTTCATAGGTAGGTACTAGGCTATCTGCCCGAGGGCATTTATAAGCCTAGCCAGAGTGTGTCGGCTTTTGCCGCCCCATTGATTAATTAACTGATCCTCTGTCAAGCAGAGCCAATGAAGTGATCCCAGGGGTATATTTTCTGTTACCCATCCACTCATCAAGATTTCTCTTGAAGAGTGTTAGTGAGGGGCTCTACCTGATGTAATTTGGAATTTTGTTCCAAAGCATGGGGAGTCTCTGTGACAGGAATCTATCCCTCCAGCATGTTCTATTTATTGTTGTGGTGAGGTTTAGCTCAGTAGAGCGCATGGCTCGCAGTGACTTGGATTGCTTTAGGTGGAGCATGTCCATCAATTCTGAGTTGGACATGGCTTTGTAAGTCAGGCAGAGATCACCTCTGAGTAAGCGATATGCCACTGAGTACAGCTGGAGATTTTTCAGTCGAGCTGCATAGGACATATGTTTGAGACCAGTAATCCTCTTGGTGAGGTACTTTTGTGGTCTTTACATCTGTTGGAAGTGTCTTGTGAGGTACATCCCAAATGGGGCATTGTACTCTATGATGGGTCTAATGAGTGACGAGTAGAGGAGCACTATAACATCTTTATTTTTAGATGCAAACCCTTTAGTAATTAGATGGGCCACATAGAAGGATTTCCTAACTACTTTGGCAATATGATTGTCAAAGGAGAGATTACTATCTACCTGGGTCCCCAGATCTCTTATTACCGCTTCTGTATTAAGGGGGCTGCCACCTATGTGGTAATTTGTGGGTATTTTGTTTTTCCCAAATGGGATGACTATGCATTTTTTGGCATTTAGCTTGAGGCCATGACTTTGACACCAGGTGTCCATCTCAGTAAAGCCCTTTTGGAGGATGTCTGTGTCAGCCGGAGAGTCAATTATGGTTCCCAGTTTGCAGTAATCAGTGAACTTTGTTAGCCATAGACCTCCTGTGTTTGCCTGTACTTCTGAGAAGTATATGCCGAACAGTAGGGGTCCCAGGACCGAGCCTTGCGGGACACCACTTGTGACTGGTTTAGAGTTGGACCTGGAGCCCACTATTCTTACCGTGTGAGTTCTGTCTGTAAGCTAGTTGGCATCCCAGCTCGTGATGTAGGGGTTTATGTTCAGGCTGGTGAGTTTTTCTGTAATACCCGAGTGGGGAATAGTGTCGAAAGCCTTGGCGAGGTTAAGGTAGGCTGTGTGAACCACCTTTCCTTCATCTGTGGCCTTGGTGACTGTCTCAAAGATGTCAACTAGGTTTAGTAGGCATGAATTGCCCTTAACAAAGCCGAACTGGGTCGGGTCAAGTGTTTGGAGGTCTCCAATGTCTTTGTTAATGAGTTCCATGATGATGCGCGCCATCGCCTTGCAGACCAGGCTAGTCAGGCTTATGGGGCGATAGTTACCAGGGTCAGTTGTGGCCCCTCCTTTGTGGAGAGGAATAACCATTGCTGTGCGCCATTCTATGGGCACGTAGCCTGTGGAGAGGCTGAGGTTGAACAGCGTGTTTAGGTGGTGGGTTAGTTCGTTCTGTAGTTCGTGCAAGATGCAGCCTGGGACACCATCTGGTCCCAATGATGCTGTGTTTCTGGCTTTTGAAAGGGCTGTTTTCACCTGTGTGTCTGTGATTTTTGGGACACTACACTTTTCCGGTACAGTTGTGGGCCCTTTTGGAGGTGAGAGGGGGGTGAGGTTTGCACTGAATCTATCTGCCAGGATGTTGGCAATATCAGTAGGTTCAGTATATTTTGTGCTATTTTGCACTAGTTCAGTGCATATCTGCGAGTTGCCACTTAGATTCTTAACATAGCTAAAGAAGGCTTTGTGGTTACCTTTTGAATCCTTGGCTATTTTCCTTTCGAGGTTAGCCTTGGATGATTTCATGAGGGACGTCAGTTTCTTACTGATACTGATCAGGAATGTCATTCCTCCTTGGGATTTGCTTTTTTCTTAACTAGTTTCCTCCTCCTATTGTATTGTTATTGCAGGGGTCCACCAAACTGGTTTCCTCCTCTTAGAGGAGTGAGTCTTGGTTTTGCTAGGGATGGCACGATCCATGCATCCTTGTAGGTGCAAATAGATTGCATTTGTAAAGGTTTCTGCATCTTGGGCAGCGATATCCTTTAGCGTGGGTGGCTGTGAAACTTACCACCTCTGTCTTAAGTAAGGTGAAGTTTGCTTTAGAAAAGTTTTTTACTGTGGTTTCCTTAGTTGGGGGTGGTGGTGGGGTGTGGACATCCAGAGTGATTAGTTTATGGTCTGATTTAACCAGTGACGGGTTGACCTCCGGTGTGGAACACCTGTCGCCCATGTTGGTGATGACCAGGTCCAATATGTTTTCACCTCTGGTAGGGGAGTTTACCAGCTGATCCACGGCATTTGAGCTGATGAATTCCAGGAAGCGCTGGGCCTGGGAATTTGTACTCGAGTAGTTTTCCCAGTGAATGGTAGGGTAATTGAAATTGCCCAATATCAGGGTGTTTGGTAGGACCTTCTTTTATTTCCAGTGTCTCCAGAAAGGTGGAGTGGTGGTCCTGGGTCATGGAGAGTGATCTGTAGCACACCACAATTTGCACTGCAGATTTGCCCGATGTTAGTTGCACATGGATAATCTCAGAGGTATCATGCTGTGCCACTAACCTGGAGGTGTAAGTATCCTTGATGAATATGGATACACCCACCTTTTGTGTTTCGGTCCGTGTTCTGTGGCTGAAACGTGTGGTATGAGTTGTAGCCCGGTAGTGCTGGGGTGCTCTCTGGAGCCTTGAACTAGGTTTCAGTTACTTCACAGATGTCGACATTCTCCATACTGAAGAGTGCCTCGAGCACGTGCATTTTGAGATTTAAACTCCTGTTGTTGAGTTGCATAAACCTCAGTTTTTTGTTAATTGTGCTGTTTACGGAGGTGGGTTTGACTTTTGAGCCTTGCCTAAAAAAAGGCACTATGGGGGAGCAAAAGCCTTGGCCAGTATTCACAAGCCATCTCTTGCGAAGCAATGCGGCTTGTCAAGCATGTCATCCCAGGCTGACAGACACTGGATCCCCTTTGAATGACACCAGAAGCTTAGCCAATTGTTGAAATTGATCATTTTTTTCTTTATACTGAAGTAGCATTCTTGGTGAGGGCAAGATGCTACTCAAGGTCAGGGTCATGCCAGCCTGGGCTACATGATCAGAGAGTTCTTCCATGTCTCTTTTCATGTAGTCCAGGGAGGTACATCTCAGGTCATTCACAACAACATGAACAATGACAGTCATATTTGTACTTGTTCTGGACTGACCTGAGTGCTTGTGTTATGTGGCAGATTCTGGCTCCCGACAGGCAGCTAACAGTAACCTTCTGCTTGTCCAGCCTAGTGAGTGGGATGTCAGTGTGCCTGACTATAGAGTCACCTACTACTAGTGTGTTAGGTATGTTATTTCGCCTTAAGGGTTGTGATTGTGCGGCACACTGATTTTGAGTTGTATGTGTTGTCTGGTTTGTGACGGGAAGTGCAGGTTGTTTGGGTGTCTGCTTTGGAGGTCTCTGATGCTTTTGCAGGTTTTTATTTAGAGCCTCTGAGTATGATTTTGTGTATTTATGTGTATTTTTTGCCAGTGCTGTTTTAGTAGGTCTGTGTGCAGCTGGAGTTGTGGTGCAAGTGTTAACCTTCTCCTCTTGACTGTCTGTTCCAGTCTTGGGTAGAGACAGCTTAGCTTCCAGTTTGGCTATATAATTGCATCTCTCGCATATGTTAGTGTTTTGTGGTAGGAGGAGAGGGTTGTCTGTGTACATGATGCAGTTGTAACATTGCCTCAGGATACCCAGATTCACCAGCTGGACTGGAGAGTGCACCTGAAGTTGCTCTTTGGTCATGCCTGAATAGTAGGGTGAGCTGTTTAGTCGCTTGGTTGGTGAGGGGTGAATAAAGAGCCTTGCCCTGCTGGGCAATCAGTGTCAGGGTATATTAGTGCTTGCTATTAGGTCTGAGCAAGTGCTGGGCTGTAAGATGCTTTCTGAGTGCTTAAGTTGAGAGTTAGACTAGTTTCAAGGGAAAAACTGAAGACGAGACTTAGTGGAGCTGGGAATAATTTAACCGTAGCTAACCAGCACTGCCCGGTGCACAAAACCGTGCAAACGTGGTTTTTATAGTAGGGAAATGAAAGAGATAGAAATTAGCCCAAAATGGCCAATAAACTATTAACTTCTGGGCTGGAACCACTCCTCCAGGGACAGATAGGTTGCTCAAAGCTCCCCTCTCTCACAGGTGAACAGAGAAACTTCCTTCTATCCAAGTAATGTATGGGCAACTCAGAAACTAGTATCACAGCCTTGAATTCAGCACTAGCCTGAAAACTGGACTATACTAGCTTAGAAAGGCAGGAAACAAGGAATTTTTTTGTTTTTTTTTTGTTTTTTTTTTTAAAGATAAGGCAAAAACAGTAAAAAATACAATTAAAACTGCTTTAACTTAAAACAGCTTTAAACAACTACAAACGATCAGAAAAGGTATCGCACTTTAGTGTGTAGCCTACAACAGTTAAATTATTTAAACAAAAAACAACTTTTTAAAAGTGCAGGCAGTCAAATAAGTACAATATGTGAAAAAAAAAACCAAGCTTTTAAATCACAATAAATGCTGGAAAATCTGCGTTTAGGCAGAAAACAGTTAAGTACAGCAAGAAAGTACAGAAAACTGATACTTAATCACGCCAAAGTCTCTCTCCTAAGCTAGAAGGCTTGTATCAGTTTAAGGCTTTCTAGTGCTACCCATTAGGTTAGTTACAGGAAAGATGGGAAACAAGCGCAGATGTGGTCTTTTAAACCAGAAAGTTGAAAGAGATGGACAAACTGTCCAAATGGTCAATAAACTACAATTTCTGGGCCAAGAACCTCTCCTCTCATGGTAGACAGGCTACCTAGTGCTTACTATTCCCACTGATAAGCTAGTAGGCTTTCCTCCAACACAGAAAGGCTTGCGGGGATCAGAAGCTTACCAATAGTCCTGGATACAGCAACTCTGTATCTGGACTAGGCTAGTTACAGGAAAGGTGGGAAACAAGTGCAAGTGCTGCTTTTAAACCAGAACGTTGAAAGATATGGAAAAAAACTGTCCAAACGGCCAATAGCTACAATTTCTGGGCCAGGAACCGCTTCTCTTGTGGTAGCTAAGCTACCTAATGCTTACCACTCCCACTGATAAGCTAGAAGGCTTCCCTCCAACACAGAAAGACTTGGGGACTCAGAAGCTTACAAAGAGTCCTGGAATACAGCAAATCTGTACCTGGACTAGACTAGTTACAGGAAAGGTGGGGAACAAGTACAAATGTAAGCTTTTAAGCCAGCAAGTTGAAAGAGATGGAAAACTGCCCAAACGGCCAAATAAACTACAATTTCTGGGCCAAAACTCACTCTTCCCATGGAGGATAGGCTACCTAGTGCTTACCAATCCCACTGATAAGCTAGAAGGCTTTCCTCCAACACAGAAAGGCTTGGTGGCTCAGAAGCTTACTAACAATCCTGGATACAACAACTCTGTAACTGGACTAGGCTAGTTAAAGGAAAGGTGGGAAACAGGCACAAGTGCGGCTTTCAAACCAGAAAGTTGAAAGAGATGGAAAAAAACTGCTCAAACAGCCAAAAGCTACAATTTCTGAGCCAGGGACCACTCCTCTTGTGGTAGATAGGCTACCTGATGCTTACCACTCTCACTGATAAGCTAGAAGGCTTCACTCCAACACGGAAAGGCTTGGGGGGCTCAGAAGCTTACAAAGAGTCCTGGATACAGAAAATCTGTACCTGGACTAGACTAGTAACAGGAAAGGCAGGAAACAAGCGCAAACACAGGTTTTTAAATCAGAAGGTTGAAAGAGATGGAAAAGCTTCCCAAATGGCCAATAAACTATCATTTCTGGGCCAGAAACTCCTCCTGTGGTAGATAGGTTACCTAGTGCTTACCACTCCCACTGATAAGCTAGAAGGTTTCTCTCCAGCAAAGAAGGGCTTGGGGGGCTCAGAAGCTTACCAACAGTCCTGGATACAGCAAATCTGTACCTGGATTACACTAGTTATAAGAAAGGCGGGGACCAAACACAAAACGGGCTTTTAACCAGAAAGTAGAAAGAGATGGAAAAACTGCCCAAATGGCCAATGAACTACAATTTCAGGGCAAAAACCCACTCTTCCCATGGTAGGTAGGCTACCTAGTGCTTACCACTCCCACTGATAAGCTAGAAGGCTACCCTCCAACACAGAAAGGCTTGGGGGGCTCAGAAGCTTACCAACAGTCCTGGATACAGCAAGTCTATATCTGGACTTGACTAGTTAAAGGAAAGGCAGGAAACAAGCTTAGAATTTCTTTTTTTTTTTTTTTTTTTACAGAAAAGCAGCTAAAACAGCAGTAAATACAATTCAAATTGTAGTGCAGGCCAGCACACCCGAGCATGTAGCAACACTACAGCAAATACAGTTCAAATAAATGCAATTCAATTAACAAATGACTAAAAAACAAGTGCAGAAGGCAGTAAATTAGAAGGCTACTAACAAGCAGTAATAAGTGCAGAGTAAGAGCGACTGAACAGATAGCACGCAGAAGAGCAACTAAGACAGTTACAGTAAGAGCAGATGAATAAGATATATATATATATATATATATATATATATATATATATATATATATATATATATTATTTTTTATTTATTTATTTATTTTTTTATTTTTTTGATCTGATCCATGGCATTTGAGCTGATGAATTCCAGGAAGCGCTGGGCCTGGGAATTTGTACTCGAGTAGTTTTCCCAGTGAATGGTAGGGTAATTGAAATTGCCCAATATCAGGGTGTTTGGTAGGACCTTCTTTTATTTCCAGTGTCTCCAGAAAGGTGGAGTGGTGGTCCTGGGTCATGGAGAGTGATCTGTAGCAGACCACAATTTGCACTGCAGATTTGCCCGATGTTAGTTGCACATGGATAATCTCAGAGGTATCATGCTGTGCCACTAACCTGGAGGTGTAAGTATCCTTGATGAATATGGATACACCCACCTTTTGTGTTTCGGTCCGTGTTCTGTGGCTGAAACGTGTGGTATGAGTTGTAGCCCGGTAGTGCTGGGGTGCTCTCTGGAGCCTTGAACTAGGTTTCAGTTACTTCACAGATGTCGACATTCTCCATACTGAAGAGTGCCTCGAGCACGTGCATTTTGAGATTTAAACTCCTGGTGTTGAGTTGCATAAACCTCAGTTTTTTGTTAATTGTGCTGTTTATGGAGGTGGGTTTGACTTTTGAGCCTTGCCTAAAAAAGGCACTATGGGGGAGCAAAAGCCTTGGCCAGTATTCACAAGCCATCTCTTGCGAAGCAATGCGGCTTGTCAAGCATGTCATCCCAGGCTGACAGACACTGGATCCCCTTTGAATGACACCAGAAGCTTAGCCAATTGTTGAAATTGATAATTTTTTTCTTTATACTGAAGTAGCATTCTTGGTGAGGGCAAGATGCTACTCAAGGTCAGGGTCATGCCAGCCTGGGCTACATGATCAGAGAGTTCTTCCATGTCTCTTTTCATGTAGTCCAGGGAGGTACATCTCAGGTCATTCACAACAACATGAACAATGACAGTTATATTTGTACTTGTTCTGGACTGACCTGAGTGCTTGTGTTATGTGGCGGATTCTGGCTCCCAACAGGCAGCTAACAGTAACCTTCTGCTTGTCCAGCCTAGTGAGTGGGATGTCAGTGTGCCTGACTATAGAGTCACCTACTACTAGTGTGTTAGGTATGTTATTTCGCCTTAAGGGTTGTGATTGTGCGGCACACTGATTTTGAGTTGTATGTGTTGTCTGGTTTGTGACGGGAAGTGCAGGTTGTTTGGGTGTCTGCTTTGGAGGTCTCTGATGCTTTTGCAGGTTTTTATTTAGAGCCTCTGAGTATGATTTTGTGTATTTATGTGTATTTTTTGCCAGTGCTGTTTTAGTAGGTCTGTGTGCAGCTGGAGTTGTGGTGCAAGTGTTAACCTTCTCCTCTTGACTGTCTGTTCCAGTCTTGGGTAGAGACAGCTTAGCTTCCAGTTTGGCTATATAATTGCATCTCTCGCATATGTTAGTGTTTTGTGGTAGGAGGAGAGGGTTGTCTGTGTACATGATGCAGTTGTAACATTGTCTCAGGATACCCAGATTCACCAGCTGGACTGGAGAGTGCACCTGAAGTTGCTCTTTGGTCATGCCTGAATAGTAGGGTGAGCTGTTTAGTCGCTTGGTTGGTGAGGGGTGAATAAAGAGCCTTGCCCTGCTGGGCAATCAGTGTCAGGGTATATTAGTGCTTGCTATTAGGTCTGAGCAAGTGCTGGGCTGTAAGATGCTTTCTGAGTGCTTAAGTTGAGAGTTAGACTAGTTTCAAGGGAAAAACTGAAGACGAGACTTAGTGGAGCTGGGAATAATTTAACCGTAGCTAACCAGCACTGCCCGGTGCACAAAACCGTGCAAACGTGGTTTTTATAGTAGGGGAAATGAAAGAGATAGAAATTAGCCCAAAATGGCCAATAAACTATTAACTTCTGGGCTGGAACCACTCCTCCAGGGACAGATAGGTTGCTCAAAGCTCCCCTCTCACAGGTGAACAGAGAAACTTCCTTCTATCCAAGTAAGGTATGGGCAACTCAGAAACTAGTATCACAGCCTTGAATTCAGCACTAGCCTGAAAACTGGACTATACTAGCTTAGAAAGGCAGGAAACAAGGAATTTTTTTGTTTTTTTTTGTTTTTTTTAAAAGATAAGGCAAAAACAGTAAAAAATACATTTAAAACTGCTTTAACTTAAAACAGCTTTAAACAACTACAAACGATCAGAAAAGGTATCGCACTTTAGTGTGTAGCCTACAACAGTTAAATTATTTAAACAAAAAACAACTTTTTAAAAGTGCAGGCAGTCAAATAAGTACAATATGTGAAAAAAAAAACAAGCTTTTAAATCACAATAAATGCTGGAAAATCTGCGTTTAGGCAGAAAACAGTTAAGTACAGCAAGAAAGTACAGAAAACTGATACTTAATCACGCCGAAGTCTCTCTCCTAAGCTAGAAGGCTTGTATCAGTTTAAGGCTTTCTAGTGCTACCCATTAGGTTAGTTACAGGAAAGATGGGAAACAAGCACAGATGTGGTCTTTTAAACCAGAAAGTTGAAAGAGATGGACAAACTGTCCAAATGGTCAATAAACTACAATTTCTGGGCCAATAACCTCTCCTCTCATGGTAGACAGGCTACCTAGTGCTTACTATTCCCACTGATAAGCTAGTAGGCTTTCCTCCAACACAGAAAGGCTTGCGGGGATCAGAAGCTTACCAATAGTCCTGGATACAGCAACTCTGTATCTGGACTAGGCTAGTTACAGGAAAGGTGGGAAACAAGCGCAAGTGCTGCTTTTAAACCAGAACGTTGAAAGATATGGAAAAAAAACTGTCCAAACGGCCAATAGCTACAATTTCTGGGCCAGGAACCGCTTCTCTTGTGGTAGCTAAGCTACCTAATGCTTACCACTCCCACTGATAAGCTAGAAGGCTTCCCTCCAACACAGAAAGACTTGGGGGCTCAGAAGCTTACAAAGAGTCCTGGAATACAGCAAATCTGTACCTGGACTAGACTAGTTACAGGAAAGGTGGGGAACAAGTACAAATGTAAGCTTTTAAGCCAGCAAGTTGAAAGAGATGGAAAACTGCCCAAATGGCCAAATAAACTACAATTTCTGGGCCAAAACTCACTCTTCCCATGGAGGATAGGCTACCTAGTGCTTACCAATCCCACTGATAAGCTAGAAGGCTTTCCTCCAACACAGAAAGGCTTGGTGGCTCAGAAGCTTACTAACAATCCTGGATACAACAACTCTGTAACTGGACTAGGCTAGTTAAAGGAAAGGTGGGAAACAGGCACAAGTGTGGCTTTCAAACCAGAAAGTTGAAAGAGATGGAAAAAAACTGCTCAAACAGCCAAAAGCTACAATTTCTGGGCCAGGGACCACTCCTCTTGTGGTAGATAGGCTACCTGATGCTTACCACTCTCACTGATAAGCTAGAAGGCTTCACTCCAACACGGAAAGGCTTGGGGGGCTCAGAAGCTTACAAAGAGTCCTGGATACAGAAAATCTGTACCTGGACTAGACTAGTAACAGGAAAGGCAGGAAACAAGCGCAAACACAGGTTTTTAAATCAGAAGGTTGAAAGAGATGGAAAAGCTTCCCAAATGGCCAATAAACTATCATTTCTGGGCCAGAAACTCCTCCTCCTGTGGTAGATAGGTTACCTAGTGCTTACCACTCCCACTGATAAGCTAGAAGGCTTCTCTCCAGCAAAGAAGGGCTTGGGGGGCTCAGAAGCTTACCAACAGTCCTGGATACAGCAAATCTGTACCTGGATTACACTAGTTATAAGAAAGGCGGGGACCAAACACAAAACGGGCTTTTAACCAGAAAGTAGAAAGAGATGGAAAAACTGCCCAAATGGCCAATGAACTACAATTTCAGGGCAAAAACCCACTCTTCCCATGGTAGATAGGCTACCTAGTGCTTACCACTCCCACTGATAAGCTAGAAGGCTACCCTCCAACACAGAAAGGCTTGGGGGGCTCAGAAGCTTACCAACAGTCCTGGATACAGCAAGTCTATATCTGGACTTGACTAGTTAAAGGAAAGGCAGGAAACAAGCTTAGAATTTATTTTTGTTTTTTTGTTTTTGTTACAGAAAAGCAGCTAAAACAGCAGTAAATACAATTCAAATTGTAGTGCAGGCCAGCACACCCGAGCATGTAGCAACACTACAGCAAATACAGTTCAAATAAATGCAATTAAATTAACAAATGACTAAAAAACAAGTGCAGAAGGCAGTAAATTAGAAGGCTACTAACAAGCAGTAATAAGTGCAGAGTAAGAGCGACTGAACAGATAGCACGCAGAAGAGCAACTAAGACAGTTACAGTAAGAGCAGATGAATAAGATATATATATATATATATATATATATATATATATATATATATATATATATATATATATATTATTTTTTATTTATTTATTTATTTTTTATTTTTTGATCTGATCCACGGCATTTGAGCTGATGAATTCCAGGAAGCGCTGGGCCTGGGAATTTGTACTCGAGTAGTTTTCCCAGTGAATGGTAGGGTAATTGAAATTGCCCAATATCAGGGTGTTTGGTAGGACCTTCTTTTATTTCCAGTGTCTCCAGAAAGGTGGAGTGGTGGTCCTGGGTCATGGAGAGTGATCTGTAGCAGACCACAATTTGCACTGCAGATTTGCCCGATGTTAGTTGCACATGGATAATCTCAGAGGTATCATGCTGTGCCACTAACCTGGAGGTGTAAGTATCCTTGATGAATATGGATACACCCACCTTTTGTGTTTCGGTCCGTGTTCTGTGGCTGAAACGTGTGGTATGAGTTGTAGCCCGGTAGTGCTGGGGTGCTCTCTGGAGCCTTGAACTAGGTTTCAGTTACTTCACAGATGTCGACATTCTCCATACTGAAGAGTGCCTCGAGCACATGCATTTGAGATTTAAACTCCTGGTGTTGAGTTGCATAAACCTCAGTTTTTTGTTAATTGTGCTGTTTATGGAGGTGGGTTTGACTTTTGAGCCTTGCCTAAAAAAGGCACTATGGGGGAGCAAAAGCCTTGGCCAGTATTCACAAGCCATCTCTCGAAGCAATGCGGCTTGTCAAGCATGTCATCCCAGGCTGACAGACACTGGATCCCCTTTGAATGACACCAGAAGCTTAGCCAATTGTTGAAATTGATAATTTTTTTCTTTATACTGAAGTAGCATTCTTGGTGAGGGCAAGATGCTACTCAAGGTCAGGGTCATGCCAGCCTGGGCTACATGATCAGAGAGTTCTTCCATGTCTCTTTTCATGTAGTCCAGGGAGGTACATCTCAGGTCATTCACAACAACATGAACAATGACAGTTATATTTGTACTTGTTCTGGACTGACCTGAGTGCTTGTGTTATGTGGCGGATTCTGGCTCCCAACAGGCAGCTAACAGTAACCTTCTGCTTGTCCAGCCTAGTGAGTGGGATGTCAGTGTGCCTGACTATAGAGTCACCTACTACTAGTGTGTTAGGTATGTTATTTCGCCTTAAGGGTTGTGATTGTGCGGCACACTGATTTTGAGTTGTATGTGTTGTCTGGTTTGTGACGGGAAGTGCAGGTTGTTTGGGTGTCTGCTTTGGAGGTCTCTGATGCTTTTACAGGTTTTTATTTAGAGCCTCTGAGTATGATTTTGTGTATTTATGTGTATTTTTTGCCAGTGCTGTTTTAGTAGGTCTGTGTGCAGCTGGAGTTGTGGTGCAAGTGTTAACCTTCTCCTCTTGACTGTCTGTTCCAGTCTTGGGTAGAGACAGCTTAGCTTCCAGTTTGGCTATATAATTGCATCTCGCATATGTTAGTGTTTTGTGGTAGGAGGAGAGGGTTGTCTGTGTACATGATGCAGTTGTAACATTGTCTCAGGATACCCAGATTCACCAGCTGGACTGGAGAGTGCACCTGAAGTTGCTCTTTGGTCATGCCTGAATAGTAGGGTGAGCTGTTTAGTCGCTTGGTTGGTGAGGGGTGAATAAAGAGCCTTGCCCTGCTGGGCAATCAGTGTCAGGGTATATTAGTGCTTGCTATTAGGTCTGAGCAAGTGCTGGGCTGTAAGATGCTTTCTGAGTGCTTAAGTTGAGAGTTAGACTAGTTTCAAGGGAAAAACTGAAGACGAGACTTAGTGGAGCTGGGAATAATTTAACCGTAGCTAACCAGCACTGCCCGGTGCACAAAACCGTGCAAACGTGGTTTTTATAGTAGGGAAATGAAAGAGATAGAAATTAGCCCAAAATGGCCAATAAACTATTAACTTCTGGGCTGGAACCACTCCTCCAGGGACAGATAGGTTGCTCAAAGCTCCCCTCTCTCACAGGTGAACAGAGAAACTTCCTTCTATCCAAGTAAGGTATGGGCAACTCAGAAACTAGTATCACAGCCTTGAATTCAGCACTAGCCTGAAAACTGGACTATACTAGCTTAGAAAGGCAGGAAACAAGGAATTTTTTTGTTTTTTTTTGTTTTTTTTTAAAAGATAAGGCAAAAACAGTAAAAAATACATTTAAAACTGCTTTAACTTAAAACAGCTTTAAACAACTACAAACGATCAGAAAAGGTATCGCACTTTAGTGTGTAGCCTACAACAGTTAAATTATTTAAACAAAAAACAACTTTTTAAAAGTGCAGGCAGTCAAATAAGTACAATATGTGAAAAAAAACAAGCTTTTAAATCACAATAAATGCTGGAAAATCTGCGTTTAGGCAGAAAACAGTTAAGTACAGCAAGAAAGTACAGAAAACTGATACTTAATCACGAAGTCTCTCTCCTAAGCTAGAAGGCTTGTATCAGTTTAAGGCTTTCTAGTGCTACCCATTAGGTTAGTTACAGGAAAGATGGGAAACAAGCACAGATGTGGTCTTTTAAACCAGAAAGTTGAAAGAGATGGACAAACTGTCCAAATGGTCAATAAACTACAATTTCTGGGCCAATAACCTCTCCTCTCATGGTAGACAGGCTACCTAGTGCTTACTATTCCCACTGATAAGCTAGTAGGCTTTCCTCCAACACAGAAAGGCTTGCGGGGATCAGAAGCTTACCAATAGTCCTGGATACAGCAACTCTGTATCTGGACTAGGCTAGTTACAGGAAAGGTGGGAAACAAGCGCAAGTGCTGCTTTTAAACCAGAACGTTGAAAGATATGGAAAAACTGTCCAAACGGCCAATAGCTACAATTTCTGGGCCAGGAACCGCTTCTCTTGTGGTAGCTAAGCTACCTAATGCTTACCACTCCCACTGATAAGCTAGAAGGCTTCCTCCAACACAGAAAGACTTGGGGGCTCAGAAGCTTACAAAGAGTCCTGGAATACAGCAAATCTGTACCTGGACTAGACTAGTTACAGGAAAGGTGGGGAACAAGTACAAATGTAAGCTTTTAAGCCAGCAAGTTGAAAGAGATGGAAAACTGCCCAAATGGCCAAATAAACTACAATTTCTGGGCCAAAACTCACTCTTCCCATGGAGGATAGGCTGCCTAGTGCTTACCAATCCCACTGATAAGCTAGAAGGCTTTCCTCCAACACAGAAAGGCTTGGTGGCTCAGAAGCTTACTAACAATCCTGGATACAACAACTCTGTAACTGGACTAGGCTAGTTAAAGGAAAGGTGGGAAACAGGCACAAGTGCGGCTTTCAAACCAGAAAGTTGAAAGAGATGGAAAAAAACTGCTCAAACAGCCAAAAGCTACAATTTCTGGGCCAGGGACCACTCCTCTTGTGGTAGATAGGCTACCTGATGCTTACCACTCTCACTGATAAGCTAGAAGGCTTCACTCCAACATGGAAAGGCTTGGGGGGCTCAGAAGCTTACAAAGAGTCCTGGATACAGAAAATCTGTACCTGGACTAGACTAGTAACAGGAAAGGCAGGAAACAAGCGCAAACACAGGTTTTTAAATCAGAAGGTTGAAAGAGATGGAAAAGCTTCCCAAATGGCCAATAAACTATCATTTCTGGGCCAGAAACTCCTCCTCCTGTGGTAGATAGGTTACCTAGTGCTTACCACTCCCACTGATAAGCTAGAAGGCTTCTCTCCAGCAAAGAAGGGCTTGGGGGAGCTCAGAAGCTTACCAACAGTCCTGGATGCAGCACATCTGTACCTGGATTACACTAGTTATAAGAAAGGCGGGACCAAACACAAAACGGGCTTTTAACCAGAAAGTAGAAAGAGATGGAAAAACTGCCCAAATGGCCAATGAACTACAATTTCAGGGCAAAAACCCACTCTTCCCATGGTAGATAGGCTACCTAGTGCTTACCACTCCCACTGATAAGCTAGAAGGCTACCCTCCAACACAGAAAGGCTTGGGGGGCTCAGAAGCTTACCAACAGTCCTGGATACAGCAAGTCTATATCTGGACTTGACTAGTTAAAGGAAAGGCAGGAAACAAGCTTAGAATTTATTTTTGTTTTTGTTTTTGTTACAGAAAAGCAGCTAAAACAGCAGTAAATACAATTCAAATTGTAGTGCAGGCCAGCACACCCGAGCATGTAGCAACACTACAGCAAATACAGTTCAAATAAATGCAATTAAATTAACAAATGACTAAAAAACAAGTGCAGAAGGCAGTAAATTAGAAGGCTACTAACAAGCAGTAATAAGTGCAGAGTAAGAGCGACTGAACAGATAGCACGCAGAAGAGCAACTAAGACAGTTACAGTAAGAGCAGATGAATAAGATATATATATATATATATATATATATATATATATATATATATATATATATATATTATTTTTTATTTATTTATTTATTTTTTTATTTTTTTGATCTGATCCACGGCATTTGAGCTGATGAATTCCAGGAAGCGCTGGGCCTGGGAATTTGTACTCGAGTAGTTTTCCCAGTGAATGGTAGGGTAATTGAAATTGCCCAATATCAGGGTGTTTGGTAGGACCTTCTTTTATTTCCAGTGTCTCCAGAAAGGTGGAGTGGTGGTCCTGGGTCATGGAGAGTGATCTGTAGCAGACCACAATTTGCACTGCAGATTTGCACGATGTTAGTTGCACATGGATAATCTCAGAGGTATCATGCTGTGCCACTAACCTGGAGGTGTAAGTATCCTTGATGAATATGGATACACCCACCTTTTGTGTTTCGGTCCGTGTTCTGTGGCTGAAACGTGTGGTATGAGTTGTAGCCCAGTAGTGCTGGGGTGCTCTCTGGAGCCTTGAACTAGGTTTCAGTTACTTCACAGATGTCGACATTCTCCATACTGAAGAGTGCCTCGAGCACGTGCATTTTGAGATTTAAACTCCTGGTGTTGAGTTGCATAAACCTCAGTTTTTTGTTAATTGTGCTGTTTATGGAGGTGGGTTTGACTTTTGAGCCTTGCCTAAAAAAGGCACTATGGGGGAGCAAAAGCCTTGGCCAGTATTCACAAGCCATCTCTTGCGAAGCAATGCGGCTTGTCAAGCATGTCATCCCAGGCTGACAGACACTGGATCCCCTTTGAATGACACCAGAAGCTTAGCCAATTGTTGAAATTGATAATTTTTTTCTTTATACTGAAGTAGCATTCTTGGTGAGGGCAAGATGCTACTCAAGGTCAGGGTCATGCCAGCCTGGGCTACATGATCAGAGAGTTCTTCCATGTCTCTTTTCATGTAGTCCAGGGAGGTACATCTCAGGTCATTCACAACAACATGAACAATGACAGTTATATTTGTACTTGTTCTGGACTGACCTGAGTGCTTGTGTTATGTGGCGGATTCTGGCTCCCAACAGGCAGCTAACAGTAACCTTCTGCTTGTCCAGCCTAGTGAGTGGGATGTCAGTGTGCCTGACTATAGAGTCACCTACTACTAGTGTGTTAGGTATGTTATTTCGCCTTAAGGGTTGTGATTGTGCGGCACACTGATTTTGAGTTGTATGTGTTGTCTGGTTTGTGATGGGAAGTGCAGGTTGTTTGGGTGTCTGCTTTGGAGGTCTCTGATGCTTTTGCAGGTTTTTATTTAGAGCCTCTGAGTATGATTTTGTGTATTTATGTGTATTTTTTGCCAGTGCTGTTTTAGTAGGTCTGTGTGCAGCTGGAGTTGTGGTGCAAGTGTTAACCTTCTCCTCTTGACTGTCTGTTCCAGTCTTGGGTAGAGACAGCTTAGCTTCCAGTTTGGCTATATAATTGCATCTCTCGCATATGTTAGTGTTTTGTGGTAGGAGGAGAGGGTTGTCTGTGTACATGATGCAGTTGTAACATTGCCTCAGGATACCCAGATTCACCAGCTGGACTGGAGAGTGCACCTGAAGTTGCTCTTTGGTCATGCCTGAATAGTAGGGTGAGCTGTTTAGTCGCTTGGTTGGTGAGGGGTGAATAAAGAGCCTTGCCCTGCTGGGCAATCAGTGTCAGGGTATATTAGTGCTTGCTATTAGGTCTGAGCAAGTGCTGGGCTGTAAGATGCTTTCTGAGTGCTTAAGTTGAGAGTTAGACTAGTTTCAAGGGAAAAACTGAAGACGAGACTTAGTGGAGCTGGGAATAATTTAACCGTAGCTAACCAGCACTGCCCGGTGCACAAAACCGTGCAAACGTGGTTTTTATAGTAGGGGAAATGAAAGAGATAGAAATTAGCCCAAAATGGCCAATAAACTATTAACTTCTGGGCTGGAACCACTCCTCCAGGGACAGATAGGTTGCTCAAAGCTCCCCTCTCTCACAGGTGAACAGAGAAACTTCCTTCTATCCAAGTAAGGTATGGGCAACTCAGAAACTAGTATCACAGCCTTGAATTCAGCACTAGCCTGAAAACTGGACTATACTAGCTTAGAAAGGCAGGAAACAAGGAATTTTTTTGTTTTTTTTTTTTTTTAAAGATAAGGCAAAAACAGTAAAAAATACATTTAAAACTGCTTTAACTTAAAACAGCTTTAAACAACTACAAACGATCAGAAAAGGTATCGCACTTTAGTGTGTAGCCTACAACAGTTAAATTATTTAAACAAAAAACAACTTTTTAAAAGTGCAGGCAGTCAAATAAGTACAATATGTGAAAAAAAACAAGCTTTTAAATCACAATAAATGCTGGAAAATCTGCGTTTAGGCAGAAAACAGTTAAGTACAGCAAGAAAGTACAGAAAACTGATACTTAATCACGCCGAAGTCTCTCTCCTAAGCTAGAAGGCTTGTATCAGTTTAAGGCTTTCTAGTGCTACCCATTAGGTTAGTTACAGGAAAGATGGGAAACAAGCACAGATGTGGTCTTTTAAACCAGAAAGTTGAAAGAGATGGACAAACTGTCCAAATGGTCAATAAACTACAATTTCTGGGCCAATAACCTCTCCTCTCATGGTAGACAGGCTACCTAGTGCTTACTATTCCCACTGATAAGCTAGTAGGCTTTCCTCCAACACAGAAAGGCTTGCGGGGATCAGAAGCTTACCAATAGTCCTGGATACAGCAACTCTGTATCTGGACTAGGCTAGTTACAGGAAAGGTGGGAAACAAGCGCAAGTGCTGCTTTTAAACCAGAACGTTGAAAGATATGGAAAAAACTGTCCAAACGGCCAATAGCTACAATTTCTGGGCCAGGAACCGCTTCTCTTGTGGTAGCTAAGCTACCTAATGCTTACCACTCCCACTGATAAGCTAGAAGGCTTCCCTCCAACACAGAAAGACTTGGGGGCTCAGAAGCTTACAAAGAGTCCTGGAATACAGCAAATCTGTACCTGGACTAGACTAGTTACAGGAAAGGTGGGGAACAAGTACAAATGTAAGCTTTTAAGCCAGCAAGTTGAAAGAGATGGAAAACTGCCCAAATGGCCAAATAAACTACAATTTCTGGGCCAAAACTCACTCTTCCCATGGAGGATAGGCTACCTAGTGCTTACCAATCCCACTGATAAGCTAGAAGGCTTTCCTCCAACACAGAAAGGCTTGGTGGCTCAGAAGCTTACTAACAATCCTGGATACAACAACTCTGTAACTGGACTAGGCTAGTTAAAGGAAAGGTGGGAAACAGGCACAAGTGCGGCTTTCAAACCAGAAAGTTGAAAGAGATGGAAAAAAACCGCTCAAACAGCCAAAAGCTACAATTTCTGGGCCAGGGACCACTCCTCTTGTGGTAGATAGGCTACCTGATGCTTACCACTCTCACTGATAAGCTAGAAGGCTTCACTCCAACACGGAAAGGCTTGGGGGGCTCAGAAGCTTACAAAGAGTCCTGGATACAGAAAATCTGTACCTGGACTAGACTAGTAACAGGAAAGGCAGGAAACAAGCGCAAACACAGGTTTTTAAATCAGAAGGTTGAAAGAGATGGAAAAGCTTCCCAAATGGCCAATAAACTATCATTTCTGGGCCAGAAACTCCTCCTCCTGTGGTAGATAGGTTACCTAGTGCTTACCACTCCCACTGATAAGCTAGAAGGCTTCTCTCCAGCAAAGAAGGGCTTGGGGGGCTCAGAAGCTTACCAACAGTCCTGGATACAGCAAATCTGTACCTGGATTACACTAGTTATAAGAAAGGCGGGGACCAAACACAAAACAGGCTTTTAACCAGAAAGTAGAAAGAGATGGAAAAACTGCCCAAATGGCCAATGAACTACAATTTCAGGGCAAAAACCCACTCTTCCCATGGTAGATAGGCTACCTAGTGCTTACCACTCCCACTGATAAGCTAGAAGGCTACCCTCCAACACAGAAAGGCTTGGGGGGCTCAGAAGCTTACCAACAGTCCTGGATACAGCAAGTCTATATCTGGACTTGACTAGTTAAAGGAAAGGCAGGAAACAAGCTTAGAATTTATTTTTGTTTTTTTGTTTTTGTTACAGAAAAGCAGCTAAAACAGCAGTAAATACAATTCAAATTGTAGTGCAGGCCAGCACACCCGAGCATGTAGCAACACTACAGCAAATACAGTTCAAATAAATGCAATTAAATTAACAAATGACTAAAAAACAAGTGCAGAAGGCAGTAAATTAGAAGGCTACTAACAAGCAGTAATAAGTGCAGAGTAAGAGCGACTGAACAGATAGCACGCAGAAGAGCAACTAAGACAGTTACAGTAAGAGCAGATGAATAAGATATATATATATATATATATATATATATATATATATATATATATATATATATATTATTTTTTATTTATTTATTTATTTTTTTATTTTTTTGAGGGAAGGAACAGAGCAGGATTAAGAGGCACAAGGGTTGTCCTTTCCAAATGCTCTCTTTGTACACAGTAGGAGTGCCTAAAATCAGAATATGATCTCACTGCAGTCAGTTGAGTGAGCAAATGAGATGGGCCCAGAAGGAGTATCCAAATACAAATGTACAAGAGGGGAGGGCAATTTCAAAGCCAACAACTGTAGAGAGACAGCCACAATTTCAGTTGAGTTAATATTCAGTGAAAAACACAAATAAATAAATTAAATACAGTACTATATGCAAAAGAGCAGATAAAAGTGTACTTAAATTCACTTATACGTCCAGCTGATTTCAGGCAGATGTTAGCCGGCCAAAGCTCTGATATTAAGCAGAGATAACTCAAAATGTACCACTTATATAAGGCAAGACAGGATGTCAGTGATGAGCTGAAACTACCCCCACTGCTATCAATGGCTACACAGAAATTCTAAAAAGTACTCTGTAGAGAGACACCCACAACTTCAGTTGAGTTAATATTCTGTGAAAAACACAAATAAATAAATTAAATACAGTACTATATGCAAAAGAGCAGATAAAAGTGTAATGAAATTCACTTATACGTCCAGCTGATTTCAGGCAGATGTTAGCTGGCCAAAGCTCTGATATTAAGAAGAGATAACTCAAAATGTACCACTTATATAAGGCAAGACAGGATGTCAGTGATGAGCTGAAACTACCCCCACTGCTATTAATGGCTACACAGAAATTCTAAAAAGTACTCTGTAGAGAGACAGCCACAACTTCAGTTGAGTTAATATTCAGTGAAAAACGCAAATAAATAAATTAAATACAGTACTATATGCAAAAGAGCAGATACAAGTGTACTTAAAGTCACTTATACGTCCAGCTGATTTCAGGTAGATGTTAACCAGCCAAAGCTCTGATATTAAGCTCTTATCATACATTCAGTGTTAAGTAGACTGCTGTCTATGTAGTAGTTCATGAGTACAGAGTTTTTACCAAAGGGGATGACAATGCACTTTTTGGCATTGAGTTTGAGGCCATGGCTCTGACACCAGGCATCTGTCTCAGTGAGGCCCTTCTGTAGGATTTCCACATCATTTGGGCACTCAACTATGGCTCCTAGTTTGCAGTCATCTGCGAACTTCATTAGCCAGAGGCCTTCTGTGTTAGCCTGTACTTAAGAGAAGTAGATACCAAACAGGAGAGGTCCCAGGACTGAACCCTGTGATACTCCACTTGTCACTGGTTTGAGGTCAGATTTGGAGTGTGCAACTTTTACAGTGTGGGTTCTGTCAGTGAGCCAGTTGGCAACTCATCTTGTGACATAGGGATTTATACCTAGTTTAGTGAGTTTAGCTATAATTCAAGAATGGGGGATGGTGTCGAAAGCCTTGGCGAGGTCAAGATAGGCTGTGTGAACCACCTTACCCTTATCTACGGCTTTGGTAACTGCCTCAAAGAAGTTAATCAGGTTCAGGAGTCATGATCTGACTTTCACAAACCCGAACTGGGTGGGATCCAGAGTTTGGAGGTTACCAATGTCTTTGTTTATGAGTTCCATGATGATACATTCCATGGCCTTGCAGACCAGGCTCATCAGGCTAATAGGGTGATAGTTCCCGGGATCAGTGGTGGCTCCCCCTTTGTGGAGTGGGATAACTGTTGCTGTATGCCATTCAGTTGGCACAAAGCCTGATGTGGGGCTATGATTGAACATGGTGCTTAGGTGGGGAGCCAGTTAATTCTGAAGTTCATGTAAAATGCAGCCTGGGATGTTGTCCGGTCCCATGAATGCTGTGTTTTTGGCTTGAGAGAGTGCAGCTTTTACCTGCGTAGCTGTGATTACAGGGGCTCTGCATTCTTCCTGTATAGATATGGGCCCTTTAGGGGTGGGGGGGGGTAAAGTTAACACTGAACCTATCTGCCAGAATGTTAGCAATATCAGTTGGTTCTGTAATTTTCATGCCGTTGTGCTGTAACTCAGAGCAGATCTGGGTGTTGCCATTGAGATTCTTGACATAGCTATAGAATGCTTTGTGGTTGTCCTTAGAATCAGTGGTGATTTTGTTTTCGTAGCTAGGTTTGGAGGATCTTATAAGGGATCTCAGCTTCTTACTGAGGCTGACCAGGGAGCTCCTCCACTCATAGGATTTTACTCTCTTTTGCAACAATTTCTTCCTTCTGTTGTACAGTTTGTTTATGGCAGGGGACCACCAGATTGGCTTCCTTTTTTTGGAGGATAGTGTCTTGGTTCAGTTTGGGATAGCACGATCCATGCACTCGTGTACGTGCTTATAGAGTGCATCTGTGTAGGATTCAGCAGTCGTAACACTTGTATCACACACACACACACACACACACACACACACACACACACACACACACACACACACACACAGACACACACAGACACACACACACACACACACACACACACACACACACACACACACACACACACACACACCTGTGTATGGGTGTGTTTGTGCACTTTTTCTCTGTTGTCATGACACTAACAACAAATTTCTACATACTATCCCTTAAATTCATATATTCCTGAAGAAGTTGATATCCAGGTGTGTCTCTTCATCCAGTGTGTCTACTCCCTTCTGAGAGAGGAGAGCCCTATAAGGTACTAAGTCTGGGTAAATCTATGGGTGTGAGCAGCCAATGAGTCAGGTGGCCCATCATAAGGCAGCTGCTGAAACTATTTGACTTGGACATCCCTGCAGATGAGTGCACAATGATATCAGTGCACCACTTCCATGATACTATGCATGGTGCAAGGATGAACGTCAGGGCTGCAGCAGCAGCAGTCCTCACTCTCCACATTGGGAGAGGGGCGCTCAGTTGTGGTGTTGTGCCACATCCTCCTTCTTCTTAGGGAAGGACAGCTGCTTAATATTCCCTCCCCAGCCAAACACACCAGCACCAGGGTCAGAAATCAAATTACAGTCACCAGAGGGGAACATATTGTTTCTCCACTAGCAGGTTGCAAGTAAAAACAAGTAAAAGATTAAGAAAATGCATTACCATATGATATGTTTGACTGCTTTTTGTGTTGCTATGTGACTTGCACTGCATTTCTAGAGAATCTGTCCACTGTGTCTCCCCTGAAAAGGCTCAATGACTTAGTGGAATCTTATCGGGCCATTACAGTGATATTAACATGTGTGAGATATACCACATACATTACTCATACTGGCACACATTGCACCTCTTATATAAACTTAAACATGGCTGTATTAGGCTGAAAACCAATGAAAGAACAGAAATAAAAATGAACATCATGCTCACATGCAGTCACATTTTGCCTGGCTTGTTTTCACAGATGTCTGGAGATGTTACATAGTTAAATAACAAAGCTCAACATAACAAATCTTCCTCCGCTTCAGTTTAAAAGACATTATTTTGCCTTCATTTAAGGTAAAATTGCATTTCATAATCTATGGGTAGACTAATGTTAATCTGTCCAAACAGATAGGTGGTATACTAAAACTTTAGATATAAAGTCAGATGCTGGAATGACTTATAGACATCTACAGAATTGTCAGTTCTGGCAGTGTCTCTGGTATTTCTGAAACTTCAGACTCAGAGCTTGGCAGGATAGCCTTTTATTCCACCCCCCTGCACCACCTTAGTAATGGGTGCTAACCCTTATCCTGTACCTTAACTTTGTAAACATCTTCCAGTAACACTGCCACTACACAAGACACATTCAGATACACAAACAACACTATCCCATAACCTAACCCTGACAATAACCCTAAAATACACAAATGTGCTCACAAACATATATCTATCCTTCACTCATCCCCCAGCCCTAATATATATATATACACACACACACACACACACACACACACACACACACACACACACACACACACACACACAGACACACACACACACACACACACACACACACACACACACACACACACACACACACACACACACACACATATTCTCACCCTTTGAACCCCACTTACCTCTCTAGACATCACACACCATTGACACTTGCACTGCTCAGCTATCCAGCAAAATGCTGAGGACTCAATATAAAACCAAATAAGACCCTCATGGAAAGAGTATTCACAATCAGATATCTGGGACTATATCCTTCCTGATCATATATTACACTTTAAGTCACATATGGATGAGCTCAAGAACAGAATAAAAAAGCAACAAGCATTGTCTAGAACATGGCTTGCTTTTATGCCCCAAAACATGAGAAGCAATAGTGAAAGATGTCCTCCCTCCACAACTTGCTTATAGATTACTTTTGTTTGCATCCACCTCCATATCCGCCCAAGCTGCCATACAAATGCTTGTGAACAGAATCTGTAGGTTTATGGTAATGGCATCAAAGACCTGACATTTTGAGAAAGGAAGTGTAGAATGACTGTTGTTTACATTAATACATAGACTTCAATATTTGCAGTGCTGACCAACTTTGAGTGGGCTGCACAGCTAGGAAGGACACTGTACTGAAGCAAATAAAGAACTATTAATTATGCAATACCCCAAACCAGCACCCACAAACATAGTCAGCTTTAGGCACCAGTGAACCCTGTGGTTGCTGGGGGGCCCTGGTTCTGAAGGATCCCCCAACCAAAGCTGTCTTGTTTTGATATTTTGTCTTTTGTCAGACCAACAAAAGCTAGTTCAGAAACCTTATATACTTAATAAACCAGTTGGATAATAACTTGCAGGATGAGGAATCCTAATGGATGGCACAGCTTCTTTTCCTTAAAATTCAAAGATATCTTTGGTTATAATGACACCATTTTGTCAACTAGCAGGCTTCATCATTTCATTAAATGTTTTACCACTGATATAGTCCCCTTGATTTAGTTAAATCCTTCTGGTAGGAATTCTATCCATTAACACTAATGTCATAGCTGGCATTAGGCACCCACAATACTTGCAGCTTGGCGGTGCATTGATCATATTTCATTATGTGCAGGGTCTATAAAAACTGCCACTGGTAGGGGAAAATGAAGAGAAATAAAAAGATAATTAATTGTCTTATTACGTGCTAGAGACTGGCCACCCAGGGTGACCAATCTCGGCACATACCTAGTATTTTAAGAAGACAAGATGTTCCCAATCTTTAGGGATGGTTTTCTTTTTCGGGAAGCTTTATTAATACTGAAAGGACATTAGATATTATAACTTTCAAGTTCTTTGCTCAACAATTCTAAATAATAGTGGAATAAAGGCTCAGAATAAGGAACACTTTTTAAATATTATACCGATTCACTTAAAAAAGTTAATAGAATAACATGTTTTGCATCAACATACATTTTCTTAACAATAAGAAGTATGAAATTCTAATGTCTCATTATTGACTATCTGCAATTTGAATGATTTACAAGCAAATCACAAATCATATAAGGATCAGGGCAAAATATGAAGTAAAATCATGGACTTTCTGTGAAATCAGGGTCATGACAGGTATACATTATTTCTCAAACAGTAAGTTGAATAAAAGTGACTTATCCCTGCTGTTGTTTGATGACTGCTAAACAACAGTCACTAATTTGCTGTAGCAGTACTTAGCTGCAAAATGTATTGCTAGTTGCTGAAATCAGTGAAAACTAGTATTGCTATAGCTTATGCGTGTCTGTGTTTGTGTGTGTGTGGGGGGGGGGGGCAGGGGTTGGAGTACATTTTAAGAATAACAAGTTGGCCACAATTTCTTTCACGATCATTGACACTGCCATTATAGTTATGTATATGGGAGTGATTGCAATGCATTTATGAGTAACAAGCTGGTCATTTTTTTTTTTCATATTACCTAGACCTTGCACATAACAGCTGGTTATATTTGGTGTTTTGGCAGAAACAGGGTGTGCAAGAAAGCAACTGCTCGCTGGTACAGTGGTGCAGTAAGTAACATTTCTATTTCATAGTAATTATCATTTGTTCACTTCTTGGTTGTAACTTTTTCTATGTGGAATCTGAATGCCTCCCGTCTCTGTATGGGTTTACCTATGTGCTCTGGTTTCCTAAAACACCCCAAAGACTTATTGTAGTTAAACTGGTGTTCTACATGTTTCTCTGAAGGTGAGTGTGCAAAATATTGGTGCATCTTGTGATAGATCTGGTTTGTCAGGAAGTGTGTGTGTGTGTGTGTGTGTGTGTGTGTGTGTGTGTGTGTGTGTGTGTGTGTGTGTGTGTGTGTGTGTGTGTGGTAATAATGCAGTTAACAAGTAATTATCTTCAGAATAGGAAGAGGCCAAGAAGGCATTTGGATTGCAGGCTAGTGATTGCCTTCCCAATCCGGAATTGATATCAGAGTAAACACAAAGAGAAAGGGACAAGGAAATCCTAAAGAAAAGGAGGAAAGACCTGCACTGGTTGAGTTTTTATTTGAATCTAGTACTGAAGCTGCTGTTAAAAAACAGATAATTAGAAGGGCATATAAAATATTTTATGATAACTGTAACAATCAATCAGAACAAGTAAGAAAAGATTGAGAGGGGAGATTAGATATGTAATTCACAAAGAGATAAAGGGAGGATATCTGTATGTCGCCCAAATTTCCAACAAAGTCGACACAATTTGATTTTTGCTTGGAAGTGTTTGCATAGATACTTTTATGCCTCAAGAAGAATTTTTCCTCAGGTAGATGGCAAATGTTAGAGGTGTAATGGAGAAGGAAGAGGTAACTGGGAGCATATGTTCTGAGAGTGTAATGAGTTGGCAGACTTAAAAAAGTCCCTACAGAGTACTCTGTCGGGAATACTGGGCAAGCAAATGAGTCCAACTAAGAAAATTATATTTTGAGCTGAGATACAGGATCTGAACTGCCCAGACATAGGAAGGCCATGTTAAGTTTAATTCTGGTGGCTGCCAAAAAAGCAATGACTAGAAAATGAAATCAAAATCTAAACCAACAATAGTTGAAGCAGTGAGTATTGTAACAAAGATAAAAAGAGTAGAAGGTGGGATCTTTAGGAAAGAGTAGGAGTAAATTACACAGAAAAAAATGGAAATTGTGGGAATAATACATGCAGAAACATGTTTTGGAAGAAGAATGAGATTTAAGAGATGGTAGGAAGTGAATAATGTATGCAATGATGCTTAGATTACAGGACATATTACAATGTATGCAGTGTATAATGTTTGTAAATGTGAACTTGTTAATATGGTTTGATTACTTTTATATAAATGTAGAATAGCCGTGGTGGTGGAGCGGTAGCATTGTTGCCTCACAGCAAGAGGTTCTCCTGTTTGATTCTTGGTTGGAGTGCCTTCTGTGTGGAGTCTGCATGTCCTCCCTGCGGTCGAGTGGCGTTCAAAAGACATGTGTAGAATAGGCGTGCCTTTGTTGAAGGTTGTGCACTGAGCTGGCACCTTGGTACCGTAAAAATCTACTGCCAATCATTAGCGGACCAAAGTTCCGCTGTGGCGACCCCTAACCAGGAAAAGCCAAAAGAAGAAGAACAACTTTTATATAAATGTACTTTTGTCTATGTCACAAATGATAATTCAATAAAAGTGTTAAAAATAAGTATATTTCAAAAATAAGCCATAAAGTACATCACAGAATATTCAGACTGATAGAGCTTCTAAGGATCATGTGGATCCCACACCACAGACTGTATAAATGTATTTTGACATGGGCTTAGAGATGTCCTCTACCCTCAACTGCACCCATTCTAGTAGCCCTGCTCAGAGGTGTGTACACAAGTGTGCTGTAGCTTGTGTGGGAGGCCGGGGATGATGTGGTCATTATTTCTTTAATTTTCTCACAATCAGATCTTAGAAGTGTGCACAGGAGGTCATTACAACTTGTGTTAAGAATGGGGACAGTGTGGTTACTTCTCTCACAGTAAGAGGTGTACAAAGAAGATCACTATACAATGTGTAGGGATAGTGTATTCTCTATGTTCAACACATTAGAATACATTACTTTGATCATTATTTGTTTTTTATTACTTTACTTATAATTACACATCAGGCACATATACAAGTGGCTGCCTTTTGGGGATAGGGGTGACAGTAGTCACTTGAAATCCATGACTATGGTCATTTGTGCCTTTGCCTTCATTCCAGTCTAACACCAAAGGAATACAGGGATAGTGACTGCTTTTTTTTGGGGGGAGGGCACCATTCAAAAATAGGATTTTTTGTATCTTCACAAACATTTGTCTTCTTAATTTACTGTGATCTTTTCTTCAGTACATTACTGAATCAAAAGGTTGGGAAAATGCTTCTGGGGATTTGGGGCCCTGAGACTCCCTAGCTTAATTCAGTTACTTCCTACACAGTTGTTACTGTGTGTCTTGGCCAGTTGCTGTGTTGAAAGGATGCAAGGATAGGTGATGCTGAACAGTAACAATAAATTTCTTTCCTTTTTTTTTTTTTTTTTTTTTTTTTTTTGTTTTAATACATTTCTTCCCTTAGTCAAAATATTTGTTCAAGCCATCACTGCATGGAAAGGCAGATTAAAAACACTAAAATGCTCTTTAGAGCATAGAGGAAGCCAGGACTTCTAGAAAAAAGCTGAAGAGTAAGACAAAAAGGGAAAAAAAAGTAATTTGTGTCATGTAGGGAGCCCATGGTGGGGGGACGGGGACAGGGATGCACTGGAAGATGTGAGAGGTGGTGACAGTAGGCCGTGAGGGGGCACCATGGAGCCCATGACAGTAGGTCTTGAGGGGGCACTATGGAGCCTTTCAACTAGAGCACCATTAAATATAAGGACAACTCTGTACATAGGGTTGTAATGTAAGATCATCACAACTAAATGCCAGTCACCGCGAATGTCACTCTGTGTGGTATGCAGGTAACTCATAATGTAAGAACATTGTATTCAGTCCGTGTGTGCTACTCCTAAAATTTGCAGCATGAACTAAAACACTGCATTAGAGGGGTGGTAGTGATATGATGATACTTAGGCTGAAAATGTCCAGGGGCCCATGATTTGACACTAGCTGTAGGCCACCAAAATGCTAACATCTGCCCTACCACAAACGAGTAAAAGTCCTCTTCACTTTTACCCCTACAGCCTTGTCACTGCTGCCATCTCAGATTAAATGCAGAAAATGCTAATGCAGTTCAGAACTTTCTAAAGGAAATACCTAAATGGAGATGCAGGTTTTGCCAAAGCTCCATGTGACTACTAGCTAGATATTTATTAACCATAGCCAGTCACCAGTCATATTTTATTATTGCAGTAAAACTACTTTTGTGCTTATCATCGTAGCAGCTAACAATGACAAAATGGGTACTTTCTTCCTTGGTACTAGTTTCAACATGTTTTATACTCTGATGTACAGTTTGCATGCTCTTGACTATTTTCAACAGGTTACATGTTGTTTGTTGTGCAGCATTATCCGTGTACAATTTGTCTTGATTCTATATGAAGAACAAGTAAATAAGACTCCAACTGGATAGTATATGATTTGGCATGTGCAGCTTAAATTACAGACTTTATGCATATCATTTGCAATTTCACACTGTATGCATGGCTTAGCTTCCCTGCATAACATTCCCCCTATGGGATAACTACTATACATGTTTAAATTACATGTATATGAATCTACTGGCTATTATAATTTTTTGTCTGACAGAGCAGAGGATTAAGATTCAATCTGTTAATGAATTGCTTCCTCTAGCCAAGGGTAGAGTTTTATTCCTTCTACCTGCATGTGTATATTGTGTGACTCTGGGAAAGCTACTTAATCAGACAGTGTTCTTGAACACCCCAAAAAAGGGACACGAGTCCAGTGGTAGTATCTGGTTACCAAATGTATTAAAAAAAAAAAAAACATAAAGTGCACCAACTACAGATTGTGATTTGGTGATGCAGATACAACTCTCTGCTGCTGTTAATGTGTGGTCTTGTTGTAAGTGTATGTAACAAATTATAGACTGACAGCACTGTAAATGTGCAATTGCCTCATTACTGTTTGTTGTGCCACAATATTGCAACATTGCACATACACCAGAAACAAAAATGGAAGCAGAATGAAGGTCGGTATAACAAAATAAAGTTGCAGAAAATATTAAAAAGAGAAATACCGAACCGACAAAGCTGAAATCCATGAACTTTAATAAATAAATCCAGAACACAAGGATAATGGTAAACGCTTTCGCGATGAACACACCGCTTCATCAGACAACACCAGCTAAAGCACTCAACATTTAAATACAAAAATGTGACCAATAAGAAAACACTTAATGATGATGTCACAGTATATTAAAAATGTATGTTATAAAAAAAATACATCAATAAAATAACTTACAAAAATATAAAAGGCATACAAAAACTAGTTATAGGTTCATAGGTTCATAGGTTTATACTAGGCTATCTGCCCTAAGGCATTTATAAGCCTAGCCCAAATTTTTGTGGCTTACGCCACCCCTTATATGAAAAAATACTGTGCCCATTAGTTTGTTGTGCCTCTGTCCAGCAGTGACACAGAGATGATTCCCGGGGTAAACCTACGATCTCCCATCCACAGGTCTAGATTTCTCTTGAACAGAGTCAGCGAGGTGCTCTGCCTCACATGGACCGGGATTTTATTCCACAGCCTAGGGAGTCTCTGAGTGATAAATCTATCCCTCCAGCACGTCCTATTTATATCCGTGCTAAGGTTTAAGTCGCTTGCTCTAGTGGTTTTGGTGGATTTGGATTTTTGAGGTGGAGCATGTCCATTAATTCCGGGTTGGACATGGCCTTGTATGTCAGGCACATGTCACCTCTGAGCAGACGGTATGCGACTGAGTAGAGCTGGAGTTTCTTCAATCTGGCAGCATATGACAGATTTTGGAGTCCCTTTATCCTTTTGGTGAGGAACTTTTGGGGTCTCTCCAATTGCTGCAGATGTCGGGTGAGATACATCCCGAATGGGGCATTGTACTCGATCATTGGTCTGATAAGTGAAGAGTACAGGGGAACAATGACCTCACTAGATCTGGATGTGAATCCCTTCATGATCAGGTGGGCAATGTAGAAGGTCTTTCTAACCACTTTAGCAATGTGAGTGTCAAAAGAAAGGTCCCCAGGTCCCTGATAACCTCTTCTGTGCTTAGTGGATTGCCACCTATATGGTAGCTTGGGGTTACCTTGTTTTTCCCGAAGGGTATGACTATACATTTTTTGGCGTTTAACTTCAGGCCATGGCTCTGGCACCAGCTATCTGTTTCCGTGAGTCCCTTCTGAAGGATATCCGTGTCCGATGCACTTTCCACTATGGCGCCCAGTTTGCAGTCGTCTGCAAACTTTGTCAGCCAAAGTCCTCCCATGCTGGCCTGTACTTCTGAGAAGTAGATGCCAAACAATAGGGGGCCAAGGACCGAGCCCTGTGGGACACCACTTGTGACCGGCTTGGAGTCTGACACAGCGCCAGCAACTCTAACCCTGTGGGTTCTGTCCTTAAGCCAGTTTGCAACCCATCTTGTGACATATGGGTTTACATTTAAGCTGGTAAGTTTTTCTACAATACCTGAGTGGGGTATTGTGTCGAAAGCCTTTGCAAGGTCAAGGTAGGCTGTATGGACTGCCTTTCCCTCATCAATGGCCTTGGTGACTGTTTTGAAGAAGTCGACCAAGTTCAAAAGGCATGATCTTCCCTTGACAAAGCCAAACTGGGTCGGGTCCAATGTCTGCAAGTCCCCTATATCTTTGTTTATGAGCTCCATTATGATCCTCTCCATAGCTTTGCAGACTAGACTTGTTAAGCTTATGGGGCGGTAATTACCAGGGTCCGTAGAGGCGCCGCCTTTGTGGAGTGGGACCACAGTTGCCGCACGCCACTCCTTGGGCACGTATCCTGTGGTAAGGCTGAGATTAAACAGCTGCCTTATGTGCGGGGTTAATTCCTCATTTAGCTCGTAGCACACAGCCGGGGACACCATCCGGTCCCATTGATGCTGTGTTTTTAGCTTTAGAGAGCAGCTTTCACCTGCGCATTTGAGATGTCCGGGAGGCTACACTCGGCTGGGATAGTTATCTCTCCTTTAGGGGAGAGGGGTGAAGTTTGCACTGAACCTGTCTGCCAGTATGTTGGCAATGTCTGTGGGTTCAGTGATTTTTGTATCATTTTGGACTAATTCTGAGCATATCTGGGAGTTTCCACCCAGGTTCCTAACATAGCTGAAAAAGGCCTTATGATTGTCCTTTGAATCCATGGCAATTTTTCTCTCAAAATTGGCCTTAGTTGATTTTATGAGTGCTCGTAATTTTGTACTAATAATGATCAGGGGTGACTTCCCTTTTATGGATTTTGTTCTATCATGTAATAGCTTTCTCCTCTTATTGTAAAGTTTGTTAATGGCTGGGGTCCACCAGACTGGACGTTTGCCCTTTGTGGAAAGAGTCTTGGTTTTATTTGGGATTGCCTGATCCATGCAGTCCTGGAGGTGTTCATAGAAGGCATTTGTAAGGGCTTCCACAGCTTGGGTTGTGGTTTCCTCTGGCTCAGGGGCCTTGAAGGATACCACACCAGTCTTGAGTAGTGTGAAGTTTGCTTTAGAGAAGTTCTTCACTATGGTCTTTTTGTTTGGGGTGGGGGCGGGATGTGGATTTCCAGTGAGATTAGTTTATGATCAGATCTCACCAATGAGGGATATACTTCCGGTGTGGAGCATTTTGTCCCCATGTTTGTGACAATGAGATCTAGTATATTTTCTCCTCTCGTGGGAACAGTGACTAGCTGTTCCATGGCATTTGAATTTATGAACTCCAGGAACCGTTGGGCTAGAAAGTTAGGGCTTGAGTAATGTTCCCAGTCTATATTCGGGTAGTTGAAGTCACCCAATATGATGGTGTTTGGAGATACATTTATACCCTCCAGTGTCTTCAGGAAGGCTGTGTGGGGTTCCTGAGTTTGAGAGGGTGGCCTGTAGCATGCTACAATTTGTAGAGCAGTTTTGCCTATGGTTAGTTGCACCTGGATGGTTTCCGAAGCTTCGTGCGTTGCCACCAACCTGGAGGTGTGGGTATCCTTTATGAATATGGATACACCCCCTCCTTTTGTGGTGTGGTCCGGGTTTTATAAAATACTATCCCATATATAAATGGTATTATTTATGCCTAAGCTGACGTCCTTTTAAAAGTGGTTTTAATGAGGAAACTCCATTCAAACCAGGTGGTTTTTCAACATTTAATAATAAGATCCATTTTTGTTCTATAGTTTCAGTGTGATTTTTCAAATCACCTCCTCTCAAACTAGTATCTAAAACTTGTAGAACAAAGAACCTAAAAAAATGTGTGGAGTCATGATTCATAATATGTACTGCTAGAGCATTACTATCTTTTTTATTTTGTATGTCTCTCTGGTGTTCAAGGACTCTATCCTTGAATGGTCTGTTCGTCTTGCCAACGTAAAATGCATGGCATACATGACAAAAACTGAAGTAAACAAGGTTGTGAGTATTACAATCAGCATAGAAATCAATATTGATGGTGAAACCTAAAAGTGGATGTGTATAGGACAGGCAAGTGTAAATGAATTTGCAGGCTGAACAACATCTACAAGGAAATGTTCCTATTCTATTAGACTCTATATTTCCTCTATCATATGTGATTGGCTTATAACAAAGATGTTGTTTAAGGGATTTATTATTCCTAAAAGAAAAATGTGGAATATTCCCTATCTTGTCTCAACTCTGGTATACTCTTTTAAGTATCTTCCAATTGTCTTTTATAACATCACAATATTGATTTATATCACTGGAATATTGTAAAGGCACTCTGAAGATATCACTGGTGGATTCCTGTTGTTGTATATTATGAATATCAGTAGTTGCTTTGAAATATGGCCTGCATCTATCATGTCTCTGCATCCATGCCTCAGAAATACAAGTATCTATCTCCAATTCTCAATAGCCTCTTTCTAGAAAATCCACTTTCAGAGTTTCAAGGGCCATCTGTGCAATTGAATCATCATTATGAAGTCTAAGTACTCTATAAAGCTGTCCTTTAAGCATATTTCTAGTTATATGTCTGGGATGCATGCTTCTTTTTTGCAGGAGGGCATTCCGCCATGCAGGTTTTCTGTACAGACTAGTGAAAAGAGAATCAAAGTCTGCCTTATCTAATCTCACATCTAGAAACTCTAAATGTTCAAGGGAGTGCACACATATACATTTTAAGAAAGGGGTTGTACTGTGTATGTACACCATAACATTATTTAAATCAACAACAGTGCCGCCCCACAACATATAAATGTCGTCGACAAAATGATATACTCAGCATGTACATTTTCATGTGACAATAAATTATAATGTTCCCATTGCACTAATGCTAGGTTGGCATAGCTATTTGCACATGCAGTGCCCATAGCCACGCCAACCTTTTGCAGAAAAAACACCTGGTCAAATATAAAAACATTGTTTTCTAAAACAATCTCTATTAAAGGACATATAAGCTTATATTTATCATCAGAAAAAACATCTTTACCATTTAAAAACTCTTACATTATTAATGCCCCAGTCATTAGGAATGACCGTAAATAATGACTCAATGTCAAGTGCAACAAACATGTAGTCTCCGTTTATGGTCAAGATTTTATCATATAGTCTCTCAAGAAAAGATTTATTATCTTTTAAAACACTGTCACACAAATCTAATAAAGGGTGTAAAGTATTTTCTATATAGATGGATAGTGGCTCAGTGCACGAGCCAGTTCCAGATACTATTGGCCTCATTGGTGGAATATCACAATTTTTGTGAATTTTGGGTAGGCCATAAAAACTGTGGGAATCAATGGGTAATCAATATTAAAAAACTTTAAAAGATTTTCGTCTATTAATCCAGTAATCAATAAATCAAAAATCATGAAAGAAACCTTCGCTGTTATACCATGCACAACATGCTTAGAAATGCAGTTATAAGTATTTGTGCCATGTAAAATTACTCTCATTTGGTTTAAATACAATTCCCTATTAAGAACTACAATGCCGCCACCTTTGTCAGCCGGTCTAATTTCCAGAGAACGTGTATTCTTAAGTTCCTGTAGGGCAACATAGTCATCTGAAGACATATTAGAGAAAGTGGTCCTTGTGCCATGTTGAAATAAGTCTCTGAATTCTGTTCACACAAATCAATGAAAGTTTGTATGGTGAGGTGCAGTAAAGGTACAAATGTACTGGGTTTCTAAAAAGATTCAGTTGTACCATTACTATCATTAGTGAACAAAAAATGAACACAGAACGTTAAAAATCCCTGTGTCTTGAGACGAACCTCTCCAAAAACTGGCAATTCAGCAGCTTAGTCCAACAAGCAAAAGCTGCAAAAAAAAAAAAAATGTGAATAAGTCGAGGTCTAAAAACAAACTAAAAGTTTATTGTACAAATGTAAAATAAAGTCCAAAATAGTATCCAAGGTTAAGCGCTTTCACTTGCTAGATAGCAAGCTTCTTCAGAACAGTGTAAAACAGACCTCTAAACATTTAAATAAACTTTTTGGTGCCAACATGCAAAGCACTTTTTCTTAAAGGCATAAGACACCAATAAGTTACACAGTTGTACATAACCTAATATCATGTCATACAAATGTCCCCGATCTGTATTGTTCTTAATATAAATATAAACACAATGCATCGTACAATCTAAAAACTTAAATTTAATATATTATATATATATATATATATATATATATATATATATATATATATATATATATATGGGTCTACTTCTAATGACCGAAGCATCGATCGCCGACAGTGAAATCACCGACACGAAACGACCGACAACGCAGTTGACCGACACGCTCGAATCCCGACAGACGGAAGACCGACAAGGGGAATGTGTAAGCGCGACCTGGTAAGTATGCGATAGTGAGGGATTTAGGAGTAGGGAGCGGACAGGTAAGTGTGCAATACTCAGGGATGTAGGGTTAGGGTGTGTGATAGGTGAGTGTGCGGTAGTGTCGGAGCTTGGGGTTCGGGGTGTGTAAGTGAGTTAGGGTTAGGGTGCAGGTAGGAAGAGTGTGCGGTAGTGTCGGAGCTTGGGGTCGGGGGTGTGTAAGTGAGTTAGGGTTAGGGTGCAGGTAGGGAGAGTGTGCGGTAGTGTCGGAGCTTGGGGTTCGGGGTGTGTAAGTGAGTTAGGGTTAGGGTGCAGGTAGGGAGAGTGTGCGGTAGTGTCGGAGCTTGGGGTTCGGGGTGTGTAAGTGAGTTAGGGTTAGGGTGCAGGTAGGGAGAGTGTGCGGTAGTGTCGGACCTTAGGGTTAGGGTTTGGGTTAGGGCTAGTGGATATGTGTTGTAGTGTACTGTGTTGTTTACGTGTAGTGTGTCGGTGTTATGGTGTTCGGTGTTTCACGTTGTCGGGTTTGTGTGTTGTCGGTTTTCTGGCGTCGGTGATTTCTGTGTCGGGGAATCGTTGGTTCGGTCTTTAGAAGTAGACCCATATACATATATATATATAAATTCCTGTTTGTGTATGGAATAATTATTTCTGACATATTCTATCAAAGCTGTCATATGAAAAATCAAACAAATGAACAATATGTAATATCCAGTATATATAACTGTCCTAAGTCTAACAGGTCAAAAACTATAACTAAAACACGCCATGAATATGTTGTAAAAATAAAATGATAATTGTTGATGTCTTATAATCACAAAATAACTTCTAAAAGTACCAATGAACCATTAATTCAGCCCATGACTAGCAAAGGTTTAATAGAAATTAAATCATTAAGTCCTGGTGGGGTTGAAGAATCCAATAATACCCGCCACCAATACTCTTTGTATGATAACAGGCCCTTGAAGTCTCCCCCCCCAATATCTATTCGAACACTGTCAGTAATAGTGAACTTAAAATAATGCAGTCTATTAATGTATGTATTCTTATTATATTATCCTCTGCTTGTCTATTTAAAATAAACCCAGTTTGATCATTGTTAATCAGTCTATGTGTAAGTAGATTAATTCTGTTAGCTAAAATGGACAAGAACATCTTATAGTCCATGTTTAAAAGTGAAATGGGTCTGTATGACAACACTTTGTAGGATCTTTATCTTGTTTTAAAATAAGTGATATAAGGGAATATTTCCATGATGGAAGGACTTCTGTAGTTGTTTTTATGTCTCTGTAGTCATTATCTAATATTTTAACTGCATCATCTGATTGTATTTTATATAGTTCTGATATAAGACCATTTAAGCCCACTGCCTTATTTTTTTAACTTTACTTGATCTTTTATTTCTGTTAAAGTGAATGGTTTATCATTTTTTATTTGTTCACTTATTTTATTTATATTTTCCCTTAGAAAAGTTTCATTATCTAGGTTATTTGTATTTTTTTATTTTTCTAAAATATTTTAAACCCCTCAAGAAAATTTTAACATCGGTTCTTTCTTATTTATATGGTTAAAAGGTTTATTGAATATGCCTGAAGTTTAAGTTTTTCCAAGTTTATTGAAACTTTATGATTTAAAATTTCAACACATTTTGTATTTAGGTTTTTATGTTTAGACTGCCTGATGTCATTTGGTTTTAGATTTAACTTTATTGTGTCTATTTTGGCCTGTAGTGTATTCAAGTATTTGTCCCATTCTCATTTTATTAATGTACCAGCTTGTTAACTTTTCCATTTAAGTAAGCCTTTAGTGAATCATACAGGACACTGTCAGATACTTCACCATTCATGTTTACTTCTAGGAAATTTATCTCTATCATACCACTTCTTGAATCCTTTTTAATAATGTATGCTGGTAATCTCCTGTGATGTATTACATTGTCAAGTTTTTAAAATAATATTAAAGATGATAGCATTATGGTCTGATAATTGACATGAAACTATTAAAACTTTGCTGATATGTGATAACTGATTGTTTGAGACAATGTGTACCATATCTATATGAATGGGTAAATTGAAGTGAGCTTGTTTTCCTTAGCTCATATATATCCTTTAAATTCATTAGATTTATAAAATATGTTAAGTCTTTGTCTGAAGATGTGATTTCAGCTTTCTATCTGCAGTGAAATCTTTGTCTGATAAAATACAATTAAAATCACCAGCCATTATGACTTCAATGTTCATGTAATAGGCTATAGTGTCTAAGTATTTTTTTTTTTTTGTATCTTTAGCTCCAACCCCTGGAATCCAATGTATATAGTTTTCTGTTCCACTTGGTTATAACAATGCTTAACATACCATTCTTATCAACTTGGGTAATCTTTTACTTTAGGCATTACTGGTGAGTTCTTCCATAAAATGAGGTTGCCTCTTCTTTCATCTCGAAAGCCAGAACCTGCTAAAACCAAATAATTATTTTATGAAAGTTTATTTACATCTTTAAGTAAATGTGTTTCTTGTAGAAATACTATTTGAACTTTATGTAACTGCAAGTATTTGAAGACTCCCCCTCTTTACTGGATTATTCAGTCCATTAATATTAATAGATGTGCATTTAAAATTAGATATCTATAGGAGAGAGAGAACAGGTATAATGAAATAATTTATATACATAACTTATTATATACTTTACATATAAGAATATGAAATCTTCAGCTATGGACACAACTTTCGAAACATATAAAAAATTACCGAATGATATAACCTTAAAAACTTGTACCATAGAATAACGTACACCTAGTTTGTTGAAAAAGATGAAAAAACTACCTCTCAAGCTCTCCATCATACTAACAATGCTTGACTCATGCTTCTGATTCATATTAATGTCTCTCATATTTTTAGTATGCATCATCTTAAAAAAAAACATCAGTGAGTTATTAGGAGTAAGTAAAGGTAAACAGGTGTTCAGAATCTTTATTATAAGTTGAATAAACTGAATATCTTGACAGTCATCTTTCACTGTACCTCACATTATCTCTCTGGTCTACTATTTTTATTTTTTTTTATTTTATTTAACATTTGTTGACCGGGAATGTCCGACTAGGTTCCACAGAGCCTGTTTTCAGCGGAGGCCCGGGGAGAAATGCTCCAGATGCATGTCTTTGGAATGTGGGAGGAAACCAGAGTACCCGGAGGAAACCCACGCGAACACAGGGAGAACATGCAAACTCCACACAGAAGGCACCCCAGCCGAGAATCGAACCGGAGAACCTCTTGCTGTGAGGCAACAACGTTAACCGCTGCACCACTGTGCCGCCCATAAGACTATAAGAAAGAAGTCAGTTATTTTCATAGATTTGTAGGTCAGATGATTTTATATTTTTTCTATTTTATTTACTGTGTGTAAAGTTTTTCATAGGATCATAAGTTCATAAATTAGTACCAGTCTAACTATCCTTATGGGCCATTCCAAGCCCAGCCATGTGAGAATCAAACCCTGCACCTGGTGCCTATAAGGTGAACACCTTAACTACTATGCCAACCTTCCACCATTGTAGACATATTTATATTATTTTACTATACACATATTTACTTACTCTGATCTATTTGTATTTGTATACTATGTCTTCTACTATTACTATATTCTTAGGTTTTATATTTTAGCTATAATGCTTGTGTAGAGCATCATATAATAGAATATTTACAGTTACCGTTATATATTTGATGCTCTTTAATGTAGTACTCCTGTTAGAATCACTCCTATTTTTTTCCTTAAATGTTATGTCCAATATCAGGACAATCATCTGAAAAATCTTCCCTTTTAAGATTCAAACTTTCCATAATAAATTGTTCTGCTATATTAGGTTTTGTTATTAAAAACAGACAACAACAGAGAAACACAATCCTAATTTTTTTTAACCAGAAGTGTCATTCTGTAAGCTAGTATGTAAACTATCCTTTTGGTATATGCAGGCATTCAGAACTATTTAATAACTGACAGTGGTTTAGAATGCAATTCACTGTCTTTTGCTTATCTAACTTGTATTTATTGACATCTTACCATATTATTCAAAACATTATGATTATTTACTTTTAGACAGGAAGAAGTAACATGGACAGTTCTTAGAATCTTCAGAAATCCTGCAGCATCTCAAAAGTGCTTGTGACTCTAATTAAGCTGCTTCAAGCTGATCCTCATGAAAAGGGCTTGCAAATCAACAGTTTAACAGTGACAATTCACACAAAAGCAGTCACGAGTGTGAGTGAATTCAAGCCACCTCTACATTATACATCAACCCCTGAAACCCTTCCAAACCACTAAAAAAAAAAAAACATTTCAGAGTATGTTAACCACTAAACACCTATTGTATTTAAAGAAATAGAATTTAATGATTCAGTAAGCTCCATTTGTATGGGATGTTTAATATAAAGCAGACTGTCATTTTTAAAGGAGACATAGCATATAAACTTGCATTAAAAAATAACTGTTATGTGTGATCCAGGTTTAACTTGTAAAAGTGTGAATGTTACTCTAATTATCTGATAACATTCCAATAACTTTTATATATCAAAGAAATTATATTTTATATATTTTGTTGTTTAAAACATAGCATAAATTTCCTGGGTGCTACTGTATGCCAAGTATACCATCAGTAGTGAGCATTCAAACTATGTAATAACGGTCAGTGGTTTAGAATGGAATTCACTGTCTTTTGCTTATTATCTAACTTGTATTCCTTGCCATCACATCATATGATTCACAGTATTATGATTATTTCCTTTTAGACAGGAAGAAGTAACCTGGACAGTTCTTAGAGTCATG
Source organism: Protopterus annectens (assembly GCF_019279795.1). Taxonomy (NCBI): domain Eukaryota; kingdom Metazoa; phylum Chordata; order Ceratodontiformes; family Protopteridae; genus Protopterus; species Protopterus annectens. The sequence goes on along the minus strand of NC_056743.1, from coordinate 1,480,427,415 downwards.
AGCACTTTTGTCATGCTGAGGGAGTTCTGAAAATGTTATGTTGTTTCAAGCTGGTTTTCATGAAAAGAGCTTGTAAATGAACATTCCATCAGTTACAATTCACACAAAAGGCTTGCAAGTGAATCCAAACCAACAAAAACATCTCAAAATATCCCAACCACTGAAAAGCCATTGCAAAGAAAGTACAGTTGTGTACACTTACCATAAATGTAGATGTTCGAGTGTATTCACTGTTGCAGTCATCACACTTGGGGTTATCTACCTGCAGGTAGCCCTCAGTCAGCCTGAATACCAGAGTCCTGGGATTTCTGCATCAGATGCTGTCACCTCTTACATGATGTCAGGTTGTCAGGAGTATAAAACATGCAGCAAACACCATTACATCAGTTTTTTATGCCCCAGATATCAGGTGCCCCAATAATGGGAAGCAATTATATATATAAGGTTACACCTCCAACAAAAAAGCAAATACACCATAAAGTTTTAAACATAGGAAGCAAGAATAGATGTATAGCCAATAGAAGTCGGGGGTTGGAGGGAGGGTAACTAGGACTGCAACAGTGAATACACTCGAAAATCTACATTTATGGTAAGTGTACATAACTGGACTATGTTCTTCGTGTTTCACTGTTGCAGTCATCACATTTGGGTAGATTCCCAAAGCTAAGGATGGGAGGAGGAAATTAGATAGCATTAGGACCAGACCTAAATCCCTGCAAGACTGCAGTGGCAAAGCCAGCTCTGGATTTAGAGAAAATTGGCAAATGGTAATGCTTGGTGAAGGTATGTACAGAACTGCAGCAAGCAGCTTCTAGGATGTCCCTGGTAGGGACACCTCTGAGAAAGGCTGTAGTGATAGACGCAGCTCTGGTAGAATGTGGTCTAATCCCCTGTGGGGTAGGCTTTCCATGGTGCTTATAGCAGAAATGAATGCAATGGCCTATCCATTTAGAAATGGTTTGCTTTGAAATGGCCTTCCTCTCTGCACCTGCAGCAAATTCAACCAGCAGTTGTTCAGATTTCCTGAGAGGTTTAGTCCTCTCCAAATAAAATCTAAGTTGTCTGTGCACATCTAAGGAGTGCAGAATTCTCTCCCCTTTGTTCTGTGGATTAGAAAAGAAGGTTGGAAAATGAATGGACTGATTAAGGGCCACACTGGATACCACCTTGGGCATGAAGGAGGGATTGGGCCTGAGGGACAGCCTGTCCGCATGAAAAATGATGAAAGGCTCCACTGCCATGAAGACCTGTAATTCAGACACCCTTCTAGCTGAAGTGATGGCTAAAAGGAAGGTTGTTTTCCAAGAAAGGAATTTCAACTCTGCATTTGCAGCTGGCTCAAAAGGAGGTAGAGTGAGTTTTTCCAATACAAAGTTAAGGTCCCAGGCTGTAGTTGGGGCTCTCCTGGATGGTCGTAAGTTTTTGGCCCCTCTGAGGAACTGCCTCAGCAGTGGATGAGAGAAGAGGGGTGGTTCTGTTTTGTAATGAGCTGAAATGGCTGAGGCATGAATTTTGATGGAGGAAAACAAAAGGCCCTTGTGCAGCATCTCACTTAAGTACTGAAGAATCGGAGGTAAATTGGGCGTTGCTGTGCCCATCCCCTCAGTTTGGTTCCAGGAACAGAATCTTTTCCATTTTTCAGCATAGGATTTTCTAGTACTAGGTCTCCTTGCCTCCAGAATGACATCCAACACTTGCTTACTGAGGGATGGTAACAGAGAGATCAGGTAATTAGCCAGGCTGCCAGGTTCAGGGTTTGAAGCTGTGGGTGCAGAATCTGGCCCTCTTGCTGAGACAGGACAGGGGTCTGAGGCAGGTGCCATGGTGCTAGCAGTGACACACTGCACAAAAGGGGGTACCAGTGTTGGCGTGGCCAGTCTGGTGCAATTAGTATCATCCTTTGTTTGGCCTGTTTTATCTTTAGTAGTACCTTGGAGAGGAGAGGCAGAGGGGGAAAGGTATAAACTGATAGGTTTTTCCAGGTGAAGGACAGGGCATCCACTTTCCAAGCTTGTTTGTGGGGAGTCCTTGTGCAGAATTTTTTTCAATTGGTAGTTATGGGGGGAGGCAAAGAGGTCTATATCTGGGCTCCCCCATCTGTTTCTCAACATGTTGAATATCTTTGGTTCCGGTTTCCACTCGTGTGGGTCCATGAGATTTCTGCTTAGATCATCTGAAAGTGTGTTTAGCTTTCCTGGCAGGAATTGAGCCTGTAGGTGCATTTGGTAGCTCAAGGCTGTGTTTCACAGAGTAATGGCTAGTCTGCAGAGAAGCTATGAGTGGGTTCCCCCCTGCTTGTTTATGTACCACATAACAGTGGTGTTGTCCGTCTTTACCATTAATTGTCCGGGAAGTATGTGGTCCTTGAAGGCTATCAGAGCATTCTGTACAGCTAACATTTCTTTTTGATTGATATGTAGGCGCATTTGATTTGGGTTCCATTTGCCCTGAATGCACTTCCCTGCCAAGTGAGCTCCCCATGCATAGTCTGATGCATCTGTAGTTAGGGTTTGGGCGGCAGGGGTAGAGTGAATGGCAGTCCCTTGTTTTGGTGATAAGCATCTACCCACCAAAGGAACTCTATCTGTAGACAAGGAATGATAGGAAGCATTGCTTCTAGATCCTGAGAATGTTGACACCATAGGCTTTTTAGATACCATTATAGTTTCCTCATATGCAGTCTTGCATATGGAATTAGTAGAATGCAGGAGGCCATGAACCCCAGGGCTTGCAGTATTTTCCTTGCAGATAGCTGGGCCTTTGTGGCCAGTAGTTTGAAGTAGGCTGTCAAATTAACTTGTTTTTCTGGCGTGAGAAAAGCCATCTGGGAAGTTGTGTTCAAGCTTACTCCCAGAAATACAATTTGTTGGCAGGGTACAAGATGTGATTTTTTTTTTGTTTATAGTGTACCACAGGGAAGTTAGCAATTTCTGTACAAATGCCAGATGATTCAATAGTATGTCCTGGTTTTCTGCCTGAATTAGACAATCGTCCAGGTAAAGGTATATGTTGGATATTTCTTTGCCTGCAAAACGTAATGACTGGAGCTAGGTGTGATGACTGGGGAGAGATGGGCGAAGGCTGCCAGCCTAGTCAAATAGAATTCGATATCTAATTCTATCAACTGTATAAATAAATGTAAAATACAGGCTTGTGTTTTTAAATGTAAGATGCAGATGTCCTGAGTGGGAAGGATTTGGATGAGACAGTACCATGCACTTATGCAGTTGAATGCAGTGAGGCTAGGAGAGAAGCATGTGGGTCTGGAAGCCTGGGGGAGACCCAGACAGACTGCATACTTGCAGCCAGGACTGTTGAGGTGGTTACTTCAGGGAGTGAGCTACGCTGTAGCAGTGAGACTGAATGTGAGCCACAGCTGCTTGTGGGTACTGATGTTCCCTTGGACAGGGTAACTGCAAAGGTAGAGGTGAGTAGTAGTACCCAGGCTGACAGTGAGGCACCACTGTCAGAGGATGCCAGACTTCCAGTGGAAGGGGAGCTGGGAAGGGTTACAAGGAGAGAATTGAGACAGGCTCAGCTCTTAGACCCTACATTGCAAGGCCTGAGGCAGGTAGCTAGGGAGGCACCTGATTCTCAAGGGAAGGGGAAATCTGCATACTGGGACAAAGGGTTATTGTACAGAGAGTAGACCCCTGGGGGAGGGCTAGAAGGTGAGAGAGTACAGCAGTTGGTAGTGCCTAGAGCTTACCGTCTGGTGCTTCTAGCCATAACCCATGATATTCCCTTTGCAGGTCATATGGGCATAAAACGTACAAAGAGGAGTATTATGCAAAACTTGTATTGGCCTGGAATTTCCAGAGATGTAACAGGGTACTGCAGGACCTGTGAGCAGTGCCAAAAGGTAGGCAAGGCAGAAGACACGGTGAGAGCTCCTTTGATGCCTTTGCCTATGATTGAGGAGCAATTTCAGAGGGTAGCTATGGATATTGTGGGTCCTCTGAGTACCCCAAGTTCCACAGGGAAAAAGTATATCCTAGTGATTGTAGATTATGCTACACGATACCCTGAGGCAGTGGCTTTGTCCTCCATTGAGGCAGAGAAGGTGGCAAATACTTTGCTAGAGATTTTCAGCAGGGTAGGTTTCCCAAAGGAAATACTGTCTGACAGAGGTGCCAATTTTATGTCAGACCTGCTGGCTTGTCTGTGGAAGTCCTGTGGGGTGAAGCATATAAAGACCACCCCCTACCATCCCCAAACTAATGGTCTTGTTGAGAGGTTAAACTTTACAATCAAGTCCATGCTATGGGCACTTGTAGATCAGTTTAAGAAGGATTGGGACAAATATTTGCCCCATCTGTTGTTTTCTTACAGAGAGGTTCCCCAGGAATCCACAGGTTTTTCACCCTTTGAGTTGCTGTATGGGCATAGGGTGAGGGGACCTCTAGATTTAATTCGAGATGAGTGGGGAAGGTGAGTGTGAGTCTCACAAGGAGTCTGTTGTGGCATATGTCCTGAACCTCAGGACAAGGCTCAGGGAACTCATGGGCCTGACCCAGGAGAACCTGGCAGAAGCCCAACAACAGAAAAAGGTGTGGTATGAAAGGAATGCTCGAGCTAGAAAGTATGCTGTAGGGCAGCAGGTGATGGTTCTCATTCCTGTCAGACACAACAAGTTGCAGACAGCTTGGGAGGGATCCTACAAGGTGGTAAGAAAGGTAAGTGAGGTTAACTACATGGTGGAAGTGTTAGGCAGATGGCACGGGCAGAAAATGTACCATGTTAACATGATGAAACCTTACCATGATAGGGAGGCTCTTGTGCTGAGCATTTGCAGTGGATTGCAGGAGGAGTCTGAGAGAGATCTTGGGAGTGATCTCCTCAGTGAGGCTCAGGCTGACACCTTGGTGGAAGGGGTAGCAATGTCCCAGCAGCTATCTCCTACCCAGGTTCAAGAAATCTGAGCAGTGTTGCAGGAATTTGGAGACGTGTTCTCTGGGAAACCAGGGAGCACCCACCTGGTGCAGTACTAGGTGGATACAGGACCCGAAAGGCCTATCAGGCAGGCTCCTTATAGGGTGCCTGAGAGAGTCAAATAGACTCTGAGGGAAGAGGTACAGGAAATGTTGGAACTAGGGCGATTCAAGAGTCCAACTGTCCTTGGGCCTCACCAGTGGTACTGGTGCCAAAGAAGGATGGCAGCACCAAGTTCTGTGTGGATTACAGGAAATTTAATAGTCACACAGAGTCAGATGCTTACCCCATGCCTAGGACAGATGAGGCCCTAGACCAGCTGGGTGGGGCTAAGTATCTTACAACCATTGATCTTACCAAGGGTTACTGGCAGGTACCCTTGACTCCCAGTGCTAAAGAGAAGTTAGCCTTTGTGACTCCTTTTGGCTTGTATGAGTTCACAAAGATGCCCTTTGGGATGAAGAATGCCCCAGCAACTTTCCAGAGGCTGGTAGATCATATCTTAGCAGGAGCAGGAGGGTTTGCCCTTGCTTACATGGATGATATTACTATCTACAGCAATTCCTGGCAAGAGTACCTTCAGCATGTCAGGGAGGTGCTGGGCAGACTACAGAGGTTAGGGTTGACCATTAAGCCAAGCAAATGTCAGGTGGGAATGGCAGAGGTCTCCTATCTAGGACAAAGAGTGGGGAGTGGTAAGAGAAGGCCAGAACCTGCCAAAGTGGAAGCTATTCAGGCATGGCCTGCACCTGTTACCAAAAAGCAGGTGAGGGCATTCTTAGGGACAGCAGGGCACTACAGAAAGTTTGTTCCCAATTATAGTACCATAGCTGCTCCCCTCACAGACCTGACAAGGAAGAACAGGCCAGATAAGGTAGTGTGGACCCCAGCATATGAGCAGACATTTCAGAAGCTTAAGGAAGCTTTGGGAGGGCACTCTGTGTTAGCCAGTCCAGACTATAGCAAAGGATTTGTTGTGCAGGTGGATGCTTCAAACTATGGGGTGGGGGCTGTACTTGGCCAGATTTCTTCAGAGGGAGAAGAGCACCAATTGGTTTATCTCAGTCATAGGCTCCAACCCAGGGAGGAATGCTATGCAGCAGTAGAAAATGAATGTCTAGCCATAGTCTGGGCACTACAAAAACTTCAGCCTTATCTGTATGGAAGAAAATTCACTGTGATGAAAGATCACAAGCCTTTAACATGGTTAAACAGAGCCAGTCAGCAAAATGCCAAGTTGCTAAGATGGCGTCTGGGGTTGCAAGCATATGATATGTCAGTGCAGCACCGCATTGGGAGTAGCAATGCCAATGCAGATGGGCTCTCAAGACAGGGAATGGGGTGATGTACACCCAGAGAGACCTGGCACTCTCAAGCGATGTTTCTTAAGGGGCACTTGAAAAACTTGCTTGAGTTCCCCGGGGGGGGGGAGATGGGCGAAGGCTGCCAGCCTAGTCAAATAGGATTTGATATGTAATTCTATCAACTGTATAAATAAATGTAAAATACAGGCTTGTGTTTTTAAATGTAAGAAAACACTGTGAAATGTGGAACTGCAAAATATGTGACAACATTGCACTCTACTGGCCCAGTGAAGCATGTTGTATCCTTTCATGTTAGAACTCGGCCTGAGGGTGGCTGGATAAAGATTTCATGCCCATTGTTTTAAGGCTAAGTTTATGACTAGAATTTAGATGTGGAAGGTGCTTTATTGCTTTAGTTTCTGTTAGTATATACATGTGAAATGTCTTCTATTGTTGTAAGTTTCTGTGCAGGTGTTAGATTGCTAAATAATGCAGTTTGCTGCCTGAGAACTCAGACCAGGTGTTAAGATGATGCAATGTGAATAATGGGAAAACCTAAGTGTCAAAAATGATGTAATTTTGGGAGGGCCTTAGAGACATGTTTGTTAGTAATGTTTAAATACTATTTCTCACAAGGGACCAAAGGCATTTTGATCTGGACATCTAACTTATCAGCACTCTGCTTATGCTCACATGTAAGTTTTTAGCACTGTGATATTTTGTAGGAATAGTTAAAGCTAGTAAAGATTAATTAGGTATTTTCTTTGAAACCAGACCTGTCCTACTGTATTATTTTAAGTTTCTGTGTGATCTGTGAACTCTTAGATATCTCTGTGGTGTAGTAGATTTGTCTTGCATTTTAATTATTTATTATTAAATATTTTTTAAACCTTCTACCTGTGGCTGGTTTGTGTAGAGATGATGTATGCTTTAGAGTACATTATATATTTATAGAGTTTACTGTCTAAGCCTTTCCAATAAGCCTTAGACTGTATAGTCATATTACCATTGGATAGTAATATTGCACAGTAATAATTGGACACCCTTTTAAGGGCCTTTTAGTAGCTGATATTATTAACTGGGTGGTGGCAGTAATTACTACTGTATAGTCTGGGTAAAGGGCACAGCTGGAGAATCTGTGTCAGCCTTTCACAGGAGTGTCTGTAAAGTTGTATAAATACTTAGCTCAAAGTGTGTGTGTGTTGTGTCAGCTACATGGGCAGGGACATGAAGCACTGGTTGGACAGAGAGGGTACTGGAGGTTCTAGCTTGCCCAGTTAGGCTGAGAACTGGACCCTATAGCTGTGCCAGTGGGGAATCTTATTGGGGACCTGGTGAGCAAGGGAGCAGCCAGCCCCAGACTGACTGTGATCTCTGTGTGCACTTAAGGGAAATTGTACTTTACTGTGTGTATTAGTTATCCTTTCCTCCTCTAGGATATGACCTCCCTGGTGTTAGTGGTGAGGATTGAGGCTCCTTGATTGCTGGGCAGGGCACGGTTGTCACACTAGGCACTTTGTGAATACCCTGGGCGCAGTAGATAAGCCAAAGGGCAGTGCAGAGAACTAATAGTGCATGTTTCCTGCTTTGAAGCGTAGGTATCTTCTGCAGGATTCCCTTATTGGGATGTGCAGGTAAGCTTCCTTTAAATCCAGTTTTGCCAACCAGGCATCTTTGTCTAGCATAGGAAGCAGTTGGTGAAGAGTTAGCATCTTGAATTTTGGAATCACCAAAAATGTGTTTAGGAAAGAGAGATCCAGTATAGGACACCAGGAGTTGTCTTTTCTGGGTACCAGGAAAAGTCTTGAGTAGAAACCTTGTCCCCGTTCCTCTTCTGGAACAGGCTGAATAGCCCTGATGCTTGAGAGAGCGATAATTTGCTTTTGAGCCTCTACCCACTGATTTGGGGGTAGGTCTGGCCAACCGTTTGGGGTTGGTAAGGAGTGAAAGTGGAATCTGTATCCTTGGGAAACTATATTTAAAACCCATTTGTCCTGGGTAATGAGTTCCTAATTTTGTGCCTGCCGGGGAATCTTTACCCCTAAGGGAACAGTCAGTTGTGCAGGGCATGGAAGATTTAAAGTTAAGTCATTGAAACAGTTTACCATAGGGGAGAGTCTTACCACTCCCTGCTTTGGAAGTGGAAGCCCCCCACTGCTTAGCCCTGTGAGTACCTTGGGACTGAAGCCTGGGTGTTCTGCTGGTTCTGAGTTTGGACTGAGAAGGCCTGGAAGAGGCAGGAAAGGACCACTTTTTAGAGGGCAAATGCCTACTAAATCTGGGAGGCTGTACTTGCAGGAAATCTTTAACAGTTTGCATAGATTTAGCTTTTTCCTCCATCTTTTTAAGTACTTCTTCTGCTTTGTTGCCAAACAGGTGGTCTTGGTTTAAGGGAGCATCCAGCAATTTAGCTTTAACATGATCTGGCAAGGTTTGCTCCTTAAGCCAAGCATGCCTTCTAAGTACAGACTCAGAGACAGCAGCCCTGCAAGATGCCTCTAGTGAATCAAAACCACATTGCAAAGTATGTTTTCCAACTTGTTCAGCAGAATGCATTACATCCTGTAAATCTTTATTTTCAGCACAGTCAGGAATCAGCATCAATTTCTGTTTCAACAATCCAATAATATGATGTTGATACTTTAACTTATGAGACTGGCAGTTTAAGGCCCTAATGGCCATGGTTGCAGATGTGTATACCTTCTTACCCCATCTATCTAGCGCCCTGGAATCTCTATCAAAGGGGGTAGGATTTTTGGCAGTAGTAGCCTTAATGCCCTTGGGCCCCTGTGAAATGGTCTCAGGATCCGCAGTAGGATTGAGAGTCAGGAACCCTGTAATATCTATCAGGTTTTCTGGGAGCAGGAGGTAAATAGTCAAGGGCCAAGCTAGATTCTGAAAAGGCATAATCAACAATGTCCAGTACAGGGGGGATAGCTAAAGGCCTGTGTTGGGGCAGGAGTAAGAAATCCCTAAGCCTCTTTTTAGAGTCAGAGTAATCCTGGCTTTCCCAGCGAAAATGCTCCCTAAGAGTATGCAAGGTTTCACTAAAAGAGAAATCCTCTGGAGGGGAAGCAGAGGGAAAAGAATCCCCATAGGTAGATAAGGGTAAATCCTGGTCTTCAGAGGAAACAGAAATTTCAGAATCCTGATCAGAAGAATCATAAGCAAACTCAGTCCTAGGTCTCTTAGAGGGGGAAGGTTGGTTTCCACTTATTAAAGTAATAAGGTCTTCAGCCATTCTTATGATTTGTTTTTTAGGCATAGAGGCCTGACCAGGCGGTCTGGGCGTCAGTTTTCTAGGCATAGATCGAGCTTTAGGCCTTGAAGAAGAAGATGGCATCAGTTTAATATGCAAGTCAGTAGGCCTGAATACACCCTCAGAAGCCGGTGCCTGCACAGCATCTCCGGACCCATCCAAGGTAGAGACATCCACAGGTTCCACAGTTGAAGCATCTCGCAGCATACCAGACTCCGAATGGGTCTCAGTAGAGGCCTGCGAATCTGAAGTAGAGAGTATCAGGAGCTGCGAAAGCACCTCACTGAGTACCAGCGAACTGGTGACTAGCTTAGGAGAAGCGTCGTCGGCAGCTTTGGACCTATGCGGTCTGTTTCTGCCTTTGTGTTTTTTCAGAATGTCGGTAGTCGGGTGGCTTACCAAAGCCATAGCTGGATAATTGAACCAAGTACCAAAAAATTTAGAAGCGTAAATATACCAATGATGAATAGTTCATTGTTTAAATAAGGCACAAAACCGACAGCGAGGTACGTTGTGGTCAGGGCCTAGGCAAGGAATGCAGTACAAATGAAAATCTTTATGACTTTATTTGCTTTCCACAAGAAATACAATTATTGACGTTTACTGACATCGGTTTAGAGCAAGAAAAAGTTTCCCCAACGGGTTACTTAGTTTAGTTGAAGACTTCGGTTCGGAAACTCGAAAATGAAAATTTCAGGAGTCGGCCGTCCGGCACTTGCAAACTGCTTCTGTTTTGGGCACCGCACAGCAAGAAACACTGATATAATGGCATCTGTTAAATGCTTTATACCCCTGACAACCTGACGTCATGGAAAATGGGACAGCAACCGATGCAGGACCCAAGACTTTGTTAATCAGGCTGACTGAGGGCTACTGCAAGCAGATAACCCAAATGTGATGACTGCAACAGTGAAACACGAAGAACATCCAGGACTGCAACAGTGAATACATTCGAACATTTACATTTATGGTAAGTGTACACAACTGTGCTATGTTCTTCATGCATCACTGTTGCAATCATCACACTTGGGTTGATTCCCAAAGCTGAGAAAGGGTGGAGGCAGTCAAGAAGTATTAGGGCTGGCTAGCAGGCCTTGTAAGACTGCTGTGGCAAATCAAGCTCTGGATTTAGAAAAGACAGGTAAGTGGTAATGCTTAGTGAAGGTGTGTACTGAACTCCAAGTTGCAGCTTCCAGGATGTCCCTTGGCAGGAACTCCCCTGAGAAATGCTGTAGAGGCTGAGGTAGCCCTAGTGGAATGGGTTGTGATCCCCTGTGGGGTAGGTTTTCCATGGTGTTTGTAGGAAAAATGGATGCAGTGTGCTATCCATTTGGAGATGGCTTGTTTTGAAATGGCCTTGCCTTCTGCCCCTGTAGCAAAGCTGACCAGCAGCTGGTCAGATTTTCTGAAAGGTTTAGTCTTGTCAAGGTAGAACCTAAGCTGTCTGTGCACATCCAAGAAGTGCAGGATCCTTTCCCCGTTATTCTGAGGATTAGGAAAAAAGGTGGGTAAATGGACGGATTGGTTTAAAGCCACACTGGATAACACCTTGGGCATAAATTATGGGTTAGTCCTGAGGGAAACCCTGTCCGCATGGAAGATAATAAAGGGTTCCACAGCCATAAGGGCCTGCAACTCAGACACTCCTCTTGCTGAAGTGATGGCTAGAAGTAAGACTGTTTTCCAACAGAGGAATTTTAACTCTGTTGTAACAGCAGGCTCAAAAGGGGGAAGCGTGTGCTTCTCTAGTACAAAGTTAAGGTCCCAGGCAGGAGTGGGAGCTCTCCTCGGGGGTCTTAAATTGTTGGCTCCTCTCAGGAACTGTTTGACCAGAGGGTGAGGAAACAGGGGTAGCTCAGTACTGTAATGAGCTGAGATGGCAGAGGCATAAATCTTAATTGAAGAGAAGAATAGGCCTTTGTGGAGCAGCTCTGCTCGGTACTCTAGGATTTGAGGTAAGGTAGGCACGGTTGTGTCCTTACCCTGAGACTGGCACCAAGAGCAGTATCTTTTCCACTTTTCTGAATAGGATTTCCTAGTACTAGGCCTCCTGACCTCAAGGATGACATCCAGCACCTGTTTGCTGAAGGTTGGTGGTGATGCATTCAGGGAATCAGCCAGGCTGCTAGGTTCATGGTTTGCAGCTGAAGATGCAAAATCTGGCACTCCTGCTGGGACAGCAGAGAGGGGGTCTGATGCAGGTGCCAGGGTGGCACTGCTGTCAGACTGCATAAAAGTGGGTACCAGTGCTGGAGTGGCCAATCTGGAGCAATCAGGATTGTCCTTGTCCTGTCTGATCTTGAGTAGCACTTTCGGGAGGAGGGGTAGAGTGGGGAAGGTGTAGATTGAGAGGTTTTCCCATGTAAATGAAAGGGCATCCACTTTCCATGCTTGGCTGTGGGGAATTCTGGTGCAAAATTTGCTCAATTGGTGGTTTTGGGGGGAAGCAAAGGGGTCTACCTCTGGTATTCCCCACCTGTGGATAAGAAGTTTGAATGTGTTTGTTTCCAGTTTCCACTCATGTGGGTCCATTAGATTTCTGCTTAAATCGTCTGCCAGTGAATTTTTGTTGCCTGGCAGGAATTGAGCTTGCAGGTGCACTTCATTGCTCAAGGCTGTGTTCCATAAAGCCATGGCTAACCTGCAGAGTGGGTAGGAATGAGTTCCCCCCCTGCTTGTTGATGTACCACATAACTGTGGTGTTGTCTGTCTTTATCAAGAATTGTCCTGGAAGGATAAGGTATTTGAAGGCTGTCAGTGCATTCTGTACAGCTAACATTTCTTTTTGATTAATATGCAGGTGCATTTGTCTTGGGCTCCATTTTCCTTGAATGCATTTGCCTGCCATGTGAGCCCCCCATGCATAGTCTGCTGCGTCTGTTGTCAGGGTTTGGGTGGCGAGGGGTTGAGTGAAAGGAAGTCCCTTGTTGTAGTTGCATGCCTCTGCCCACCAAAGGAACTCTGCCCTTAGACAAGGTATGATAGGAATCATTGTTTCTCTCCTCCCTAACCCAAGGAATGATAGGAATCATTGTTCCCAGGTCCTGAGAATGTTGACACCAGAGACTTTTTAAGTACCACTGAGGTTTCCTCATATGCAGTCTTGCATATGGAATTGGTAGAATGCAAGAGGCCATGAACCCTAGGGCTTGCAGTATTTTTCTTGCAGATAGCTGGGTTTGGGTGGCCAGTAGATTGAAGTAGTTTGTCAAATAAACCTGTTTTTCTGGCGTGAGGAATGCCATCTGGGACGTTGTGTTCAATCTTGCTCCCAGGAATACAATTTTTTGGCTGGGTACCAGATGTGATTTCTTTTTGTTGATGGTATACCCAGAGAAGTTAGAAGTCTCTTTACAAATGTCAGGTGCTGAAGTAGTAATTCCTGACTGTCTGCCTGGATCAGGCAATCATCCAAGTATGGGTAAATTTGAAATTTTCTCTGTCTGCAGTATGCAATGGCTGAAGCCAGGCATTTTGTGAATACCCTGGGCACAGTAGATAAGCCAAAGGGAAGTGCAGAGAACTGATAGTGCATAGAGCCTGCCCTGAAATGTAGATATTTCCTGCAAGATTCCTTTATGGGGATGTGCAGATAAGTTTCTTTTAAGTCTAGGGTGACCAGCCAGGAGTCCTTGGTAGCATAGGAAGGAGCTGTTGGGGAGTAAGCATTCTGAAGTTTGGAACCACCAGGAAAGTGTTGAGAATTGACAGATCCAGGATAGGGCGCAAAGAGTTTTCTTTTCTGGGCACAAGAAATGATCTGGAGTAGAAATCATGTCCCCTTTGCTCTGTTGGAACAGGTTGAATAGCCTTGATACTGAGTGAAGATACTAGTTTGGGAGGAGGACCGGCAATCCGCTTGGGGCTGGCAATAAGTGGAAGTAGAATCTGTGATACGATGTTTAAGACCCATCTGTCCTGGGTAATGTACTCCCAGTTTTTTTGCATGCAGGGTGAGTTTTCCTTCTAGGGGTGCAAGTACTTGGGCAAGGCTGGGAAGGATGAAGGACAAGTCATTGTAAACTTTTTCCATAGGATGGTGGCTTACCACTCCCTGTTTTTGAGGTGGGAGCACTCCATTGTTTAGATCTGTGCATACCCTCAGACTGTAGTCCTGGTGGTCTGCTGCCCCTGGGTTTGGATTGAGAAGGTCTGGGAGGGACTGGAAAGGACCAGTTTTTTGAAGGCCAATGCCTCCTGAATCTAGGTTGCTGTACCTGTAGGAAATCTTTAACAGTTTGCATAGATTTAGCTTTTTCTTCCATTTTTTTAAGAACTTCTTCTGCTTTAGTGCCAAACAAATTTTCTTGGTTTAATGGAGCATCTAGTAATTCTGCTTTGACATGGTCTGTTAAGATTTGTTCCTTTAGCCAAGCATGCCTTCTAAGAACAGACCCAGGGACAGCAGCCTTGGAAGATGCTTCTAAAGCATGAAAACCACACTGCAAAGTATGTTTTCCAACTTGGTTTGCAGAATGCATTAATTCTTTTAAATCTTTATGTTCTGCACAATCAGGAATCAACATATTTTTTTGTTTAATAAGCTCCATAATATGTTGCCGGTACTTCAACATGTGAAAAGTACAGTTGTGTACACTTACCATAAATGTAGATGTTTGAGTGATTCGCTGTTGCAGTCATTACATTTGGGTAATCTGCTAGCAGGTTGCCCTCAGTCAGCCTGATTAACAAAGTCTTGGGTCCTGTCCCTTCTTCCATGACGTCAGGTCGTCAGGGGTATAAAACATGCAGCCAACGCCATTACATCTGTCTTTCTTGCCGTGTGGTGCCCGAAGCAGAACCAGTTCGCAAGTGTCGGTCGGCCGACTCCTGAAATTTTCGTTTTCGAGTTTCAGAACCAAAGTCTTCAACTTAAAGCTAAGTACCTCGTTGGGGAAACTTTTTCTTGCTCCTTACCGATGTCAGTAAAAGTTAATAATTGCATTACTTGTGGAAAGCAAATACCTCATAAAGATTTCCATTCGTACTGTATTCCTTGCCTAGGCTCTGACAACGACGTACCTTGCTGTCTGTTTTGTGCTTTATTTAATCAGCGCACTACCCGTCATCGGTACATTTTTGCCTCTAAATATTTCGGTTCTCGGTTACTTATCCAGAAATGTCGTCAGTTAGCCATCCGACTACCGGGATTCCAAAAAACACAAAGATAAAGACAGAGACAGGCAAGTCTTGAGTAGAAACCTTGCTCTCATTCTTCTTCTGGGACAGGTTGAATAGCCCTGATGCTTAGAAGAGAGAGAACTTGCTTTTGAGCCTCTGCCCACTGATTTGGGGGTAGGTCTGGCCAACCGTTTGTGGTTGGTAAGGAGTGGAAGTGGAATCTGTACCCTTGGGAAACTACATTTAAAACATATTTGTCTTGGGTAATGAGTTCCCAGTTTTTTGCATGCAGGGTGATCTTTCGCCCTAAAGGAACAGTCAGTTAAGCAGGGCTTGGAAGGCTTAAAGTTAAGTCATTGTGACAGTTTACCATAGGGGGGTGTCTTACTACTCCCAGCTTTGGAAGTGGGAGCCCCCCACTGCTTAGCCCTGTGAATACCTTGGGACTGAAGCCTGGGTGTTCTGCTGGTTCTGGGTTTGGACTGAGAAGGCCTGGAAGAGGCAGGAAAAGACCAATTCTTAGAAGGCCAGTGCCTACTAAATCTGGGGGGGGGGGGGGCTGTACTTGCAGGAAATCTTTAACAGTTTGCATAGATTTAGCTTTTTCCTCCATCTTTTCATCTTTTTAAGTACTTCTTTTGGTTTGTTGCCAGACAGGTGGTCTTGGTTTAAAGGAGCATCCAGTAATTTAGCTTTAACATGATCTGGCAAAGATTGCTCCTTAAGCCAAGCATGCCTTCCTAGTACAGACCTAGTAACCCCAGCCTTGCAAGATGCCTCTAATGAATCAAAACCACATTGCAAAGTATGTTTTCCAACTTGTTCAGCAGAATGCATTAAATCCTGTAATTCTTTATTTTCAGCACACTCAGGAATCAACATAATTTTCTGTTTAAGCAATCTAATAATATGCTGCTGATACTTTAACATATGAAACTGGCAGTTTATGGCCCTAATGGCCAAAGTTGCAGAAGTGTATACCTTCTTACCCCATCTGTCCAGGTCCCTGGAATCTCTATCAGATGGGGTAGGGCTCTTGGCAGTAGTAGCCTTAATGCCTTTGGGTCCCAGTGAAATGGTCTCAGGATCCGCAGTAGGATTCTTAAAGAGGAACTTGTGAGAGTCAGGTACCCTGTAATACCTGTCAGGTTTTCTGGGAGCCAGAGGTAAAGTGTCAGGGGCCAGGCTAGATTCCGAGAAGCCATCATCTAGAATGTCCAGTACAGGCGTGATAGCTAAAGGCCTGTGTTGAGGTAGGAGTAGGAATTCCCTAAGCCTCTTTTTGGAGGCAGAGTAATCCTGGCTTTCCCAGCGGAAATGCTCCCTAAGAGTATGCAAGGTTTCACCAAAAGAGAAATCCTCTGGAGGGGAAGTAGAGGGAATGGAGTCCTCTGCATCAGATTCCTCATAGGTAGATAAAGGCAACTCCTGGTCATCAGAAAAAACAGAAATTTCAGAATCCTGATCAGAAGAATCAGAAGGAAAATCAGTTCTAGGTCTCTTAGAGGGAGAAGAATGGCTTCCCCTGATTAGAGTAATAAGGTCTTCAACCATTCCTATCATTTGTTTTTTAGGCATAGGGGCCTGACCATGTGGTCTGGGCATCAGTTTCTAGGCATGGATCGAGTTTTAGGCGTTGAAGAAGAAGATGGCATTGGTTTAATATGCAAGTCCGTAGGCCTGAATACACCCTCAGAAGCCGGTGCCTGCACAGCGACTCCAGACCCATCCAAGGTAGAGACATCTGCAGGTTCCACAGTTGAAGAAACATCTCACGGTATACCAGACTCCAAATTGGTCTCAGTAGAGGCCTGCAAATGTGAAGTAGCAGGTATCAGGGACTGCAAAAGCGCCTCACTGAGTACCGGCGAACTGGCGACTAGCTTAGGAGAAGCGTTGTCGGCAGCTTTGGACCTATGCGGTCTGTCTCTGTCTTTATCTTTGCATTTTCTCGGAATGTCAGTAGTTGGGTGGCTTACTGAAGCCATTTCTGGATAATTGAACCGAGTACCAAAATATTTAGATGCAAAAATGAACCGACGACGAATAGTTCGAGGTTTGAATAAGGCACAAAACCGACAGCAAGGTACGTCATGGTCTGGGCCTAAGCAAGGAATGCAGTATGAATGAAAATATTTATGAGGTATTTGCTTTCCACAATAAATACAATTGTTAACTTTTACTGACATCGGTTTAGAGCAAGAAAACAGATCCCCAATGGGGTACTTAGCGTAGTTGAAGACTTTGGATCTGAAACTCGAAAACGTAAATTTCAGGAGTCTGCCGACCAGCACTTGTGAACTGCTTCTGCTTCGGGCACCGCACGGCAAGAAAGACTGATGTAATGATATCGTCTGCATGCTTTATACCCCTGACTACCTGACGTCATTGAAGATGAGACAGCAACCGATGCAGGACCCAAGACTTTGATAATCAGGCCGACTGAGGGTTACCTGCAAGCAGATAACCCAAATGTAATGACTGCAACAGTGAAACATGAAGAACATCTGCTTCTGCTTCGGGCTCCGCTCAGCAAGAAAAGCTGATGTAATGGCATCAGCTGCATGTTTTATACCCCTGACGACCTGATGTCATGGAAGAGGTGACAGGATCCGCCGCAGAAATCCCAAGACTCTGGTATTCGGGCCGACTGAGGGCTACCTGCAGGCAGATAACCCAAGTGTGAAGACTGCAACAGTGAAACCCGAAGAACATCTTCCAAAATCTGAAAGGAATACCATTGTTCCTGGGCACTTCCCTCAGATTGATTATACATCACCATTTTTTATCTGATCTCATCCTATCTTAACTATTGGGTGATACTCATCTTTCACTAATCTTGGCATAATTAAGTCTTCCATAAATATTTCCATTTTTTTCTTGCTTTCCACAGTTCTCTGCTTTATACAAACTTTGATAAAATTTCCAAAATTTCTCTAATACCTCTATACGATCTCTGGTTTATTTTTTCTTGACATTAGGATCCCTAATTTTGATGCCAACCCTTTCTATTTGTCACCCGAGCCGTTGCACTAAATGTTTTTGTGCTCTGGAGTTATCAGAAATAGTTCCTTAACAGCAATCTTTTCAAAATTCATACATATTATCCAAATACTCCCTTTATTTTCTCCTTAGCACTTCATTAATTACTTCTATTCATATTATGTGACATTCCCCTTATTCTACAGTACTTTAACCTTTGTCAGCCTCTCTAAATCTCCAATACGTCTTAGCTAGCTTTTCCTTATTTCTACCCTGTTTCTAAACACCATTTTCATTTTATCCCACTCACTAGTTATTTCTTCTGAAGAAATTCCCATCTTCCCTAATAACTCTTGAATAATCTCCACTACTCATTCCTTAAAATTCCTTTTTTAACAGGTGGGTGTGAAAGCACCAATCTCCTTCTCAAATACACATTTGTTTCTTTCCAAATGCCTCTTCTGCAGCATTGCTATTTGCACTTTGCATTTCTTAATACAATTTAATACTTTTTGTCTATGCCTGTACGGCCATTTACATTCGAAGATACTATGGATTCAGTAGCTATTATGATAAAAGCTATTGTTTCCGCCAATTAAACATGACTCTCTTAATATTTATTTCCAAACTTGGCCAGTGGAACATTAAGGATCTAACAAATGATATCATATAGCAGAGTCAATTTTTAGCAAGGTGTGCCTGTTACTGACTATGCCATAAGATGATGCCCTGCCAGATGCATAAATGGAATCACAGCAACATTTGATGGTGTTGGCTCACACAATAACCAGCTACTTTAATGACTTCTGCCACTTCTACCATCTGCATACAAATATCATAATGATATTGCAGCATGACCATATGGCAACCAATGCCTCTAATACTCAAAGTGAATGAGGTGCAAATATTTTTTGCCAAACATATCCAGCACTCTGCTTTTTTTATTAGTCTATCACCTAATATCGTCTAGAGAGAACTGCAGGGTCTGCAATAGTGTTTTTTTTTTACAGATATTTTGCTTTATCCTTCACTCTGCAAAGTCTGTGCTTCTAACAACTGAAAAGCTGAAATTTTGGTTCCAGTGAGAAATTTTCAAAAGCACCCTTAAATGGTTAGAAAACTGGTGGGACAGCTGTTTTGGTTTCATCTATACCCATCAGCTCGAGTTGTGTTTTATGTGAGTCAGAAAACAATTTGGAGTCCCATTTAAAGTATTGCCTCCTCAAAGTGGGAGTTTTCAGAAAAGGAGGGAATGAGAAACCACACCAGCCCAAGGATATTGACTCATCTTCAAATTGTCTAAATGAAGAAGACAAGTGGTGCACTGAAAATTTTAGTCCTACTCTTAACTGATGACCAAATGGACAAAAAGATCCAGTGAGGGACCTTCTCTTAGCCTTTAGACAGCAAGGTACCTGAAGTAAAAAGTTCCAAAGCTGGGGTGCAGGGGACATTAGCACTCAGATGAATGTGACTGCAGCAGACACCTGGAAGACAGACATACATATGACTGATATATGACACAGAAAACTTAAATGTTTTGATACAGAAAGTATCATTGGTTGCCCTGGGGCTGTTGGATACTGAACAAAAATGGAGAAAATCTCTAGCCTGTGCCATGTGCTGACCAGCAGATAACTGGGAACCAATGTCTGGCTGTGGATACAATTAACAGTTGTTATGATGTCCTAGCACAACACAGTAAGTGCTACATATTTTTGAGCCTCTGGAGGAACTTCCAACAACTTACTACATGGCAAAGCTAGGTACTGAATCTGAGGGCTTAGTAAAAGGTGTACCAAATGCAGCTAGAACTCTCAGGTCTCTGCAACAATGATAAGAGTCTGCAAGGAATCTCATACCATAGGTTCATAGGTAGGTACTAGGCTATCTGCCCGAAGGCATTTATAAGCCTAGTCAGAATGTGTTGGCTTTCGCCACCCCCTTAGATTAGTTCCCTGTGCCTCTGTCAAGCAGAGTCACTGAAGTGATCCCCGGGGTAAACTTTCTGTTTCCCATCCACTCATCAAGGTTTCTCTTGAAGAGTGTTAGTGAGGAGCTTTGCCTAATGTAGACTGGAATCTTGTTCCAAAGCATGGGAAGTCTCTGGGACAGGAATCTATCCCTCCAGCACGTCCTATTTATTGTTGTGGTGAGGTTTAGATCCCTAGAGCATGTGGTTCGAGGGGATATGGTTTTCTTTAGATGGAGCATGTCCATCAAGTCTGGGTTGGACATGGCCTTGTATGTCAGGCAGAGATCACCTCTGAGTAGGCGGTATGTAACCGAGTACAGCTGGAGTTTCTTCAGTCGAGCTCCATAGGGCATCTGTTTGAGGCCAGTGATCCTCTTGGTGAGGTACTTCTGTGGTCTTTCCAGCTGTTGCAGGTGTCTTGTAAGGTACATCCCAAATGGGGCATTGTACTCTATGATGGGTCTGATGAGTGATGAGTAGAGGGGCACAATGACCTCTTTTGATCTGGATACGGACCCTTTTGTGATTAGGTGGGCCACATAGAAGGATTTTCTAACCACTTTGGCAATGTGATTATCAAAGGAAAGATTACTATCTACTTGGGTCCTCAGATCCCTTATTACGTCTTCCATATTTAGGGGACTACCACCTATGTGGTACTTTGTGGGTACTTTGTTTTTTTCCAAAGGGGATGACTATGCACTTTTTGGCATTTAGCTTGAGGTCATGATTTTGACACCAGGTATCCATCTCAGTGAGACCCTTTTGGAGAATGTCAGTGTCAGCCGGAGAGTCAATTATAGCCCCTAGTTTGCAGTCATCTGCAAACCTGGTCAGCCATAGTCCTCCTGTGCTTACCTGTACCTCTGAAAAATATATGCCGAGCAGGAGGGGTCCTAGGACTGAGCCCTGGGGAATGCTACTTGTGACTGGTTTAGAGTCGGACCTAGCTCTCGCAACTCTCATCATGTGGGTTCTGTCCGTGAGCCAGATGGCAACCCATCTTATGACATAGGAGTTTATGTTCAGGCTGGTGAACTTGTCTATAATACCAGAATGGGGAATGGTGTCAAGGCCTTTGTGAGGTCTAGGTAGGCTGTGTGTACCACCTTTCTCTCATCTATAGCCTTGGTAGCTGTCTTAAAGAAGTCCACCAGGTTTAGGAGGCATAATCTGCCCATAACAAAGCTGAACTGAGTAGGGTCTCATGTTTGGAGGTGCCCAATGTCTCTGTTAATGAGTTCCATGATGATGCACTCCATAGCCTTGCAGACCAAGCTAGTCAGGCTTATAGGGCAATAGTTCCCAGGGTCTCTTGTGGTTCCACCTTTGTGGAGCGGAATAACCATTGCTGTGCGCCACTCTATGGGTATGTAGCCTGTGGAGAGGCTGAGTTTGAACAGTGTGTTTAGGTGAGGGGTTAGTTCATCTTTGAGCTCATGTAGGACGCAGCCTGGGACATCGTCCGGTCCCACTGATGCTGTGTTTTTGCCTTTGGAGAGGGCTGTTTTAACCTGAGTGTCTGTGATTTCAGGGGCTCTACATTCTTCTGGTATGGTTATGGGCCCTTTTGGGGGGTGATAGGGGGTGAAGTTTGCACTGAACCTGTCTGCCAGGATGTTGGCAATATCGGTCAGTTCAGTGTATTTTGTGTCATTCTGCACTAACTCCAAGCGGATCTGAGCATTGCCACTTAGATTCTTGACATAGTTAAAGAATGCTTTGTGGTTAACTTTGGAGTCCTTGCCAATTTTTCTTTCGAAGCTAGCCTTGGATGATTTTATGAGGGATCGTAGTTTCTTGCTGATACTGATCAGGGATGTCTTCCCTTCTTGGGATTTTACTCTTTTCTATACTAGTTTCCTCCTTCTATTGTATAGCTTGTTTATGGCAGGGGTCCACCAGACTGGTTTCCTTTTCTTGGAGGAGTGAGTCTTGGTTTTTCTTGGGATAGCACGATCCATGCATTCTTGTAGGTGCCCGTAGAATGCATTAGCAAAGGCTTTTGCAGCTTGGACAGCATTATCCTTGGGGGCTTTGAAACTTTCCACCTAGGTCTTAAATAACGTGAAGTTTGCTTTTGAAAAGTTTTTCACAGTGGTTTCATTGACCGGGGGTGGGGGCGGAATGTGGATATCCACATTGATTTGTTTATGGTCAGATCTAACCAGCAAGGGGTTGACCTCCGGTGTGGAACACCGGTCACCCATGTTGGTGATGACCAGGTCCAATATGTTGTCACCTCTGGTGGGAGTGTTGACCAGTTGATCCAGGGCGTTTGAGTTTATAAATTCTAGGAAATGTTGGGCAAGGGAGTTAGTACTTGAGTAGTTCTCCCAGTTAATGTTTGGGTAACTGAAATCACCCAATATTAGGGTGTTTGATGGGACCTTTATGTTTCCAAGTGTTTCCAGAAATGTGGAATGGGGGTCCTGGGACATGGTGGGTGATCTGTAGCAAGCTACAATTTGAATTGCAATTTTGCTCGTTGTTAGTTGCACATGGATGATCTCTGAAGCATCGTGCTGTGCCACTAACCTGGAGGTGTTGGTATCCTTGATGAATATAGATACGCCCCGCCTTTTGTATTTTGGTCCAGGTTCTGTGGCCGAAATGTATGGTATGAGTTGTAGACTGGTAGTGCTAGGGTGTTCTCTGGAACCTTAAACCAGGTTTCTGTTACTGCACATATATCGATTTTCTCCATATTGAGGAGTGCCTCGAGTGCGTGCATTTTTGAGGTTTAGATTTCTGGCATTGAGTAGCATTATCCTCAGTTTTTTTGTTACTTGTGCTATTTACGGCAGTGGGTTTGTCTTTTGAGCCTTGCCTAAAAAAAGGCACTATGGGGGTGGCAAGAGCCTTGGCCAGTACTTTATATATATATATATATATATATATATATATATTTTTTTTTTTTTTTTTTTGGTGCTTAACTTTGTTTTGTTTTAGATCCATCAGAAGTCAACACCACAAAGAATGTAGAAGGGATGGACACATATTTTGAGTCAGCATAATAAGTTTATGGTGCTCCAAGAAAGTTTTTTTTTTCCACTTTATTCTTAACTCCTTTTTAAGGTATGAGTGTTCCTTACAAGTTGAAAAAAGGAGGCCTGTACCCTGCACAAACATTGAAGATGGAAATCCTTTACTGGGATCTGTTAAACATAGGCACAACCCCCGATGTCTTCCCAGTTTTCCAGAGACATCAACAGCCTTGAAACAATCTCTAAGAACACTGTGATGCAGCAAAACTAAACCCAAATTATGTTCTTCTTTCTAGCCTGCCAAACGGACATCTAAAGCTCTGAAAGTCTGGTCAGACGTTTACCTGCTGTCAGTTCTCATTTATGATACATACTGTAACACCTATCCTTTGAATGATAAGCAACAACTGAGTGAAAATGGAATAAACAAAGAGAGGGTTGAAATGCAAAGTATTGGATAAAGAATTTAAATTTTTCAAAATTTGAATGAGTATGTTAATGTAATTAGATGGTTATTTTATGCAATTGCTTTTACGATGTTTTCAATAAAAACACTGAATCTCTACTCCTTTTTAGAAGGGCTGAAAAGATGATGTCAGATGCACAAAGATTTAAAAAAATTAATATGATAAAAAATTTAAATTAGCAATGCACATTTTCACTCTGTCATAAGCAGCCAGGTAAAGAAGTGCAGCAAACAGCAACTGCATGTATTAAAAGGGAATACATTGTGAATGATTTGATGGATGATGAAAAGTGACACAATTCAAAAACAAACTTTAAATGCTGAAATATATTTTATTTTGAATGTATATTGAATGAATGGAAAAAGGCCAGTCCTCATAAGGATATTTAAGGTCTGTTAAATGTTGTTGTTGTGTCTTTCGGCTTTTCCCGGTTAGGGTCGCCACAGCGGAACTCTGGTCCGCTAATGATTGGCAGTTGATTTTTATGTGCTGAGTTGCCTGCCCTAACGCACAACTTTCAACGAAGGTACGCCCATTCACGCATGTCTCCACAGAAGACGGTCTAGCTGAGAATCGAACGGGACAACGTCTTGCTGTGAGGTGACAATGCTACTGCAGCACCAACACCGCGGATATTTAAGGTCTGTTAAATATAGGGCAAAAAAGTAACATGCTACACAAGGAACTAGGAGACTACTATAGTTAACTGTCAAGACGTTCATGAAACAGGTTAGGATCAACAAGACCAGCAATTAAATACTGTCACCACAAGTTTGCTGGGAAGGTAAAGGGAAAGATAAAATATTTTAAGTAATTGTTTTAGAAACAACATGGGCTACATATGCCACATTACTGTATTAATAAATGAATTGGCTCTGCAGACAAGCATGAAAATGGTAGATGGGTAAAGGGACATACACACACACACACACACACACACACACACACACACACACACACACACACACACACACACACACAAAACCACACACACACACACACACACACACACACACACACACACACACACACACACACACACACACACACACACACACACACACACCATATGACATCATTATGGTTAAGTGCCGAGTTGTTTCTTTAAGTTTGTTTACAGGTTTTAGGTTTAGTACATAAGAGAACTCAAAAGGGTTTATGGGGGAAAAAATGACAAAAGAAATTTTTGGTTAGAAGAAAATTGCTTATTCTCAGATTTAACATTAAGTTTACAATGACCAGAAGGTTACAGAGAAAATAAAAATTTCTGATTTTCTGACTTGTAAGAAAATGTACATGATGAAATCAGTTTTATTAGGGATATGGTTCTATTAACCACTATGCATCCAGTTTTGGTAGGTTTGGAAAGTAAGAATCTATTGTATGTTTTTGAGACATCTGGATTTAGCCTGGTGTGCACAGATATTTAACATGTAAGAAAGGGTAGAATTATTGTCAAAAACTAAACAGTGAGAAGGTTTAAGGGAAAATAAGTAGAGAAATATTGCACTTTTAGCTGCTTAGCACAACGTTAAGAAAAGAAAGATTAGTTGTGTAAAATCTTACCATAACCATAGATGACATTCTCTTCCATGTTGTAGTATTCTCACATATGGGAATCTTCCGCCTGAGGGTGACCGAACGTCCAGCTCATCTACCAAAGCTTAAGTCTGATTGCTGTAAGATGCATGGGACATCACACACACAGAACTGACTGCCCAGTCAGACAACAGTCTAAGGATAGAAGGATGCCATCCAGATATGGAAAAAAAGGGTCTTCAGGGGATTAGGAGGGAGGGATTGAATACTGCAACATGGAAGAGAAGGACATCTATGGTTATGGTAAGATTTTACACAACTAATCTATGTCCTCCTACTCTCATGTTGCAGTATTCTCACATGCGGGAGAGTACCACAGCTCATACAGAGAAAAGGATGGAGGAAGAGGTGGCAGTCTCCAGGGAAGGATGGCCTTAGCAAATCCTGCCCTGGTTCTGAAAATGTCCAATTTGTAATGCTTAATGAAAGTGTGTACAAAAGACCACATGGCTGCCTCTAGGATAGAAGGTATATCTAGGCCTTTGAGGAAAGCCCCTGAAGAGGCCAATGCTCTAGTGGAGTGGGCCCCGACTGTGTGAGGCAACTCCTTGCCATAGAAAGTGTAACAGAAGGATAGTTCTGCATATCCTAGAGGATATAGTCTGTTTGGATACAGTTTTTCCCAGGGCCCTGGGGTGAAAGGATACAGATAGTTGATTGGACTTTCTAATGCTCTTGGTTTTATCAAGATAAAACCTCAGTTGCCTGTGAACATCAAGGGAATGGAGCACTCTCTCACTGTCATTTTGTGGTGAAGGGAAGAAGGTGGGTAAATGGATAGACTGGCTAAGGGACAGTTCATTTATCACTTTGGGCATGAAGGAAGGGTTAGTATGAAGAGAAACCCTGTCCTTATGGAAGATGGTGTAGAGTGGGATAGCCATGAGTGCCTGTAGCTCAAAAACTCTGCTACCTGAGGTAAGGCCTACTAACAAGATAGTTTTCCAGATGTACATCTTTAAAGTGGCAGAGACTGCCAGTTCAAATGGGGCAGTGGTAAGTTTCTCAAGCACAAAGTTCAGATCCCAAGGAGGAGGGATAGGCTTCCTTGTTGGTCTGATGTGGAGGACCCCCTTAAGAAAAAGTTTTACCTACAATCTAGATAATAAGGAAGGATCTATGGGTAAGCAGGCTGAAATGGCTAAGTGGACTTTCACCGAAGAGTATGAAAGTTCTGATTTTAGGAGCTCTCACACATAGGCCAACACTAGAGGTACATCTGCTTGGAAGGGGTCTAGTTGCCTTTGAAGACACCATTTGGAGAAACTTTCCCATTTAGCTAAGGAGGATCTCCTGGTAGTGGGTTTCCTGGCCTCCCTCAGGATAAATGGCGCATCCTCAGAGTACAGGTGTCTGAAAGGGATCAGAAGTTTATCTCCCACAAGGTAAGGCTGAGGGTTTGCAGATGAGGGTAGATGAGGGATCCTTTCTATTGTGTGAGCAGATCCACCTTGTGAGGCAACTTGTAGTGATTGCTCTTGGGAAGAGATATAAGAAGGGGGAACCAATGCTGTCTTGGCCAATATGAAGTCACCAGCAAGATTTTTGGCTTGTCGCTCTGACTCTTCAGCTTGACCTTTTGAATGGGAGGGAAGGGGGGGAAAGCATGCAGGAACAGCCCCTTCCAGGTAATTGAAAAGGCATCCACCTTCCAAGCTAGTGGACATGGAAACCTGGAGCTAAATAGCCATAGCTGTCTGTTCTGAGGGAAGGCAAACAGATCTATTTGCCCATTAGCAGACAATGTCTAGGAAGACATCTCTGTTCAACATCCATTCGTGAATTTAAGACAGTGATCTGCTGAGGGCATCTGCTAGATGGTTGTCCTGCGATGGAATGTAGACAGCCTGCAAGGTTACATTCTACTGCGTGGCCAACTCCCAAGCTTGTACGGCCAGTCTGTAGAGTAAATAGGATCTGGTTCCCACTGCTTGTTAATGTACCACATCACTGTGGTGTTGTCTGTGAAGACTTGTAAGGGACCAGGCCATAGGAGCGAGCGAGAGAGAGGTTTTCAGAGCAGGAAAAGAGCAGTCATTTCCCTCACATTGATGTGTTTTTTTCTTGAGGGAGGGGTCCCACTGAGCTTTCACCTTGAGACCATTCATAGTGGCCCCCCTTCCCAGGTCCAAGGGGTCTGTGTACATGATTTGAACTGCCTTGGATGGCTGTAGAGGGAGGCCTGGATTCTGCAGTATGTGGTGTATCCACCAGCCTAACTCTTTTTTTCAGGCACAGCAAGAAAGGAACCTGGAAATCCAGAGGGTGATTGCATTGGGACCAGATATTCTTCAGATACCACTGGAACTTCTTCATGTGTAACCTGGCAAAGGGTAGCATGGGAAAAGTAGCTGCCATGAAGCCCACCATGCAGAGAAATTCCCTGGCTGAGATGAGTGAGACTTGGGGAAGGCTTTGGAAATAACTGGTTAGTGAAGTAACCTTGTCTTGTGGGAGGAAGGCCTTCATCAGATCTGTCCTTATCCTGCAGCACAAGATTTGGTCTTGGGATGGAGTTAGGGAGGACTTCAGTAGGATCAGGGTAAAACTCAGACTTCCTAGGAGAGGCATAGTGAAATGCAGGTGTGCCTGAAGAGTACTTGTCTATTCTGCTTGGATGAGGAAGTTGTCCAGGTAAGGAAAGACCTGTATGCCCTTTGTCCTGCAGAAGGCTACTGCTGGATCAAGGCAGTTTGTGAAAACCCTTGGTGCAGTGGACAAACCAAAGGGCAAGGCAGTAAACTGATAGTGTGAGGATGGCACAGCAAAGTGCGGAAATCTCTGAAAGTCTGGGTGGATGGGAATATGG
The DNA here is from genome assembly GCF_019279795.1 of Protopterus annectens. NCBI lineage: Eukaryota > Metazoa > Chordata > Ceratodontiformes > Protopteridae > Protopterus > Protopterus annectens. The sequence continues at coordinate 1,480,399,980 of NC_056743.1, read as the reverse complement.
AGGTATGTTTCTTTCAGGTCCATAATGGCCATGAAGGCCCCAGGTGTCAAACATGGAAGGGTTTGCAGGGATAGCATGCTGGGAAAAAGGAACATGCAGGAACGGGTTTAGAAGGGACAGGTCTAGTATTGGCCTCCAAGAGCCCTCCTTTTTTGGAACCAGAAAGAGTCTGGAGTAAAACCCTGGACTCTCTTTGTCATGTTGGGACTTTTTCTATGGTGCCTTGAGACAGTAAATCCTGAATAACCTGGAGGCTCAGGTGGGATTGCTTTTTGGCGGTAGGGATATGCCTTGGAGTAGGCTTTTTTTGCCAGGTCAAAGTACCCTTTTTCCACTATCGACAGAACCCAGCGGTCTGAGGTTATATGTTGCCACAGGGAGAGACAGTGACAGAGGTGGGCAGAAAGGGGGAGATGGTGGAGGGTATTTTGGCAGTCATGCAGTACTTGGTCTGTCTAGATAGGACTGCCTAGGTATAGACTGAGAGGAGGTAGTTCTGGGGGATGAGGGTTTTCTGGTCCCTTTCCTATGCTTTGAAGAAGGAGCAGGTGCCCTTCTAACAAAGCTTTGTTTAGCTGGGTAGTTCCTGTAAAACTTAGGAACTGGGGATACCAGCTGATGTTTGAAGTCCTGCAGATCCTTACTTTTTTCATGCAGACTTTTGAACAGCTCTGCAGATTACTTGCCAAAGAGGAACTTTTTGTCCAGTGGGGCATCTGGGATCTTGTTCTTGAAATCGTCCGGCAGGGGTTGAAGCCGAAGCCAGGAATACCTGCTTAACTCTTCATTTAAAAAAAAAAATTGCTGGTGCTCGCAGTACCAGTCTGTGGCGGAATTCTATTCTTTTACCCTCCTCAGCCCGCCCCCTATGAAAGGCTCTCAACGCTAGGAGACTGCTGCTTATAAAGTCCTGAAGCCTCTAGCAGTCCAAGTATTTTATCTGAATAATTTCTGATACTGAAAAGGAAACAAGGAACTCTAGTCTTTTACCCACCTCAGCCTACCCCCTATAAAAGGCTTGCAACACTAGGAGACTGCTGCTTATAAAGTCCTGAAACCTCTAGCAGTCCAAATATTTTGTCTGAATAATTTCTGATACTGAAAAGGAAACAAGGTTATTATTTTTACAGTTACCTTTCTAGGCTGGGACATAGTACTGTAGTGTAACGCTCGGGAACCCACAGCACTGGCAATATCACAGTAGGCTTCCCCAAGAATCCGGCAGTTTGACTTGTAAACTAAAGGGAGAAATAAAAAGAAAGTGTAAGGAAACCTATAATTTTAACTCTTATCTAATCACGTATGCCTGTTCTGCCCTGAACAGTACATACAGATTGTCTCTGCAATCTCATGGTCTGGTTGGGGACCAAGCAGCAGCAGACATACCAATCAGAATATTATTCCCCTTAGAAACCCTGACTACAGAAGTGAGGTACTACAGTCCCTGTGCCTTGTGCCATTTTTCTCTTAATTAAAAAAAAAACTACTGGTGCTCACGGTACCCCTCTGCAGCAGTAAGACCATCCTGTGTTTATCTTAAATGTTTGTAAATAATTAGCATTTAACATAAATATTTTTAAGCAATGTGCTTATGATTGAGAGAATTACCTGCTTACTAAGAAATTGTATAAGAAGCTGTGTTATGCTAAATCCACAAGAAGTGACTAAGCTCACAAACTGTTATTTTGTAGAATACAGTGGTAGGGTAGCAATGTAATCTTATGCAAGACAAACGCAAACAAGGATACATTTATGCTGTTGGGTAGTTGGACGGTTTTTAAGTAATAATCAAGAAAAACGCCTAGAGTGTAATACCCACTTAATAGCTGGTAGAGATAAGCGTGCTCTATCAGTGTAGAAAAGTCGGCGTCAAGTTTCATACTGGCTGGCTCAAATTGCTGTGTTCTGATTAACTAACACTGTTAAAACGGTGTATACTGCTTGATATTTGAAACCTTTACCAATGAATGGTGAAACGTGAATGTTAGTAACTTGCTCATAACCTGGACACATACTTTAAAGCATAGTTGGAGTACTGTATCAAATTGTTTTTATAGTGTATACTTTGTAGGTGGCTAAAGTGCTTGTACACTGCCCTAATCTATACCTACATTTTTTTATTCTCCTTCATAGGAACTCTACTCTAGTCTTTTACCCACCTCAGCCCACCCCCTATGAAAGGCTCGCAATGCTAGAAGACTGCTGCTTACAAAGTCCTGAAACCTCCAGCAGTCCAAATAATTTGTCTGAATAATTTCTGATACTAAAAAGGAAACAAGGTTATTATTTTTACAATTATCCTTTCTAGGCTGGGACATAGTACTGTAGTGTAACATTCTGGAACCCGCAGCACTGGCAATATCAGAGTAGGCTTCCCCAAGAATCCGGCAGTTTGAATTGCAAACTAAAGGCAGAAATAAAAAGAAAGTCAAAGGAAACTTATAATTTTAACTCTTATCTGATCACGCTGTATGCCTGTTCTGCCCTGAACAGTACATACAGGTTGTTTCTACAGTCTCACGATCTGGCTGGGCCCCACTCCGCTCCCCTCCCCCCGTTTCCCACCTGTCCCCACTATACAGTACAGTACACTTGTGTACACTTACCATAAATGTACATGTTTGAGTGTATTCACTGTTGCAGTCATCACATTTGGGTTATCTCTGCCAGAGTAGCCCTCGGCAGGCCTGAATACCAGAGGCTTAGTGTTTCTGCGTCGGTTGCTGTCGCTTGAGGACTGACGTCAGGTCGTCAGTGGTATAAAGGAAGGCAGCTGATGCCATTACATCAATTTTTCTTGCCCTAACCTGTCAGGAACCCCCAAAGTAGGAGGCCAGGCTCTGGTGGTAGAACCCCACCAGTGGAAAATAAATACCAAAATGTCCCTTGTAAGGAAAGGAGAACAACAAGGAAGAAAAGTAACAAGAAGAGAAAGGGGGCTGGAGGGAGGAAAACCAGGACTGCAACAGTGAATACACTCCAACATCTACATTTATGGTAAGTGCACACAACTGTACTATGTTCTTCGTGTTTCACTGTTGCAGTCATTACATTTGGGTAGATTCCCAATGCTGAGGAAATGGCTGGAGGCAGTCAAGGAAGCTAGGGGCTGGCTACGATGCCCCGCAAGACTGCAAAGGCAAACCCTGTCCTGGATTTGGAGAAGAGAGGCAGGTGGTAATGCTTGGTACAAGTATGAATAGATGTCCAGGTGGCAGCCTCCAGGATGTCCCTGGTGGGGACTCCTCTGAGGAAAGCTACAGAGGTGGAGGCTGCTCTGGTGGAGTGTGTGCTGACCCCCTTGGGGGAGGCTTACCATGTTGTTCGTAGCATTAATGGATGCAGTGTGCTATCCATTTGGAAATGGTTTGCTTGGAGATGGCTTTGCCTTCTGCTCCTGTAGCAAAGCTAACCAGCAATTGATCAGACTTTCTGAAGGATTTAGTCCTGTCCAGATAGTATCTTAAGCTGTCTGTGCAAATCTAGAGAGTAAAGAATCCTTTCCCCCTTGTTCTGGGGATTAGGAAAGAAAGTGGGCAAATGACTGGATTGGTTGAGGGCCACACTGGACACCACCTTGGGCATGAAGGATGGGTTAGTTCTGAGGGATACCCGGTCTGCATGGAAGATGATGACGGGTTCCACAGCCATGAGTGCTTACAGAGACTCTTCCGGCTGAAGTGATGGCCAGAAGGAAGGCTGTCTTCCAAGAGAAAAAATTTAGCTCTGCAGAAAATGCTGGTTCGAAAGAAGGCAGGGTGAGCTTTTCCAAGACAAAGTTAAGGTACCAAGCCGGTGTTGGTGTCCTTCTGGGGGGCCTCAAATTGCTAGCCCTTCTGAGGTACTGATTGATCAAAGGGTGTGAGAAAAGTGGCTGCTCAGTGGAAAAGTGAGCAGAAATAGCAGAGGCATGAATTTTTATAGAGGAGAAAGAGAGACCACTGTGTAGTAGGTCAGCTAAGTAATCCAGGATGAGAGGGATGGAGGGCTGTGCTGCATTGGCCTCCTTTGCCTGAATCCAGGTGCGGAACCTTTTTCCATTTATCTGCATAAGACTTTCTGGTGCTAGGGCATCTGGCCTCATGGATAACATCCAAAACCTGTTGACTGATGATGGCAGATCGGTTCGGGGTTTGGGAATAAGCCAAGCTGCCAAACTGAGTGTCTGCAATTGGGGATGCATACTTAATTAATAAGCACCTATCCAGGCCTGTCTAAGGGTCAGCTCCCAGTGATTTCTCCTGTCTACCTGATGAATCTGGGCATCTTGGGGCAATGCAGCAATTGCCTCATGTACACAGACAACCCTCTCCTCCTACCACCCAACACTACAGCCTGTGAGAGATGCACTTATATAGTCAAACTGGAAGCAAAGCTCTCTTCACCCAAGACTGGACTAGACACTAAAGAGGAGAGGGTAAACACTTGCACCACACCACACTCATTACATAGTCCCTCAAAACCTACACCACCAAAACACACACACAGAAACACAAAGCACACACCTACATTCACGGAGGCTCTCAATAAAAACCTGCACAAGCATCAGGGACATCCAAAGCATAAACGCAAGCAAACTCCACCCCCCAACACAACCCAAATGACACATAGTCCACAAACTCAGTTTGCCACTCAACCACAACCCATAAGGCATAACAACGTACCTAACACTCTAGTCATAAGTGACTCTATAGTCAGGTACACTGATGTTCCACTCACTAGACTAAACAAGGAGAAAGTTACTGTCAGCTGCCTGTCAGGTGCCAGGATCCGCCACATAACGCATGCACTCAGGTCACTCCACAATAAGTACAAATATGACACAGTCATTGTCCATGTTAGTGTGAATGACCTGAGACGTACCTCCCTGGACTACATGAAAAGAGACATGGAGGAGCTCTCTGATCTTGTATCCCAGGCAGGTATGACCCTAACCCTGAGTAGCATCCTGCCATCACCCAGAATGATACCACAGTACAAGGACAAAATGATTGACTTCAACAATTGGCTAAGCTTCTGGTGTCATTTTAAGGGGATCCAGTATTTGTCTGCCTGGGACGACATGATCGACAGACCATGATGCTTTGCCAGAGATGGCTTGCACCTGTCGCCCTTAGGATTCAGGATACTGGCTAAGGCTCTTGCCACCCCTACAGTGCCTTTTTAGGCAAGGTTCAAATGACAAAGTCACCACTGTAACAGGTACAAGCAAGCAAAATCTGAGGGTAATGTTACTCAGTGATAGAAGTCTAAACCTCAAAATGCACTCACTCGAGGCACTCCTTAAAATAGAGAACATTGACATATGTGCAGTGGCAGAGACCTGGTTCAAAGCTCCAGAGAGCACCCCTGCATTACCAGGCTACAATTCATACCACACCTTTCGGCCACCTAACCCAGAACGAAGCACTAAAGGTGGAGGCGTGTCCATATTCATTAAGGATATCCACACCTCCAGGCTAGTTGCACAGCATAATGCATCCGAGATTATCCAAGTGCAACTAACTCTGGGCAAGACCGCAATCCAAACTGTAGCTTGCTACAGACCCCCCACCATGCCCCAGGATTCCCACTCCTCATTTCTTGATACACTGGAAAGTATTAGGGTACAACCCAACACCCTAATAATGGGCGATTTTAACTACCTCACCATTAACTGGGAAAACTACTCATGTACCAACTCTTTTGCTCAACGTTTTCTAGAATTCATAAATTCCAACACCTTGGATCAACTTATTCACACCCCCACCAGGGGCAGCAATATCCTAGACCTGGTCATTACCAACATGGGAAACCGGTGTTCCACACCAGAGGTCAATTCCTCATTGGTTAGATCCGACCATAAGCTAATCAGCCTAGACATCCACATCCCACCCCCACCCCCAATTAAGGGAAACCATCGTAAAAAACTTCTCCAAAGCCAACTTCACACTTCTTAAGACAGAAGTGGCAAACTTCATGACGCCCATGCAGATGGACTACACAAATGCACTTTATAAGCACTTACACGAGTGCATGGATCATGCTATCCCTAATTGAACCAAGATGTTCTCCTCCAAAAAAAGGAAGCCAATCTGGTGGTCCTCTGCCATTAACAAACTCTACAACAGAAGAAAGAAACTGTTGCAAAAAAAGAGTAAAATCCCATGACTGGAGGAACTCCCTGGTCAACCTCAGTAAGAAGCTGAGATCCCTCATAAAATCCTCCAAAGCTAGTTACGAAAACAAAATTGCCACTGACTCTAAAAACAACCACAAAGCATTCTATAGCTATGTCAAGAATCTCAATGGGAAAACTCAGATCTGCTCTGAGTTTCAGCACAATGGCGCTAAATATACAGAACCAACTGATATTGCCAACATCCTAGCAGATAGGCTCAGTGCTAAATTTACCCCCCTCTCACCCCCTAGAGGGCCCATCTCTATACCAGAAGAATGTAAAGTTCCTATAATCACAGCTGCACAGGTAAAAAACACACTCTCCAAAGCCAAGAACACAGCATCCATGGGACCAGACAATATCCCAGGCTGTGTTCTACATGACCTACAGAATGAACTGGCACCCTACTTAAGTACCATGTTCAATCATAGCCTTACCTCAGGCTTTGCACCCACTGAATGGCACACTGCAACGGTTATCCCACTCCACAAAGGGGGAGCCATGAACGTATCATCGTGGAACTCATAAACAAAGACATTGGTAATCTCCAAACTCTGGACCCTACCCAGTTTGGATTTGTAAAAGGCAGATCATGTCTCTTAAACCTGATTGACTTCTTTGAAGCAGTCACCAAAGCCATAGATAAGGGTAAAATGGTTCATACAGCTTATCTAGATCTCACCAAGGCTTTTGACACCATCCCCCACTCTGGAATTATAGATAAGCTCACTAAACTATGTCACAAGACGGGTTGCCAACTGAATCACGGACAGAACCCACACTGTGAAAGTAGCGGATTCCAAATCTGACTTCAGAAAAGTGACAAGTGGAGTACCACAGGGTTCAGTCCTGGGTCCTCTCCTGTTTGGTATCTACTTCTCTGAAATGCAGGCTAACGCAGAAGGTCTTTGGCTAACAAAGTTTGCAGATGACTGCAAACTAGGAGCCATAATTGAAACTCCTAACGATGTGGACAAACTACAAAAGGGCCTCACTGAGACAGATACCTGGTGTCAAAGCCATGGCCTGAAGCTCAATGCCAAAAAGTGTATTGTCATCCCCTTTGGTAAAAACTCTGTACCCATGAACTACCACATAGCTGGTAGTCTACTTAATGCCAAAAATGTGATGAGACCTTGGGACACAGGTGGACAGTAGTCTCTCCTTTGATAATCACATCGCCACAGTGGTCAGGAAATCCTTCTATGTGCCTCATCTCATCACAAAAGGATTCTCATCCAGAAAAAAAGAGGTTATTGTTCCCCTCTACTCATAACTCATTAGACCCATTATAGAGTACAATGCCCCTTTTGGTATGTACCTCACAAGACATCTACAACAACTGGAAAGATCGCAGAAATACCTCACAAAGAGGATTACTGGCCTCAAACAGATGCCCTACGCAGACTGTCTCAAAGAACTATAGCTTTCCTCCATCGCATATCACCTACCCAGGGGCGATCTCTGCCTAACATATAAAGCTATGTCAAACCCAGAAGTTGGACATGCTCCACTTAAAGAAATCCCAATCCCACCGAGCTACGTGCTCTAGGGACCTAAACCTTGTCAGCACAATAAACAGAACATGCTGGAGGGATAGATTCCTGTCCCAGAGACTTCCCATACTCTGGAACAGACTACCTATCTATGTCAAACAAAGCTCCTCATTAGCACTCTTCAAGAAAAATTTTGATGATTGGATGGGAAATGGGAAATTCACCCCAGGGATCACTTCTGTGGCTCTGCTCGACAGGGGCACAGGAAAATAATTTTCTTGGGTGGCGAAAGCCAGGGTACATTTTTTGGCTAGGCTTATACAGGCCCTAGGGCCAATAGCCTAGTACCTACCTATGAACCTATGAATTCCCCTGCCCTCTGGGTTAGTGGGTTTGGAATCTGAGGAAGATGCCATGGAGGCAGCAGGAACAGGCTGCACAGCAAGGGGTACCAGTGCTGTCAGAGCCAGTCTGGAGTTATAAGAATGGTCCTTAGTTTTTCCTCCCTTATTTTGAGCAATACCCTGGGGATAAGAGGAAGGGGAGGAAAGGCATAGACTGAGTGGTTGACCCAGTGGAAGGACAGGGCATCTACTTTCCAAGCCATGCAGTAATGCTCCCTGGTGCAAAATTTGCTGAGCTGATGGCTGGTGTGGGAGGCAAAGAGATCGACCTTCGGGGTTCCCCATGTCTGAGTTATTAGGGTGAAGGTACTTCTGTTGAGCTGCCACTCATGTGGATCCAGAAGGTTTCTGCTTAATTGGTCTGCCAAGGAATTGAGAGAGCCTGGTAGGTATTGTGCTAACAGGTATAGTTGCATGGAAGAGGCTGTGAGCCTAAAGGTCATGGCCAGCCTGCATAGAGGGTAGGAGTGAGTCCCTCCCTGCTTGTTGATATACCACATCATAGTGGTGTTGTCTGTTTTGATCAGGAGAACCCCTGGAGACAGAAGGGGTTTGAAAGCTATTAAGGCATGCTGCACAGCCATCATCTCTTTTAGACTGATGTGCAGGAGGATTTGCTGTGGGCTCCATTGGCCCTGTATGCACCTGCTGTCCAGGTGTGCACCCCAAGCATAGTCTAATGCATCTGTGGTTAGAGTCTGGGCAGCGGGGTGTGGGGAGAAGGGAAGTCCCTTGTTGTGGGAGCATACTGTTGCCCGCCAAACAGGGCAAGGAATTATAGGTAGAAGAGTTTCCAGGTCTTGAGAGTGTTGACACCAAAGGCTCTTTAGATACCCATTGAAGTTTCCTCATATGCAGTCTGGCATATGGAAAGAGGAGAATGCAAGATGCCATAAACCCCAGAGCTTGCAAGATTTTCCTTGCAGAAAGCTGGGGCCCGGTGGCCAGTTGAAAGAAGTAGGCTGACAGGAAAATTTGTTTCTGTGGTGTAAGGTATGCCATCTGGGATGGTGTGCCCAGATTTGCTCCCAGGAGGATTATCCTTTGGGTGGGCACCTGTTTTGATTTATTTTCATTGATTGTGTACCCCAGGTAGGTTAGTAGGTTCTTTACAAAGGCCAGGTGCTTAAGCAGATTTTCCTGGCTGTCTGCCTGAATAAGGCAGTTGTCTAAGTAGGGGTAAATTTGAATATTTCTTTGTCTGCAAAAGGCAATGGCCAGAGCCAGGCATTTTGTGAAAACTCTGGCAGCTTTGGATAAGCCAAAGGGAAGCGTAGAAAACTGAAAGTGTTGAGATCCTGCCCTGAAGCGGACATATTTTCTGCATGAATCCCTGATACGAATGTGGAGGTAGGCATCTTTTAGATCCAGGGTGGCTAGCCAGGCATCCTTGGACAGTATGGGTAGCAGCTGCTGGAGGGTGAGCATTTTGAATTTTGGGATTACCAGGAATGTCTTTAGAATGGATAGATGGAGGATGGGGTGCCAGGTGCCCTCTTTTCTGGGCACCTCAAAAAGTCTGGAGTAGAAGCCTTGGCCTATCTGTTCTGCAGGAATGTGCTCTACTGCCCTCACAGAGAGCAGGGAATGGATTTGCTTTTGAGTCTCTGCCCACTGATTTGGTGGTAGATCTGGGAACCCTTTTGGGGTTGGAATGGTGTGGAAGGAGAATATGTATCCCTGAGACACAATGTTCAGAACCCATTGGTCCTTGGTAATGGTGGCCCAGGTGCTTGAGTGAAAGGAGAGTTTTCCTCCTAGGGGCAAGTGAAGCTGGGCAGAGGGGAGTTTGGGAGGAGGTGAGTCATTGTGAGTTCTTACCATAAGGGGGTGGCTTATTACTCCCTGGTTTTGAAGTGGAGGTAGTCCACTGCTTAGATCTCTGCATTCCCTGAGGCTGCTGTCTGGGGGGGGGGGGGTCTGCTTCCATAGGGCCTAGGCTTGGCCTGTTTACTCGGAATAGGAAAGGACCAGTACTCGGAGGGACAATGCCTGCTGAACCTAGGGGGATGGACCTGTAAGAAATATTTAACTGTTTGCATAGATTTTGCTTCTTCTTCCATCTTTTTTAGGACATCTTCTGCCTTAGTGCCAAATAAGTTATCTTTGTTCAAGGGGGCATCCAACAATTTAGATTTGACATGGTCTGGCAGGGGTTGTTTCTTAAGCCATGCATGTCTTCTAATGAGAGATCCAGTGACAGCTGCCCTGCAAGATGTTTCTAGGGCGTCAAAACCACAGTGCAAAGTGTGTTTAGTTACTTGACTTGCAGAATGCATTAAAGTCTTGTAAATCTATTCTGTCCAATCAGGAAAGGTAGACATTTTTTGTTTAAGGAGTTCCAAAGTATGTTGCTGATATTTAAGCACATGGAACTGACAATTTAGTGCCCTGATAGCGAGAGTAGCTGAGGTGTACACATTTTTACCCCATCTGTCCAATGCTCTGAAATCCCTGTCTGAGGGGGTGGGATTCTTAGCAGAGGTTGCTTTCATCCCGTTAGGCCCTTGAGAAATTACCTTAGGGTCAGCTGTAGGACTTTTAAAAATAAATTTGTGTGAGTCAGGGACTCTGTAATACCTGTCTGGTTTTCTGGGAGCAGCAGGTAGGGCATCAGGAGTCAAGCTGGATTCAAGGGCCAAGGGACTGTGTTGTGGAAGGTCTGTGAATTCCCTGAGTATCTTTTTAGACTGAGGGTAGTCCTGACTCTCTCATTGGAAATGCTCCCTTAAAGTATGCAGGGTTTCACCAAAGGAAAAATCCTCTGGGGGAGAGGCTGAAGGAATGGAGTCCTCTGCATCAGAATCCTCATAAGTGGAGAAGGGTTGCATGTCTTCACAGTCAGATGCATTCGTTTAATCTGACACTTGTTCAGACAAAACTACTGGGGACAGATCTCTCTTCCTTTTTGAGGGGGTAGCTTGGCTTCCCCTGATCAGCATAATAAGGTCTTCTGCCATTTTAAGCATTTGAGACTGAGGCAAGGTAGCAGGCACCTAAGAGTAGGTAGTCGGTTTCTTGGGTGTGGTTCAAACCCTGGGCCTAAGGAACTCAGTTGTTTTCAAAAGAACGGTAGTCGTGAAAGAAGACGTCTGTTTGTGTCAAGATTCGGAGGTGCGAAGGACTTCCTTGGAAGCTGGTGCCTGCTCAGCGGCTCCAGACCCATCCAAGGTAGAGACGATCGCAGTATCCTTTGACGAAGAAGTGTTTTGCAGCATACCGGACTCCAAAAGGGTCTTGGTAGCAGCCTGCAAATCAACTGAAGCGGGTATTAGGGGCTGCAAAAGTGCCTCACTGAGTATCAGAGGACTGACGACTAGCTTAACAGAAACGTCGTCGGTAGGTTTGGACCTGTGCGGTCTGTCTCTGTCTTTATCTTTACTTTTTTTTTTTGGAAGATCTGCTGTCGGATGGCTTACAGAAGCCATATCAGAATTCAAGGACTGTAAACGAAAATATCTGGCTACAATAAGGGCCCGACAATGGATAGTTCTGGCATTAAAGCACAGAAGCGACAACAGGGGACATTGTGGTCTGGACCTAGACAAGTGACGCAGTAAGAGTGGAAGTCTCGATGTGGTATTTGCTTTCCACAGTTGAGACAATTATTAACTTTCTCTGACATCGGTTAGTGCAAGAAAAAAGGATCCCCAATGGGGTACTTAGCTGTAGAAGACTTCAACTTCAATTCGGAAATGAGAACTCAGGTAGCGGCCTACTGGCACTCCTGTGAACAGCTTCAGGCTCCACGGCAAGAAAGACTGATGTAATGGCATCAGCTGCCTTACTCTTTACCACTGACGACCTGATGTCAGTCCTCAAGCGACAGCAACTGATGCAGAAATACTAAGTCTCTGGTATTCGGGCCGGCCGAGGGCTACCCTGGCAGGGATAACCCAAATGTGATGACTGCAACAGTGAAACACAAAGAACATTTACATTTATTCTAAACTCGCGTCATCTGACTACCCCCTACACCTATCAGCTACCTCACAGTAATTACCCTAACCACACCCACAAGCTCCCCACCAAACAGACGCACACAGTAGCAAGCTGCCACAACTCTACACATGCCCCTATATCTGAACCACAATGCTGTTAATACTCAAGCACCACTCCCACGCTAAAATGCAAGTCATACTATCATTTCTCTTGCTAACTCTCACAACCCTAGCCTACATCACATCCATATATACTAACACACTACTAGACAACACTACCTACCATATAACCCATTACCACACATACAAAAGCTCACATACATTTCCCTATCTGATCCACATTATTTAATCACAGTTGTATACCACACATATACAAGACTTACCTACCAGGATCCTACATTAGAAAAATACCATGCAGATCCTCCACAGGAATAGCACACACAATTAAACAAATACTGTTTACTAGCAAAAGGCTTCTATCTCTGGAGACATACACCCAAACCCAGGACCATGCAATACCATACTTTCAAACAAACAAATCTGACCTACTGATCATTAATATCAGCACCAGGAGCATCTCTAATAGACTCCCCAACCTACATGCATTCATAACCCACTACTCTTCTGACATACTGACCATAACAGAGACCTGGCTAAAACCTAGCACCCAAAATGAAGAAATCTTCCCTCCAGAATATAATATCCTAAGACTTGATACAACAGGTAGGAAGAGAGATTGAGTAGCAATTCTTTTTCAAAATATACTCAACCTCTAACCTCTACAAACCCCTGTACCTAAATTTCATAATGCCAAAAACTTAGGCTCACTCCTAGCTATAAACACAAAAAAAATTAACATTCTTTGCAGTTATATCCCTCCAGGAAACAACTCCCCCATAATCGAGGAAATCTTACAGTCGGCTAGAGATAATCTTCCACGACAAACTATCCAACTAGGTGACCTAAATACCGACTGCAAGCATGTAACTAATAACCCCACTAACCATATTAACCTTTTCAGATTTGCTCAACTCATTCAAGAACCCACTAGAGTAGATAAAAAAAAATCCCAGAAACAATATATTCTTGATTGGACACTAGTGAACTGCCCCAAATAAAACTACCAGACAGGCTGTTTACCAGATGGGCTTAGTGACCACCACCTTACATTCCTCCTACAGAAACATACCAACATGCCCAAGACCATAGTTTATAGACAAATCAGATATGACCGCAAACTAAACCCACAGGATTTTAACACTACATTAAATCAATGCAAGTGGAAACCTCTACGAACCCTAGGATTAGTCCAAGCTCTAGACTACTAGAACAATACATCTACCAATGTCCTTAATACAGTTGCTCCCATCAGGAAAATTAGAGCTAAAGCAAACTATGCACCATGGCTAAGTAGGGCCACAAGAGCCCTGCTAAAGTCCAGAGATAAGGCTTGGAAAAAATGGAAGGACAACTCTAACCAAGTTAAACATTATTACCAACAACTTAGGAATCAGGCTAAAAAAAAAAAACTTGATAAACAGAACTATTTCCTAGGTACACAAAACAAACATTCAAAGGATCCCCCAAAATTTTGGCGAGCCATCAACTCCCTATCAAAACCTGGCAAAACTACCACTCCTGCTCCCACCTCCTCCAACAACAAAAACATAGCCTCACAATTTAATCACTTTATAGATTCCATCCAGACATTATCCGCCCAATTATTCAGAAATAACTCTTCTTCTATCTGTACCAAAAGTCCAGATAACATGCCCTCCTTTACTCTCTCACCTGTTACTACCTCTACAATTAAAAAACTCCTAAAACTGAAACCTACCACCCTTGCAGCTGACAGTATACCTAACTTTCTGAATCCTTATCTTACCCTGTTTCAATCCTTGTCAACTGGTCTATACAAAAAGCCTATGTCCCTTAACTATGGAAAGTTTCATACATCATTCCACTCCATAAAGGGGCAACTCCTATGACTTCTCAAGTTACCGTCCTATAGCTATTCTGTCTCTCTTATCTAAGCTTCTTGAGAAATGTATTCACTCTCAGGTTATGCAGTTCCTGAACACACAATCTCCACCACAAAACATGGCTTCAACTCATACTACAGTACAACTACTGCTCTTCTCTCTTTTACCAATCTGGTTAACCAACACAGAAATGGCAATAATTTTGGATCTGCTATTTTCTTAGCTCTCTCCAAAGCTTTCAACATGGTCTCACACCTAATACTATTACATACTCTAGCCTACCTATCCCTTTGCCCCCTCTGCTATCTCCTAGTTCAAAAACCACCTATCGGACAGACAGCAATCTGTTCAATGGCAAGGTATGCTATTTCCTCTACTTCCAACTACCATACACATACCACAGTTTTGTGCCCACTTCTTTGCTCTATTTTTACAAACAATCTACATACCTTCACCCAGCAAGCCACACTTATTCAGTATGCAGATTACTCAGCGCTTATCTGCTCAGCCCCATCCGTTACCACCCTACAACAGTTCACCCAAGAATCCTTTAGCTCTGCGGAAAGATGGATTACTGATATCCAACGTATCCTAAACCCCAACAAGACTAAATTACTCCTGTTCACCCCTAATAAATCTAAAGCTACTCCCCTTTCCTTCTCTATCACTTCCAAAAATGGCACCGTCATCTCTCCTCCTGCCCATACTAAACTCCTCAGTGTAGAAATAGACAAAAATCTTTTCTTTGATGTCCATATTGCTCAAACCATCAAAAAGGTAAACAAAAAATGGGAACTCTTTACAGACACAAGAAATTCCTCACAGACAAGGCACAGATCACCCTAGCCCAAACGCGCCTATTGCCTCTCTAATGAATGCGGCACCAATCCTGACCCAGACTAGAAAAACTGATCTTGAGAAATTTGAGTCATGTTATAACAAAATTACCAAGTTTGCTAACAACTCCACTAACTAACTAACTAACTAACTAACTAACTAACTAACTAACTAACTAACTAACTAACTAACTAACTACTAAATGAAATTAACACACAATCTGTTAAACAACTGGTGTCCAATGTATTGACTGTACATGTTATTAATAACCATGGACACTCATTTAAATTCTCTGTGCTTGATCAAGTTATTTTAGGAGAAAGAGGTGGTCCACTCAATGATTTTTTAGAGTCTAAAGAATTAAGATGGCAGCTTTAAACAAACACATCACACTATCCAGAGCTGAATTCTAACATTTCAGTTAGCTCTATCCTTAGATTAAAAACAGAGGGCTATTTGCAATAATATTGGTGTTGCAATACATTATGGTGTGCAGCTCATGGGCTAATGGTTGAGTTTCAATTTTCAGTATATGCACATGTAACTTTAACTGATTTTTATATGGGTGTGTTTTTTATTAATTGATGATGATGTCAGTAATTATGTATGTTAATTTTGTAAGGGTTGAGGGTATTTATTGGGTCAGTGTATGTATTCATTGTGATTCTGATGAAGTTTTTATTAAAAAACGAAAGCGCTAAATTATACACTTTGGTGTGGATCTATCTGTCCTTTCTTGTGGATTATCAGTTTTTAGTCGTCGTGGTGTTTTAAGTTCAACATGGAGTGAAGGGATGGAGTGGATTCACCCTTATTTTCTTCTCTGTTAACATCTATTCAAACTTTGAATTCAACAGTTAACAGTTTGGTATTATCCATGGAGAAACTGACCCAACAACAGCAACTGTTTGAAAATTTGCATGTTTTTCCTGCTTCGGAATTTAGGAGGACTAGCAGTAATACTGGTGATGATACTGTCAATGAGGATATCACACCAGCCCAATGGCACAGGCAAGGCGCCGATAGAGTGGCGTTGTTGGAACGAGAAGGTGAACGGACTCCTACACAGGCGGACAACAAAAGAGGCTGCTCATCCTATAACAAAAGACTGACACTCTCGCAATGGCTACAAGAAGACCGTAATTGGCGTTCTAACTCTACCAACAATAACAACTCCAATGGTTCACTTAGCGAACAAATTTGTCTTTTAGAAAATTACATTTACGATTTTAGGAAACTGCAATTAGAAAACAGTTAACTTCGGGAGTGTTTACGACGGGAGCAGATCCCAAAAGGGCTTTGGTTATGGTGCTACCCGACTGGATTACAGAAGGATTCCGAATTACATCAGGAACTGGTAAAACTTTTCAACCAGCATGGTTGCGAATTACTTGACTGTCTTATAAAAGATAATGATAGGAAAATTGACATATTTAATGATGAAATTGTGCATATGAATAACCTTATTCAATCTGACTTGTTGTTTGAATATAAAAAACTGGAATACGACAATATTTTTAAAAATGTGGATCATTATATTAGTGAATTGAAAAACAGGAAGGAGGGGAAGTTGAGAAGGGATGAAAAAGAGTATGCTGAGACTAGAGCATACCCCCCTCCTCCCCTCAGTCAAAGTAAGAACAATATTGGTAGTAATGTATATGATAACAACTATGTATTTAATGATGACAATGATTTTAGAGCTGACCCTTTAGTTCCCCCCTCTGAGGAGATCAGAACGATTAAAGAATCAGAGAGGGGGGACAAAACAATACTACCGGAACTACAGGGGGAAAGTCAACATTTCCTAACTAGTGAGGTACTGTGGATTAATGGTATTGACCAAGATGGTGCATTCCCTAAAATTATCAGCAATAAGAATGCTGACTTTATGATTTACAACTACAGTAATGTGTCTTTTCAGGATAATATTGCTGACATTTTTGAGAAAGGGTTATTTTTTGTTCCTAGCAGAAGGGGTGGTCTTGATGCCCTTATCGATTTGAAATTGTATACAAGGAAATTAAATTTCCAGTTTTGATTTAAGGACTGTAGTCATGGTATGGATGGTAATCCTTGTAAAAAAATCAAGTGCATTTAACCCTTTGCCCTATTGTCCAAACTTTTGAAAAAATGTGTGAACTGGAAATTTGGAGATTATTTAAAGGAATTAATTGTGTGGATGACATAATGAATCTAACTAGATCCGAAATGGATATATTAAAAATTGTTTGTGATAATCACACTATAAGGACTATGAAACCTGATAAAGGGGGTGGGTTGATAATCATGGATAGAAACACATATATAGAGAAAATGTTTGAGATTTTACATTCAGACACCTATTGTCAAATTAGTGTTAATGAGAAGAACATTTTATATAGAAGGGTGGATTTGATTTTGGAAGAATTACTTCTTAATAGACAAATTTCACTGGCTGAACAGTCTTTTATGGTAGTAAAAACACCAAAGACACCTACAATCTTCAGTATCCCGAAGATTCATAAAGATCTTAGGAACCCCCTGTTTAGGCCTATTGTGGTTGCCAAGGCATCCAAAACTTATTTTATAGCTAGATTCATTGATATACAACTTAAGAATGTCTTGGCCAATTGTCAGTGGATCATTAAAGATTCTTGGGATCTTTTAAAGAAACTTAATAAGGAAATATATAAGGATAGCCTTATATTTGTTACAATAGATGTGAAAGATTTATTTTCTATCATCTCTCATGAAATTGGTATTGAATGGTTCTATTCCTATTTATGTCGTCACACTGGCTATGAACATAATCATATTTTGACTATAAGAACGTTAATGGAACTTGTCCTAGACACTAATATTATTGTATTTGAAGAGCAGCTTTTCAAACAGTGCAATGGTGTAGCAATGGGGGCAACCTGTGCCCCCATATTTGCAAACTCTGTCCTAGCTTTTTGGGAAACAGAGTTTATTTTCCCCAGCCCATTTGAAAAATGCTGGAAATTCTATGGTCGATATTTGGACGACATTTTAATTATATGGGACGACACCAAAGACCAATTTGATAAATTTCTTGAATTTATTGAGGTCAGTACTGACTTTTTGAAATTTTCACGTCTTTTCATATGAAAAAATCAACTATTTGGACATTACTATCTACAAAAATACAGTAGAACAGCGATTTGAGACCACGATTTTCAGGAAACCTACCTATTCTAACACATTATTGCATTTTAGCAGTTTCCACCCTATTCACCAAAAGAAGGCATTGGTAAAGGGACAGGGGGTTAGATTGGCCAGGATGGTTTCAGAGAATTATGAATTCCTGGACCAAATCAAGGTACTTAGGGGGATGTTAATCAACAGAGGGTATCCCAGTGAATATGTGGACAACATCTTCCAGGAGGTCATGGGAAAAGGGAAAATGGTACTTTCTTTCCTTTACTTGGTAAAGGTACTAATACTACTGTGGTACATACTAATGTTGAGAGCAATATGTTTAACAAAGTAGGTATTTTCAAGTATAACACCCATTATAACAATATAGTCAATATTATTCAGCACAATTGGAATTTATTCAACACCGATGAAGAGTTGCTTAATATTGTAGGGGCAAGACCTAATATAATTTATAAAAAAGACACTACTATTAAAAATATGTTGGAGAACAACAAGGAACAATATTCTGGTACTACGGGTATGTTTAAATGTGGATTTTGTTCACAATGTCAAGTTATTTCTGAAGGCAAAGAAATATTCCTACCCAATTATGGCAGTTTTAAACACAAAAAGAAGTTCACATGTAGTAGCAAGGCAGTAGTTTATATAGGGAAGTGCACTAAATGCCCCTGTTTTTATATCGGTAAAACTATTAATGCTCTTAGGAGTAGAATATACCAACATCTTTATGACATTAAGAAACAAGATATAAAAAATGTATTGACTGTACATGTTATTAATAACCATGGACACTCATTTAAATTCTCTGTGCTTGATCAAGTTATTTTAGGAGAAAGAGGTGGTCCACTCAATGATTTTTTTAGAGTCTAAAGAATTAAGATGGCAACTTAAAACAAACGCATCACACTATCCAGAGCTGAATTCTAACATTTCAGTTAGCTCTATCCTTAGATTAAAAACAGAGGGCTATTTGCAATAATATTGGTGTTGCAATACATTATGGTGTGGAGCTCATGGGCTAATGGTTGAGTTTCAATTTTCAGTATATGCACATGTAACTTTAACTGATTTTTATATGGGTGTGTTTTTTATTAATTGATGATGATGTCAGTAATTATGTATGTTAATTTTGTAAGGGTTGAGGGTATTTATTGGGTCAGTGTATATATTCATTGTGATTCTGATGAAGATTTTATTAAAAAACAAAAGCGCTAAATTATACACTTTGGTGTGGATCTATCTGTCCTTTCTTGTGGATTATCAGTTTTTGGTCGTGGTGGTGTTTAAACTCCTCAGTGCAGAAATAGACAAAAATCTTTTCTTTGATGTCCATATTGCTCGAAACATCAAAAAGGTAAACAAAAAAGGGAACTCTTTACAGACACAAGAAATTCTTCACAGACAAGGCACAGATCACCCTAGCCCAAACTCACCTATTGTCCTCTCTAATGCATGCGGCACCAATCCTGACCCAGACTAGAAAAACTGATGTTGAGAAATTTGAGTCATGTTATAACAAAATTGCCAAGTTTGCTAACAACTCCACCTTCGGAACCCATCACTGTCAGGCACTAAGGGACCTACAATGTCTAGAACTTCCTCTGATTTACTTAGCTACCATCAGCTAGTCATCGGCTTCAACATCCTGAGGCACCCTGACAAAACACCCGCACTAAATCAACTACTACTCTGCTAATCGTCCTCTCCGTTCTTCTGACAAATCTCTCCCCTGTATCTCTAGAGCTAACAACACTGCAGGGAAAGCACTATTCTTGCACACCATAGTACCTGGAATAACCCCCTCCCCCTGTTATTTCGGCCTCTACTTCCACGCACTTCAAAAACTCACTTAAATCACATCTTATGAAGACCTGGCTATGTCCATCTATTACTTATCACTGCTTTTCCTACTTCTCTTAGCTTCCTTCTTAATCTTACCTAGTGTAGACATGTCACAGTTAGTAAGCTCTAATAATTTATCTTTAGATTTGCATTAATTCATGTTTATTATGATAGTTTTTAACTCACCTCTTGTTAATTTGTATGTTTTCTGTGCTATATTTTTGTCTGTACAATATTTTTATTATTGCTAACTAATATAGAGCTTTTCTCCCTGGGCCTCCGCTGTAAATGGACCTTGTCCAGTCGGACTATCCCAGTTAACAAATTAAAAATAATAAATAAAAACACACAGGTAGATGCAGTTGATTTGGCTGAGGCTTCAGCAGCATCATAGCTGCATTTTATGGAATGCCTGGCTACCTGTGCTGCTAAAGAAAGTTTTGAGGCAACCTGAGGCTTATTAGGGGAAACAGGCATAGAAGAGAGCAGGGTGGATGCCTGAGAAACAAGGTCTAGGGTGTACTTTATCATGAGTTTGGTAACTGATGGCCCTAAATGCCAAGGTAGATGAAGTATAGATCTTTTTCCCCAGTCTGCCCATCACTTTACTGTCCTTGTCCGATGGCAGTAAAGAAGACAGAATTTGCCATGACTGCTTGTCCAGTGCCACAGCAAATGACTACAGGGTCTGCCATGGGGGGGTCTGATGAGGTATTTGTAAACATCAGGGACATTATAGAATCTATCTGGCCTTTTAGGGGCAGGGGGTTGCTATTCTGGGGTCTTGGAGGCAGCAAGAAAGGCATCCAAGTAAGCAGGAATCACTGGAGGGATAGCAGAAGGAGAGGGGGACTCCATTTGGAGAAGCTCAAAATATCTTTTTTGTACTTCAGTCATTTGTGTGGAGTCCCACTTAAAGTATTCTCTCATTTTGGATACTATCTCCCCAAAAGTAATGCCTTCTGGTGGGCAGTCTCCTTCCAAGGAGTCTTCATCTGGGGAACAATATTCCAGGGATAAGGCCTGCTGTAAAGTGTAAGTAAGAGAGTCATCAGAGGAGGAAGAGGAGTCTTCCTCCTGAGTCTCAGGAGAATGTACAGAGTCTACAGAGCCAGGCATGGGGCTTAGGGTAGGCACAGCAGGAGTATGAGATGTAGCAGGCCTTAAGGCCATAAAGGCCTGAAAAAATTACTAGGAGGAGGGTCACTTGTGAGGTTGATGCTCCACTGGAGCAGAAGATGTCTGATCTTTTGTTTCCTCTTGAGAGAAGTCATATAAATAGGCCAAGGGCCTGGACTCCGGTGTCAGGCCTGAGGCCAAAGAACTCTCTTTGGAAACTAAAGTTAGACATCTGGGCGAGCCTGGTTCCCCCTCTGATATCAGCGGAGGCCAACGTTGCAGAAATCTCCCTGGACATGCAGGCTGGAGAAGCCAGGGTGGCTTTCAAAATGGTACAGCCAAAACTGCCAGTTCTTTCGGATGTTCCTCAGCCCCTAGACCGGCAACCAGTGGGACGTCCGAAGTAGGAGGCGCAGTATCTGACCTAGAAACTTTGGCCTTCTTTTTAGGAGGCTCCACCTTGGCAGCTGGTTCAGGATCCATACAGAGGGCCAAGCATTTGAGCCGCTGATTGTCTACAAATAATTTAAAGGCTGCCAGATGGCTGCACAAGGTCTTAGGGACAAACGACTGAGAGATTTTACAGGCCAAATGGTCGTGCAACAGCCCCAAGCAAAACAAGCAAAGATCATGAATATCTTTGTGCGAAATTTGCTGACCGCACTTACATATCCCCTTTCTAGATGACATCACCTAACAGCAGAAAAAACAGCAACCTAAGCTCAGACAAAAAGAAGATTCCCCAACAGGGTACTTCTTTAAGTTTTATTGGAGACTTGGAGCAGAACGAGCAAGCTGATGTTCGACTGCGGCAAAAAAGTTCTGAGGTCTGTGCGTGCGGACTTCACATTTATGGCCCTGCATGTGACATCCCAGGCACCTTACAGCAACCAGGCTTAAGCTTTGGTAGATGAGCAGAATACTGCAACATTAGAACAGAAGGACATCATGGAATACACAAGGAAAAGTGAATATGGTTCATAATGGAAAAGGTACATTCAAGTCTGGTGCAAACATTTCAGCTCAACAAAAGAAAAAATCTATATTATACCATGCGAACATCGCAAACCCGACAAACGTGCATGCTGATTGGCTAATCCAACCAGTGTGCACATAGTAAATCCTACAAGAAACAACGCAAAAAGTCTGCTCGCTAAATATCATGCGGCGACAGCAAATAAACAGTAAAGTAAAGTAAATCTAATACCCAAAACACACAACAATTTAACGAAAACACAGAAAACTAACCAATTTCTATACTACACTCCTCATTCTCTCACCTCGAACACTAAAAAAATAAAAAGTCATGCAGTCGCAAATACATCACACACACACTACATAATCACCACTTATAACACAATAAAATCAAGCATTCTCATAAAACCATTCACTTAACTATATTCCCTACAATACCTATACACAGACAACTCCAAAAATGTACATACTAAAAACACACCACACATCCCTGCAAAGTCAAAAACACACACCATACCGAACGTCCACATCAGCATACATCTAATAAAAGCGCATACAACACCACCATCTAGTGACCAAATAGTAAAAGTACATATTTTAAAAAAATTAATACAAATTAAAACTACACCACATTTCAACATACCTATAACTACTAAAACATAACTACACGTTATAAACTTCTACACTGCTTAAATTATATTATACCAAGCACCACCTAGCCCTTTCCTAACATTTCCTGAAAAACTAAAAAATAACATGTATTTAAATTAAAACAGAAATAAACAATAAACACAAACTGAAAGTGTGGACTATTTTATCTCACAAAAAGTGGAAGAATACAAAAAAAGCAAACAAAAACATAAATAACAACAATACAAACATAATACAAAACAAACTAACACCATGGTATAATAGCAATAACCCACTTCTGGGTGTGGGTAATGCTGGATTTACCCATGGTTGTCTTTGTTTGGTTCCTCGGGCTTCGCCCTCGGGACCAAACCACGCCAACCGTGGGTAAATCCAGCATTACCCACACCCAAAAGGGCAGGGAATTAGTAAAAAAAAGCAACCTGTGACTTGATATGGCAAATATGTACAAGAGGTTGCTAGCATAGGATGAAAAGAGAGGCAAGTGGAAGGAAAAAATATGTATGTTTAAGTTACTGGAAGTTCCAAAAAAAAATCATATTTGATTTTCAACTTGGGTTCTCTGAAACCTTAAGAGTTCCACCAGTCTATTAGGGTTTAGTGAGAAGGAAGACCATACTAAATGAAATTAACACACAATCTGTTAAACAACTGGTGACCACTTTTTAGGAATGTACTCCTGTCTCAGGATGCAGTAAATCTGGATTCTTTTTATTAAAAATAAAAATTAAACTGCATGCTTTTTTGTTTCAAATGCTTGCTGCATGCAGGCTGAAGTACTAGATGAGAATGAAATGACTGACAATTGCTGCTGTTGACTTGGCTGCAGGAATACTGTGTGTGTGGGGGAGTGGGAATCTGCTGTCATTTTTTACGACTTCATTCAAAGTTGGTACACCCTATCAAAACGGACATTCTATGAAACTACTACCAATAATGCATGTGTACTACTGTCACTCATTAGAACAAAATTAAAAAAAAAAAAGTTATGTTCTTACCATAACATTCTATCTGTGTTGTCAATCTTCATTCATCCTTGACAGTTGGGTTTTGGTTTCGACCCTCGGTACCGACTCGCCCGTTATACCAAGCTCATGCCAGCTAGAAACTCTCAAACCAAGGCTTCCCATACTGCCTCTCTTCCCTTCCCCTCAGATAATACAGTTGTGTACACTTACCATAAATGTAGATGTTCGAGTGTATTCACTGTTGCAGTCATTACATTTGGGTTATCTGCTTGCAGGTAGCCCTCAGTCGGCCTGATTATCAAAGTCTTGGGTCCTGCGTCGGTTGCTGTCTCATTTTCCATGACGTCAGGTAGTCAGGGGTATAAAGCATGCAGCCAATGCCGTTACATCAGTTTTTCTTGCCCCAGATGTCAGGTGCCCCCATAATGGGAAGCAATTACATACAAGGTTACACCTCCAACAAAAAAGCAAATACACCAGAAAGCTTTAAGTATAGTAAACAAAAGGAGAGATATAGTCAATAGCAGTCAGGGGGCTGGAGGGAGGGTAACCAGGACTGCAACAGTGAATGCACTCGAACATCTACATTTATGGTAAGAGTACACAACTGTACTATGTTCTTCGTGTTTCACTGCTGCAGTCATTACATTTGGGTAGATTCCCAAAGCTAAGGAAGGGAGGAGGCAATTAGAGAGCATTAGGACAAGCTACTAGGCCCTGCAATACTGCAGTGGCAAAACCAGCTCTGTATTTAGAAAAAATTGGCAAGTGGTAATGCTTGGTGAAGGTATGTACAGAAATCCAGGTAGCAGCTTCTAGGATGTCCCTGGTAGGGACATCTCTGAGAAAGGCTGTAGAGGTAGATGCAGCCCTGGTGGAATGTGGTCTTATCCCCTGTGGGGTAGATTTTCCATGGTGCTTATAGCAGAAATGAATGCAATGGCCTATCCACTTAGAAATGGTTTGCTTTGAAATGGCCTTCCCCTCTGCCCCTGCAGCAAAGGCAACCAATAGTTGTTCAGATTTCCTGAGAGGCTTAGTCCTGTCCAAGTAAAATCTAAGTTGTCTGTGCATGTCCAAGGAGTGCAGTATTCGTTCCCCTTTGTTTTGTGGATTAGAAAAGAAGGTTGGCAAATGAATAGACTGATTAAGGGGCACACTGGATACCACCTTGGGCATAAAGGATGGACTGGTCCTGAGGGACAACCTGTCCGCATGAAAGATGATGAAAGGCTCTTCTGCCATGAGGGCCTGTTATTCAGACACCCTTCTTGCTGAAGTGATGGGTAGAAGGAAGGCTGTTGTCCAAGAAAGGAATTTCAACTCTGCATTTGCAGCAGGCTCAAAGGGAGGTAGAGTGAGCTTTTCCAACACAAAGTTAAGGTCCCAGGCTGGAGTAGGGGTTCTCCTGGGTGGTCTTAAGTTTTTAGCCCCTCTGAGCAATTGTTTCAGCAGTGGATGAGAGAAGTGGGGTGGCTTAGTATTATAATGTGCTGAAATGGCTGAGGCATGGATTTTAATGGAAGAAAAGGAAAGGCTCTTGTGAAGCATCACAGTTAAGTATTGAAGAATGTGCGGTAAAGTGGGCACAGTTGTGCCCATCCCCTGAGTTTGGCTCCAGAAACAGAATCTTTCTATTTTTCAGCATAGGATTTTCTAGTACTAGGCCTCCTTGCCTCCAGAATGACGTCCATCACCTGCTTACTGAGGGATGGTAACAGAGAGCTCAGGTAATCAGCCAGGCTGCAAGGTTCAGGGTTTGAAGCTGGGGGTGCAGAATCTGTCCCTCCTGCTGGGACAGCAGGGAAGGGGTCTGAGACAGGTGCCATGGTTCCATCAGTGACACACTGCGCAAGAGGGGGTACCAGTATTGGCATGGCCAGTCTGGTGCAATAAGTATTGTCCTTGTTTTGTCCTGTTTGATCTTTAGTAGAACTTTGGAGAGGCAGAGGGGGAAAGGCATAAACTGATAGGTTTTTCCAGGTGAAGGACAGAGCATCCACTTTCCAAGCTTGTCTGTGCAGAGTCCTTGTGCAAAATGTGTCCAATTGGTAATTTTGAGGGGAGGCAAACAGGTCTATCTCTGGGCTCCCCCATTTGTTTCTCAAAATGTTGAATGTCTTTGGTTCCAGTTTCCACTCATGTGGTCCATGACATTTCTGCTTAGGTCATCTGCCAGTGTATTTAGCTTTCCTGGCAGGAATTGAGCTTGTAGATGCACTTGGTAGCTCAAGGCAGTGTTCCACAGAGCCATGGCTAGTCTGCAGACAGGGTATGAGTGGGTTCCTCCCTGCTTGTTTATGTACCACATAACAGTGGTTTTGTCCCTCTTTAACAATAATTGTCCTGGAAGAATGTGGCCCTTGAAGGCTGTCAGAGCATTCTGTACAGCTAACATTTCTTTTTGATTGATATGCAGGTGCATTTGACTCGGGTTCCATTTGCCCTGAATGCACAGCCCTGCCAAGTGAGACCCCATGTATAGTCTGATGCGTCTGTTGTTAGGGTTTGGGCGGCAGGGGGTAGAGTGAATGTCAGTTCCTTGTTGTGGTGGTAGGCCTCTGCCCACCAAAAGAACTCTGTCGTTAGACAAGGGATGATAGGAATCATTGATTCTAGGTCCTGAGAATGTTGACACCATAGGCTTTATAGATACCATTGTAGTTTCCTGATATGCAGTCTTGCATATGGAATTAGTAGAGTGCAAGAGGCCATGAATCCCAGGGCTTGCAGTATTTTCCTTGCAGATAGCTGGGTCTTTGTGGCCAGTAGTTTGAAGTAGGCTGTCACCAAATTCTAAACCTACCACCCTACAAAACAAAAATGGGAAGAAACTGAGGGTAATGCTGCTCAATGCCAGAAGTCTAAACCTCAAAATGCACGCACTCGAGGCCCTTCTCAGTATGGAGAACATCGATGTCTGTGCTGTAACTGAAACCTGGTTCAAGGCTCCTGAGAGCACCCCGGCACTATTAGGTTTTACCTCATATCATGCGTTCCGGCCCCAAAACCCGGACCACACCACAAAAGGAGGGGGTGTATCCATATTCATAAAGGATACCCACACCTCCAGGTTTGTGGCAAAGCAAGCTCGGAAACCATCCAGGTGCAACTAACCATAGGCAAAACTGCTCTACAAATTGTAGCATGCTACAGGCCACCCTCTCAAACTCAGGAACCCCACACAGCCTTCCTGAAGACACTGGAGGGTATAAATGTATCTCCAAACACCATCATATTGGGTGACTTCAACTACCGAATATAGACTGGGAACATTACTCAAGCCCTAACTTTCTAGCCCAACGGTTCCTGGAGTTCATAAATTCAAATGCCATGGAACAGCTAGTCACTGTTCCCATGAGAGGAGAAAATATACTAGATCTCATTGTCACAAACATGGGGACAAAATGCTCCACACCGGAAGTATATCCCTCATTGGTGAGATCTGATCATAAACTAATCTCACTGGAAATCCACATCCTGCCCCCACCCCAAACAAAAAGACCATAGTGAAGAACTTCTCTAAAGCAAACTTCACACTACTCAAGACTGGTGTGGTATCCTTCAAGGCCCCTGAGCCAGAGGAAACCACAACCCAAGCTGCGGAAGCCCTTACAAATGCCTTCTATGAACACCTCCAGGACTGCATGGATCAGGCAATCCCAAATAAAACCAAGACTCTTTCCACAAAGGGCAAACGTCCAGTCTGGTGGACCCCAGTCATTAACAAACTTTACAATAAGAGGAGAAAGCTATTACATGATAGAACAAAATCCATAAAAGGGATGTCGCCCCTGATCAGGATTAGTAAAAATACGAGCACTCATAAAATCAACTAAGGCCAATTTTGAGAGAAAAATTGCCATGGATTCAAAGGACAATCATAAGGCCTTTTTCAGCTATGTTAGGAACCTGGGTGGAAACTCCCAGATATGCTCAGAATTAGTCCAAAATGATACAAAAATCACTGAACCCACAGACATTGCCAACATACTGGCAGACAGGTTCAGTGCAAACTTCACCCCTCTCCCCTAAAGGAGAGATAACTATCCCAGCCGAGTGTAGCCTCCCGGACATCTCAAATGCGCAGGTGAAAGCTGCTCTCTCTAAAGCTAAAAACACAGCATCAATGGGACCGGATGGTGTCCCCGGCTGTGTGCTACACGAGCTAAATGAGGAATTAAACCCGCACATAAGGCAGCTGTTTAATCTCAGCCTTACCACAGGATACGTGCCCAAGGAGTGGCGACGGCAACTGTGGTCCCACTCCACAAAGGCGGCGCTCACGGACCCTGGTAATTACCGCCCATAAGCTTAACAAGTCTAGTCTGCAAAGCTATGGAGAGGATCATAATGGAGCTCATAAACAAAGATATAGGGACTTGCAGACATTGGACCTGACCCAGTTTGGCTTTGTCAAGGGAAGATCATGCCTTTTGAACTTGGTCGACTTCTTGAAACAGTCACCAAGGCCATTGATGAGGAAAGGCAGTCCATACAGCCTACCTTGACCTTGCAAGGCTTTTGACACAATACCCCACTCGGGTATTGTAGAAAAACTTACCAGCTTAAATGTAAACCCATATGTCACAAGATGGGTTGCAAACTGGCTTAAGGACAGAACCCACAGGGTTAGAGTTGCTGGCGCTGTGTCAGACTCCAAGCCGGTCACAAGTGGTGTCCCACAGGGCTCGGTCCTTGACCCCCTATTGTTTGGCATCTACTTCTCAGAAGTACAGGCCAACATGGGAGGACTTTGGCTGACAAAGTTTGCAGACGACTGCAAACTGGGCGCCATAGTGGAAAGTGCATCGGACACGGATATCCTTCAGAAGGGACTCACGGAAACAGATAGCTGGTGCCAGAGCCATGGCCTGAAGTTAAACGCCAAAAAATGTATAGTCATACCCTTCAGGAAAAACAAGGTAACCCCAAGCTACCATATAGGTGGCAATCCACTAAGCACAGAAGAGGTTATCAGGGACCTGGGGACCCAGGTTGACAGTGGCCTTTCTTTTGACACTCACGTTGCTAAAGTGGTTAGAAAGACCTTCTACATTGCCCACCTGATCATGAAGGATTCACATCCAGATCTAGTGAGGTCATTGTTCCCTGTACTCTTCACTTATCAGACCAATGATCGAGTACAATGCCCCATTCGGGATGTATCTCACCCGACATCTGCAGCAATTGGAGAGACCCCAAAAGTTCCTCACCAAAAGGATAAAGGGACTCCAAAATCTGTCATATGCTGCCAGATTAAAGAAACTCCAGCTCTATTCAGTTGCATACCGTCTGCTCAGAGGTGACATGTGCCTGACATACAAGGCCATGTCCAACCCGGAATTAATGGACATGCTCCACCTCAAAAAATCCAAATCCACCAAAACCACTAGAGCAAGCGACTTAAACCTTAGCACGGATATAAATAGGGTTTACTATTAAATGTTCGAATGCACTCCGTGCGAACGGCGACCCCATCGACGCGTTTGCGAAACACGAAACCGTTTCGATAGCGAACGAAACCGAAACTCCGACGATCGACATTACCGGCCGCGCAACACCTCCACACCCATGCTACCATGGGTCGGATGGGGGCGAGATTTTGCCGTTCGCACATCTGGGCGTCGGTGTAGTGACGTTCGCAGTTCCGCGTTCGGGCAATGCGCGTCGCACAAAACGGGATCGACAAGTTGATAGTAAACCTATAAATAGGACGTGCTGGAGGGATAGATTTATCACTCAGAGACTCCCTATGCTGTGGAATAAAATCCCGGTCCATGTGAGGCAGAGCACCTCGCTGACTCTGTTCAAGAGAAATCTAGACCTGTGGATGGGAGATCGTAGGTTTACCCCGGGAATCATCTCTGTGTCACTGCTGGACAGAGGCACAACAAACTAATGGGCACAGTATTTTTTCATATAAGGGGTAGCGTAAGCCACAAAAATTTGGGCTAGGCTTATAAATGCCTTAGGGCAGATAGCCTAGTATAAACCTATGAACCTATGAACCTATGAACCTAAATAAACTTGTTTCTCTGGCATGAGGTAGGCCATCTGGGAAGTTGTATTCAAGCTTGCTCCCAGGAATACAATTTGTTGGCAGGGTACTAGATGTGATTTCTTTTCGTTTATGGTGTACCCCAGAGAAGTTAGTAATTTCTTTACAAATGCCAGATGATTTAATAGTATATCTTGGCTTTCTGCCTGAATTAGACAATCGTCCAGGTATGGGTATATTTGAATATTTCTTTGCCTGCAAAATGCAATGACTGGAGCTAGGCATTTTGCGAATACCCTGGGTGCAGTTGATAAGCCAAAGGGCAGTGCAGAGAACTGATAGTGCATGTAGCCTGCTCTGAAGCGTAGGTATTTTCTGCAAGATTCTCTTACTGGGATGTGCAGGCAGGCTTCCTTTAAATCCAGTGTTGCCAGCCAGGCATTTTTGCATGCATTTTGAATTTTGGAATTACCAAAAAGGTGCTTAGGATAGACAGGTCCAGGATAGGACGCCAGGAATTGTCTTTTCTGGGTACCAGGAAAAGTCTTGAGTAAAAAACTTGCCTCCAATCCTCTTCTGGGACAGGTTGAATAGCCCTGATACTTAGAAGAGAGAGAACCTGCTTTTGAGCCTCTGCCCACTGATTTTGGGGGTAGGTCTGGCCAACCGTTTGGGGTTGGTAAGGAGTGGAAGCGAAATCTGTTTACTTGGGAATCTATATTTAAAACCCATTTGTCTTGGGTAATGAGTTCCCAGTTTTTTGCATGCAGGGCGATGTTTCCCCCTAAAGGAACAGTCAGTTGAGCAGGGCTTGGAAGGTTTAAAGTTAAGTCATTGTGACAGTTTACCATAGGGGGGTATCTTAGTACTTCCAGCTTTGGATGTGGGAGCCCTCCACTGCTTAGGCCTGTGGGTACCTTGAGATTGAAGCCTGGGTGGTCTGCTGGTCCTGGGTTTGGACTGAGAAGGCCTGGAAGAGGCAGGAAAGGATCAATTCTTAGTAGGCCAGTGCCTACTAAATCTGGGAGGCTGTACTTGCAGGAAATCGTTAACAGTTTGCATAGATTTAGGTTTTTCCTCCATCTTTTTAAGTACTTCTTCTGCTTTGTTGCCAAACAGGCAGTCTTGGTTTAAGGGAGCATCCAGTAATTTAACTTTAACATGATCTGGCAAAGTTTGCTCCTTAAACCAAGCATGCCTTCTAAGCACAGACCCAGTGACAGCAGCCCTGCAAGATGCCTCTAATGAATAAAAACCACATTGCAAAGTATGTTTTCCAACTTGTTCAGCAAAATGCATTAAATCCTGTAATTCTTTATTTTCAGCAGTCAGGAATCAACATCATTTTCTGTTTAAGCAATCCAATAATATGCTGCTGATACTTTAACATATAAAACTGGCAGTTTAAGGCCCTAATGGCCAAAGTAGCAGAACTGTATACCTTCTTACCCTATCTGCCCAGGGCCCTGGAATCTCTAACAGAGGGGGGTAGGGTTTTTGGCAGTAGTAGCCTTAATGCCTTTGGCTCCCTGTGAAATGGTCTCAGGATCCGCAGTAGGATTCTTAAAGAGGAACTTGTGAGAGTCAGGTACTCTGTAATACCTGTCAGGTTTTCTGGGAGCCGGAGGTAAAGTGTCAGAGGCCAGACTAGATTCCAAGAAGGCATCATTTACAATGTCCAGTACAGGAGGGATAGCTAAAGGCCTGTGTTGAGGTAGGAGTAAGAATTCCCTAAGCCTCTTTTTGGAGTCAGAGTAATCCTGGCTTTACCAGCGGAAATGCTCCCTAAGAGTATGCAAAGTTTCACCAAAAGAGAAATCCTCTGGAGGGGAAGCAGAGGGAATGGAGTCCTCTGCTTCAGAATCCTCATAGGTAGATAAGGGCAACTCCTGGTCATCAGAAAAAACAGAAATGTGAGAATCCTGATCAGAAGAATCAGAAGGAAAATCAGTTCTAGGTCTCTTATAGGGAGAAGGGTGGCTTCCCCTGATTAGAGTAATAAGGTCTTCAGCCATTCTAATCATTTGTTTTTTAGGCATAGGGGCCTGACCATGCAGTCTGGGCATCGGTTTTCTAGGAGTGGACCGAGTTTTAGGCCTTGAAGAAGAAGATGGCGCTGGTTTAATATGCAAGTCAGTAGGCCTGATTACACCCTCAGAAGCCGGTGCCTGCACAGCGGCTCCAGATCCATCCAAGGTAGAGACATCCGGAGGTTCCACAGTCGAAGAAGCATCTCGCGGCATACCGGACTCCAAATGGGTCTCAGTAGAGGCCTG
Organism: Protopterus annectens; assembly: GCF_019279795.1. Lineage (NCBI taxonomy): Eukaryota > Metazoa > Chordata > Ceratodontiformes > Protopteridae > Protopterus > Protopterus annectens. The sequence goes on along the minus strand of NC_056743.1, from coordinate 1,480,368,166 downwards.
TGAATCTGAAGTAGCGGGTATCAGGGCCTGGGAAAGCGCCTCACTGAGTACCAGCGAACTGGTGACTGGCTTAGCGGAAGCATCGTCAGTAGCTTTGGACCTATGCGGTTTGTCTCTGTCTTTTTCTTTGCGTTTTTTCAGAATGTTGGTAGTCGGGTGGCTTACTGAAGCCATTTCTGGATAATTGAACCAAGTACCAAAATATTTAGATGTGAAAATGAACTGACGACGAACAGTTTGAGGTTTGAATAAGGCACAAAACCAACAGCGAGGGATGCCATGGTCTGGGCCTAAGCAAGGAATGCAGTACGAATTAAAATCTTTATGAGGTATTTGCTTTCCACAAGAAATACAATTGTTAACTTTTACTGACATCAGTTTAGAGCAAGAAAAAGATCCCTAATTGGGTACTTAGCTTTGTTGAAGACTTTGGATCTGAAACTCGAAAATGAAAATTTCAGGAGGCGGCAGACCGGCACTTGCAAACTGCTTCGGGCATGGCACGGCAAGAAAGACTACATCAGGTAATGGCATCGGCTGCATGCTTTATACCCCTGACTACCTGATGTCATGGAAGATGAGACAGCAACTGACACAGGACCCAAGACTTTGATAATCAGACTGACTGTGGGCTACCTGCAAGCAGATAACCCAAATGTAATGACTGCAACAGTGAAACACGAAGAACATCAACTTTTCCCCATAGAGCAGAAAATCATGGAAGCTTTGTCTGAGCAACAAACCTACTAGGACCCCAGGACTAGTTCCGAACCTCCAGGAGTCTTTTGGAGGGGGAAGGTGGGTGGGATGTCAAGAATGAATGAAGATAGACAACACAGATGGAACATTATTGTAAGAACATAACTTCCTTATCTGATGTTATCAATCTTCATTCACTCTTGACTGTTGGGACAGAGTCCCTAGTTACTTTATGCCCTGGGAGGCCCTAGGTAAGGATATTCCTGAGCACCATAGAGCCAAAGGATGCACTTCCCCTGGAGACCATATCCAATTTGTAATGAGTGATAAAGGTATGGGGAGTAGCCCAAGTTGCGGCTGCACATATGTCATCCATAGAAGCTCTGGAATGAAAGGCTACTGAAGTGGAAACAGATCTGGTAGAATGAGCCCTAACTTTTGTTGACAAGTCCAGCTTATTTTGTTTATAAATAAAAGTGATGCAATCTCTCAACCATTTTGACATAGTAACTTTCAAAACTGATTTGCCCAATCTAGTACCTGAAAAGGATAGGAACAATTGTTCTGATTTTCTAAAAGATTTTGTTCTACCCAAATAAAAACGCAGTTGCCTGTGTACGTCCAAACAAATGTAAACAACATTCTCCCTTGTTTGAGAAATTTGGGAAGAAAACTGGTAGATCTATGGACTGATTAATATTAGAATATTACACTACTTTAGGCAGAAAGGAGGGATTAGTTCTCAGTGATACTCTCTCTTTGTGAAAAATGATATACCGACGTTTTACACAGAGCCTGCAATTCTGAGATTCTCCTGGCCGATGTGATGTCTACCAGGAATAGAGTTTTTCAAGATAAAAATTTGATATCACAGGTGGCTGCTGGCTCGAAAGGCTGATGGACCAAACTTTATAAGATAAACGTTAATTTCCAAGGTGCAATGGGCTCTTTGAAAGACGGTTTCAAATATAAAGTGCCCTTAAGAAAGGTTTTGCAGAGACGGTGAGACATCAAGGAAAGGTCATCGAAACCATTATGGAAATCTGAAATGGCAGCTAAATGAACTCTAATGGTAGAAGTAGAAGCTCCCAATAGGAATAAGGCGGATAAGTATTTCAATATCTTATCGATAGAGGCTGAAAAAGGATCAATACCTTTTTCATCAGACCAAAGCACATATCTCTTCCATTTGCTAAGATAAATTTTTCTGGTAGATGGTTTATGAGAAGCCATTATTGTTTGAACTGGGGAAGATAAATTATTTTGTCTGGTAATTACTGGAAGTGGAGAAACCAAGCCATCAGCTTGAGATTTAGTAGGATGGTATGGACCAGGCCCTGCTGATGAGACAACAAGTCTGGAGTGGATCCAGAATCCACGGACGGTGAATTAAGTGAGGCCAGAGAAAGGGAAACCACACTTGATGGGGCCAATATGGTGCAATAAGAAACACTTTGCTTCTCAGCTGTTGGTCTTTCTTCAAAAATTGGGGAATTAGAGGGATTGGTGAAAAGGCATAAAGAACTTCTAGGGACCAATTATAGAGAAGATCATCTCTCGGGGACTCCCCTCGAAAGGGGACTAGGGCAAAGTAGCTGCCACATAAATTTGTGATTTATGGGAGAGGCAAACAGATTGCAGCAAGGCTGACCCCATCGACAAAAAATCTTCACAGTAACATCAGATTTGAGAGACCACTGGTAAGGCAGAAGAATGCATCTGCTCAGTTTGTCTGCAATCACGCTGGAGTTCCCTGGAATGTGTGTTGCGATCAGAAATTGGTTGGAGGAGATCACCCACTGCCAAACTCTTAGGGCTTCCTGACAAAGAGGGTAGGATCTAGTTTCCTGTTTGTTGATGACATGTTTGACTGAATAGCTATTTGTCTTTGAAGGGAGGGCAGACTGGAATGCTTGCAAGGCTAAGAGCACTTCCCTCAGTTCTAGGATGTTGATATGCAAACTGGCCTCTAAAGAGAACAAAGTGCCTTGGACTGTCTTTCCCAGAAAATGTCCCGCCCATCAGAGATGTGTCTGTGGTCACTATGGCCTTGGGCTGAGATGGGGAAAAGAGGTGGCTCCATAATTTGTCTTCTGGCTTCATTCACCAGTATAAAGCCTGCTTGCACCAGTTGGTTATTCAGATTGGGTGGGACATTGGATGAGTTAACACTGACCACTGTGACACCAGGAGCCATTGAAGTAGCCTCAAGTGGTATCCCGCCAGAGGAACCAAGATGATTGTCGCTGCCATGGACCCAAGGACCCAACTGTAAGACCTGGCAAGCCTGAAAGTACAGTTGTGTACACTTGCCATAAATGTAGATGTTTAAGTGTATTCACTGTTGCAGTCATCACACTTGGGTTATCTGCCTGCAGGTAGCCCTCAGTCGGCCCAAATACCAGAAACGTAGTATTTCTGTGTCGGTTGCTGTCGCTCCAGGACTGACTTCAGGTCATCAGGGGTATAAAAGCAGGCAGCCAACACCATTACATCAGTTTTTCTTGGCTCAAATGTCAGGAGCCCCCCAATAGGGATCTAAGCTATGGTGGGAAAAACACCACCAGTAAAAAGTAAATACCAATACAAATTCTCCTGCAAGGGGTAAGTAATATACAGAGAGAGAAAGAAGGGGGCTGGAAGGAGGGAAACCAGGACTGCAACAGTGAATACACTCAAACATCTACATTTATTGCAAGTGTATACAACTGTACTTTGTTCCTCATGGTTCACTGTTGCAGTCATCACACTTGGGTTGATTCCCAAAGCTGAACAAAGGGTGGAGGCAGTCAAGAAGAGTTTGGGCTGGCTAGTATGCCCTGCAGGACTGCAGTTGCAAAACCTGCCCTGGATTTGGAAAATATAGGCAGGTGGTAATGCTTGATGAATGTGTGTACAGAACTCCATGTAGCAGCCTCCAGAATGTCCCTGGTAAGGGCTCCCTTGAGGAATGCTGTAGAGGTAGAAGTTGCCCTAGTGGAATGTGTTCTAACCCCTGAGGGGTTGGTTTCCCATGGTGTTTGTAGCAGAAATGAATAGAGTGGGCTATCCATTTGGAAACTATTTTGAAATGGCCTTGCCCACTGCCCCGGTGCAAAACTGAGTAATAACTGGTCAGATTTCCTGAAGGGTTTAGCCCTATCTAGGTAGAATATGAGCTATCTGTGCACATCTAAGGAGTGCAGGATTCTTTCCCCTTTATTTTCAGGATTAGGGAAGAAGGTTGGCAAATGGACAGATTGGTTGAGAGCAACACTGGACACCACTTTAGGCATAAAGGAAGGATTAGTCCTGAGGGAAACCTTGTCAGCATGAAAAATAATGAAGGTTTCTACAGCCATCAGTGCTTGCAGCTCAGACACTCTTCTAGCTGAAGTGATGCCCAGAAGCAATGGTATTTTCCAAGAGAGGAATTTTAACTCTCCTGACACTGCAAGCTCAAAAGGGGGTAGCGTGAGCTTTTCCAGTACAAAGTTAAGGTCCCAAGCAGGGGTGGGTGCTCTCCTTGGTGGCCTTAAGTTGTTTGCCCCTCTCAGGAACTGTTGGATGAGAAGGTGAGAGAAGAGGGGTGGCTCAGTATAGTAATGAGCCAAGATGGCAGAGGCATGGATCTTAATGGAGGAGAAGGATAGGCCTCTGTCGAGTAAGTCTGCTAAGTAATCCAGGATTAGAGGTAGGGAGGGCAGAGTTGTGTCCTCTTCTTTAGATTGAATCCAGGATTAATACCTATTCCACTTATCAGCATAAGACATCCTTGTACTGGGTCTTCTGGCTTCCAGAATGATGTCCAGCACCTGCTTGCGTAGGCTGGTCACTGGGGGAGATTTGAAGGAATAAGCCAGGCTGCAAGATTCAGGGTTTGCAGGTGTGGATGCAAGATCTGCCCCCCCTGCTGCGTGAGGAGGGTTGGGCACCAGTGACGGGCAGCGCAGTAGTGGGTACCAGCGCTGTCATGGTCAGTCCAGGGCAATCAGGATTGCCCTTGGTCTGTCCTGTCTTATCTTGAGCAATATTCTTGAGAGAAGGGGCAGAGGGGTAAATGCATAGATTGAGAGGTTTACCCACTGGAAGGATAGGGCATCCACTTTCCAGGCCCTGCTGTGAGGTGTCCTGGTGCAGAATTTGCTGATCTGGTGATTGCAGGACTTCTGGGGTTCCCCATTTCTGAATTAGAAGGCTGAAAGTGCTGGACTATAATTGCCACTCGTGTGGGTCTAGGAGATTTCTGCTCAAGTCGTCTGCCAGTGATTTTTGTTTGGCTGTCAGAAATTGAGCTTGCAGATGGACCTGCATGTCCAAGGCTAGGTTCCACAGGGCCATGGCTAGCCTGCTGAGTGGGTTCCCCCCTGCTTGTTGATGTACCACATAACTGCGGTGTTGTCTGTTTTTATTAGCAGGGGTCCTGGTGAGAGTAGGGATCTGAAAGCTGTTAGAGTGTGCTGAACAGCTAGCATCTCTTTTTGGTTGATGTGATTAATTTGACTTGGGCTCCAGTGGCCCTGAATTCACTTGTCGTCCATGTGTGCCCCCCAGGCAAAGTCTGATGTGGTTAGGGTCTGGATGGCATGGGGCTGAGTAAGGGAAGTCCCTTGTTGTGGTTGCATGCTGCTGCCCACCAAAGAAACTCTGTCCTTAGACAAGGTATGATAGGAATGACAGTTTCCAGGTCCTGAGAATGTTGGCACTAAAGGTTTTTTAAGTACCCTTGAAGTTTCCTCATATACAGTCTGGCATATGGAATTAGTAGTATGCAAGAGGCCATGAACCCTAGGGCCTGCAGGATTTTCCTTGTGGATAGCTGGGTTCTGGTGGCCATTTGAACGAAGTAGCCTGCCAGATAGGCTTGTTTTTCTGAAGTAAGGAATGCCATCCGGGATGCTGCGTCCAAGCTTGCTCCCAGGAATATAATCTTTTGACTGTGGACTAGTTTTGATTTCTTTTCGTTGATAGTATACCCCAGGAAGGTTAGAAGGTTTTGTACAAATGTCAGTTGCTGCATCAGCATTTCCTGTCTGCCTGAATTAGGCAGTCGTCAAAATACGAGTAAATTTGAATTTTTTCTGTCTGCATTAGGCAATGGCTGGAGCCAGGCATTTGGTGAATACTCTCGGAGCAGTGGATAAGCTAAAGGGAAGTGCAGAGAAAGTACAGTTGTGTACACTTATCATAAATGTAGATGTTCTAGTGTATTCACTGTTGCAGTCATCATACTTGGGTTATCTGCCTGCAGGTAGCCCTCAGTTGGCCAGAATACCAGAGTCTTGGGATTTCTGCGTTGGATGCTGTCGCTTCTTTGATGACATCAGGTCGTCATGGATATAAAACATGCAGCCGACGCCATTACATCAGTTTTTCTTGCTCCAGATGTCAGGAGTCCCCAAAATAGGAAGCAATTACATGCTGTGGAAGACCTCCAGTAAAAAGTAAATACCACTGCCATAAAATATGGTAAAAAAAAAGAAGATAAGTAGAAAGAATAGAAAAGTCAGGGGACTGGAGGGAGGGTAACCAGGACTGCAACAGTGAATACACTCAAACATCTACATTTATGGTAGGTGTACACCACTGTACTATGTTCTTCGTGTTTCACTGTTGCAGTCATCACATTTGGGTTAATTCCCAAAGCTGAGGATGGGTGGAGGCAGTCAAGAAGCATTAGGGCTGGCAAGCAGGCCCTGTAAGACTGCTGTAAAAATCCAGCTCTGGATTTAGAAAAGATAGCTAATTGGTAATACTTGGTGAAGGTGTGTACAGATCTCCAGGTTGCAGCTCCAAGGATGTCCCTGGCAGGGACTCCCCTGTGAAATGCTGTAGAGGTTGACATAGCCCTAGTGAAATGTGTTCTAATCCCCTGTGGGGCAGGTTTCCCATGATGTTTTCAGCAGAAATGGTTGCAGTGTGCTATCCATATAGAAATGGTTTACCCTTTGCCCCTGTAGCCAAACTGACTAGCAGCTGATCAGATTTTCAGAAAGGTTTAGTCCTGTCCAAATAGAAACTAAGTTGCCTGTGTACGTCCAGGGAGTGCAGGATCCTTTTCCCTATATTCTGAGGACTAGGGGGAAAAAGACTGGCAAATTAATGGATAGGTTTAAAGCCACACTAGATACCACCTTTGGCATAAATGATGGGTTAAGTACTGAGGGAACCCTGACTGCATGGAAGATAATGAAGGGTTCCCTGGCCATAAGGGCTTGCAATTCAGACACTCTTCTTGCTGAAGTGATGGCTAGGAGTAAAGCTGTTTTCCAGGAGAGGAATTTTAACTCTGCTGAAGCAGCAGGTTCAAAGGGTGGAAGTGTGAGTTACTTCCAATACAAAGTTATGGTCCCAGGCTGGAGTGGGAGCTCTCCTGGAGGGTCTTAAATTTCTGGCTCCTCTCAAAAACTGTTTGATCAGAGGATGAGAGAAGAGGGGTGGCTCAGTATTATAATGAGCTGAGATGGCAGAGGCATGAATTTTAATTGAAGAGAAGGATAGGCCTTTGTGGAACATTTCTGTTAAGTAATCTAGTATATGAGGTAAGCTGGGAAAATTTGCGTCCATTCCTTGAGAATGGCTCCAAGAACAGTATCTTTTCCACTTTTCTGAATATGATTTTCTAGTAATAGGCGTTTTTGCCTCCAGGAAGACATCCAGCACCTGTTTACTGAGGGTTCAGGGGATGAACCAGGCTGCTAGGTTCAGGGTTTGTAACTGAGAATGCAAAATCTGGCCCTCCTGCTGGGAAAACAGGGTGGGGGTCTGAGGCAGATGCCAAGGGAGCAGTAATGTCAGACTGCGCAAAGGTGGGTACCAGTGCTGGCTTGGCCAGTCTGGTGCAATCAGGATTGCCCTTGGCTTCTCCTGTTTGATCTTTATAGAACCTTTGAGAGGAGAGGCAGAAGGGGAAAGGCATAGATTGAGAGGTTTTCCCATGTAAAAGACAGAGCATCCACTTTCCAAGCTTGACTGTGGGAAGTCCTTGTGCAGAATTTGTCCAATTGGTAGTTCTGAGGGGAGGCAAACAGGTCTATCTCTGGAGTCCCCCATTTTTTCCTCAAGAGGTTGAATATTTTTGGTTCCAGTTTCCATTCATGTGGGTCCATGAGATTTATGCTTAGGTCATCTGCCACCAAATTTAGCTTGCCTGGCAGGAACTGAGCCTGTAGGTGCACTTGGTAGCTCAAGGCTGTGTTCCAAAGAACCATGGCTAGTCTGCAGAGAGGGTAGGAGTGGGTTCCCCCCTGCTTATGTACCACATAACTGTGGTATTGTCTGTCTTTATCAATAATTGTCCTGGAAGAATGTGGTCTTTGAAGGCTGTCAGGGAAATCTGTACAGCTAACATTTCTTTTTGGTTGATATGCAGGTGCATCTGTCAAGGGTTCCATTTACCCTGAATGCACTGCCCTGCCAAGTGAGCTGCCCATGCATAATCTCATGCATCTGTTGTTAGGGTTTGGGCAGCAGGGGGTAGAGTGAAAGTGAGCCCCTTGTTGTGGTAGCAGGCCTCAGCCCACCAAAGGAACTCTGTCTTTATACAAGGAATGATAGGAATCCTTGATTCCAGGTCCTGAGAATGTTGACACCATAGTTTTTTTAGATACCATTGTAGTTTCCTCATGTGCAGTCTTGCATATGAAATGAGTAGAATGCAAGATGCCAAGAACTCCAGGTCTTGCAAAATTTTCCTTGCAGATAGCTGGGTCTTTGTGGCCAGTAGTTTGAAGTAGGTTGTCAAACTTGTTTCTCTGGAGTGAGAAAAGCCATCTGGGAAGTTGTGTTCAAGCTTGCTCCCAGGAATACAATCTGTTGCCAGGGTAGTAGATGAGATTTCGTTTTGTTTATGGTGTACCCTAGTGAGGTTAGAAGTTTCTTTACGAATGCCAGATGTTTTAATAGCAAGTCCTGGCTTTCTGTCTGAAAAAGACAATTGTCCAAGTATGGGCATATTTTAATATTTCTCTGCCTGCAAAATGCAATGGCTGGAGCTAGACACTCTGTGAATAACCCTGGGCACAGTAGATAAGCCAAAGGGAAGTTCAGAGAACTGATAGTGCATGCAGCCTGCTCTGAAGCGTAGGTATTTCCTGCAAGATTCCCTTATTGGAATGTGCAGGCAAGCTTCCTTTAAGTCTAAGGTTGTCAACCAGACATCTTTGCCTACCATAGGAAGCAGCTGTTGAAGTGTTAGCATTTTGAACTTTGGGATTACCAAAAAGGTGTTTAGAGTAGAGAGGTCCAGGATGGGACGCCAGAAGCTGTCTTTTCTGGGTACCAGGAAAAGTCTTGAATAAAAACCTTGTCCCCTTTCTTCTGCTGGGACAGGATGAATAGCCCTGATACTTAGAAGAGAGAGAACCTGCTGTAGAGCCTCTGCCCACTGATTTGGGGGTAGGTCATGCCAACCGTTTGGGGTTGGTAGGGTGTGGAAATGGAATCTGTATCCTTGGGAAATTATATTCAAAACCCATTTGTCCTGGGTAATGGGTTCCCAGTTTTTTGCATGCAGGGCGAGCTTTCCTCCTAAGGGAGCAGGTAGTTGAGCAGGGCTTGGAAGGGTTAAGGTTAAGTCATTGTGCCATTTTTCCGTAGGGGGGTGTCTTACTACTCCCTGCTTTGGAAGTGGTAGCCCCCCCCCCCACACACACACACACTGCTTAGGCCTGTGCATAGCCTGAGACTGTAACCTAGATGGTCTGCTGTTCCTGGGTTTGGACTGAGAAGGCCTGGAAGAGGATGGAAAAGACCAATTCTTTGAAAGCCAATGCCTACTAAATCTGGGAGGCTGTACTTGCAGGAAATCTTTAACAGTTTGCATAGATTTAGCTTTTTCCTCCATCTTTTTGAGGACTTCTGCTTTGTTGCCAAACAGGCAGCCTTGGTTTAAGGGAGCATCCAGTAATTTGGCAAGTTTTGCTCCTTAAGCCAAGCATGTCTTCTAAGACCCAGTGACAGCAGCCCTGCAAGATGCTTCTAAAGAATCAAAACAACATTGCGAAGTATGTTTACCAACTTGTTCTGCAGAATGCATTAAATCCTGTAATTCTTTGTGTTCAGCAGTCAGGAATCAACATAATTTTCTGTTTAAGTAATCTCATAATATGCTGCTGGTACTTTAACATATGAAACTGGCAATTTAAAGCCCTAATGGCCAAAGTAGCAGAAGTGTATACCTTCTTACCTCATCTGTCCAAGGCTCTAGAATCTCTATCAGAAAGGGTAGTGTTCGTGGCAGTAGTAGCCTTAATGCCCTTAGGTCCTTGGGAAATGGTCTCTGGGTCCGGATTCTTGAAGAACAACTTGTGAGAGTCAGGTACTCTAATACCTGTCAGGTTTTCTGGGAGCTGGAAGCAGTGTCTGGGGAAATGCTAGATTCCAAGAAAGCATAATCTACAATGTCCAGAACAGGGGGGATTGCTAAAGGCCTGTGTTGAGGAAGGAGTAAGAATTCCCTAAGCCTCTTTTTGGAATCAGAGTAATCCTGGCTTTCCCAGCAGAAATGCTCCCTAAGAGTATGCAAGGTTTCACCAAAAGAAAAATCTTCTGGAGGGGAAGCAGACAGAATGGAATCCTCTGCATCAGAATCCTCATATGTAGACAAGGGCAAATCCTGGTAATCAGAAGAAACAGAAATATCAAATTCCTGATCCGAAGAATCAGAAGGAAAATCAGTTCTAGGTCTCTTAGAGGGGGAAGGCTGACTTCCCCTAATTAAGGTAAAAAGGTCTTCAGCCATTCTAAGTATTTGTTTTTTAGGCATATGGGCCTGAGCATGCGGTTTGGACGTCGGTTTTCTCGGCATGGGTCGAGTTTTTGGCTTGGATGAAGAAGATGGTGTCTGTTTAAAATGCAAGTCTGTAGGCCTGGAAACACCCTCAGAAGCCAGTGCCTGCACAGTGGTTCCGGACCCATCCAAGGTAGAGACATCTGCAGGTTCCATAGTCGAAGAAGCATCTCACTGCATACCGGACTCTGAATGGATCTCAGTAGAGGCCTGCGAATCTGAAGTAGTGGGTATTAGGGGCTGCTACAGCACCTCACTGAGTACCGGCAGACTGGAAACTAGCATAATGGAAGCGTCATCGGCAGTTTTGGACCTACGCGGTCTGTCTCTGTCTTTATCTTTATGTTTTTTCAGAATATCGCTAGCCAGATGGCTTACCAAAACTATTTCAGGATAGTTATACCAAGTACCAAAATAATTTGCTGCAAATATAACCCGATGACGAATAGTCCGGGGGTTGAACAAGGCACAAAACTGACAGCGAGGGATGTCGTGGTCTGGGCCTAAGCAAGGAATGCAGTACGATTGAAAATCTTTATGAGGCATTTGCTTTCCACAGTTAAGACAATTGTTAACTTTAACTGACATTGGTTAAGCGCAAGAAAAAGGGTCCCCAATGGGGTAATTAGCTTTTTTGAAGACTTCAGTTCTGAAACTCGAAAATTAAAATTTCAGTTGTTGTCTGACTGGCACTTGCGAACTGCTTCTGCTTCGGGCACCGCACGGCAAGAAAGTCTGATGTAATGGCATTGGCTGCATGTTTTATACCCCTGACGACCTAAAGTCATGGAAGAAGAGACAGCATCTGACACAGGAATCCAAGAATCTGGTATTCAGGCCGGCAGAGGGCTACCTGCAGGCAGATAACCCAAATGTGATGACTGCAACAGTGAAACACGAAGAACATCTGATGGTGCATACAGCCTGCCCTGAAACGTAGATATTTCCTGTAAGATTCTCTTATTGGGATGTGCAGATAAGCTTCTTTTAAGTCTAGGGGGACCAGCCAGGAGGCCTTGGCTAGCATAGTAAGCAGCTGTTAGAGTGTAAGCATTTTGAATTTTGGTACCACCAGGAAGGTGTTGAGAATTGACAGATCCAGGATAGGGCGTCAAGAGTTTTCTTTTCTGGGAACCAGAAACAGTCTGGGGTAGAAACCCTGTCCCCTTTGCCCTATTGGGACAGGTTGAATAGCCCTGATACTGAGAAGAGAAAGTATTTGCTTTTGGGCCTCTGCCCACTGGTGTGGGTGAAGGTCTGGCAATCCACTTGGGGTTGGCAGAGAGTGAAAGTAGAATCTGTATCCCTGGGATACAATGTTTAAGAGCCATCTGTCCTGGGTAATGTACTCCCAGTTTTTTGTATGCAGGGTGAGTTTTCCTCCTAGGGGTGCAAGTACTTGGGCGTGGCTGGGAAGGATGAAGGACAAGTCATTGTGAACTTTTTCCATAAGGGGGTGGCTTACCATTTCCTGTTTTTGAAGTGGGAGCACTCCATTGTTTAGACCTGTGTACACCCTGAGACTGTAGTCTTGGTGATCTGCTGTCCCTGGGTTTGGACTGAGAAGGTCTGGGAGGAACTAGAAAGGACCAGTTCTTTGAAGGCCAATGCCTACTGAATCTAGGTGGCTGTACCTGTAGGAAATCTTTAACAGTTTGCATAGATTTAGCTTTTTCCTCCATCTTTCTAAGAACAACTTCTGCTTTTGTGCCAAATAAGAAGTTACGTACTCACCATAACGTTCCATCTGAGTAGGTAAACTTCATTTGTCAGCAACCTATGGGATTCGGATCCGACCTCAGGTCCGAGCCGGCAGTTTTCAACAGCTTTAGATCTGAGCTCCAAGCTCCTCCCCCTACCCATAATCCCCTGCCAACCCTGACTGACCTCAGATCAAGTTTGCCCAACAGCAGAGACTGCTATAAAATTATCATTCTCAAGATAAGTGGGTAAACACCATGGACCTGAGTATGAAGACATTCACAAGTGAGGGGGCAGGAGGGAGGGACGGTTGCTGACAAATGAAGTTTACCTACACAGATGGAACGTTATGGTGAGTACATAACTTCTTAATCTGAAGTAGTTAACTTCATTTGTGCAGCAACCTATGGGACAGAGTCCCCAGCTACCTGAATCTTGGGCGGCCTTCATGGAAGGATGCTCCGGAGCACTGCAGAGCCAAAGGATGCTCTCCCTCTGGAGATAATGTCCAATTTATAGTGATTGATAAAGGTATGAGATGAGGCCCAAGTGGGTGACGAGCAAATATCATCCAAAGAGACTAGCTCTAAAAGCCGCAGAGGTAGACACAGAACGAGTAGAGTGGGCATGGTCTCCCTGAGGTGCGGGCCTGCCCGAACTTTCATATGCTAAAAGGATACACTGTGAAATCCATCTAGACAGTCTGACTTTAGACACAGATTTACCCAAGTTAAATTTGGCAAAGGAGACGAACAACTGGTTGGATTTCCTATGACCAGATGTCCTGTGGATGTAGAAGCGAAGTTGTCTACGCACATCCAATGAGTGTAATTTGTATTCCCCTTTGTTATGGTGATTAGGAAAAAAGACCGTCAGGTTGATGGACTGGTTAATATTAGACACAGAGGCAACCTTGGGAAGAAAGGAGGGATTGGTCCTGAGGTAAACTCTATCCTTGTGAAAGGTCAAGTATGGGGGTTTTACACAAAGGGCCTGTAGTTCAGAGACCTTTCGAGCCGAGGTGATAGCGACAAGAAAGGCCATTTTCCATGACAAGACTTTAAGATCTACTGTAGCTGCAGGCTCAAACGGGGGAGCTGTCAAGGCCTGAAGCACCAGCGTTGAATCCCAAGGAGGGACTACATCCTTCACTGGAGGTCTGAGCAGAAAGGTGCCCTTCAAAAAGGTCTTGCATAATTTTGTGGTGATCAAAGGGCCCAGTTCATTTCCCACGTGATAATGAGAGATAGCTGCTAGTTGAACCTTGACTGTGGAGGAGCTAGCCCCCTGATGGAACAGTCCTGACAGAAAGTCTAATACAGCGGGCAAGGGAGCTGTAAAAGGATCCAAATTTTATGCTCGCCCAAATGGAGAAACGTTTCCATTTGCTGCTATAGATCTTTCTAGTAGAAGGCTTGTGTGCTGCTACTAGAATAGTTTTAACTGGGGAAGAAATGCCGGGAGACCTAGCTATGAGTGGAACTGGAGCAGCCAAGCTGTGATCTTGAGGTTGACCAGGTTCAGGACTGGGAGATCTAGGGGGTGGGATATTAGATCCGGACTGGGATCCAGAATCCAAGGAGGATTCACCAGATGAGACCAAAGGTAAGGGAACCAGGTTTGACGAGGCCAAAACGGGGCAATGAGGATAATCCTGCTCCCCAACCAACTGGCTTTCTGAAGAAACTTCAGCATCAGGGGAAGAGGAGGGTAAGCATAAAGAAGACCGGGAGGCCAAGCATGCACCAGAGCGTCTCTCGGGGGTTCCCCGGAGGGGGAAATGAGAGCGAAGTAGTCATAACATTTTGTGTTCGAGGGAGAGGCAAAGAGATCGCAACAGGGTTGATCCCATTTGGCGAAAATTCGATTCGCTATCTCGGGATTCAGAGACCACTCGTATGGTAACAAGATGGTGCGACTTAGTTTGTCCACTAGGATGTTGGACCGTCCCGGAATGTGCGTTGCTATGAGAAAGCGGTTGGTGGAGATCGCACATTCCCACACCCTCATGGCCTCTCGGCAGAGAGGGTAAGACCTGGTTCCCCCCTGTTTGTTGATGTACCAGACAACTGACATATTGTCCGTCTGAATCGCAATCGTTCCTACAGGAAGAAGGTCCTGAAGTGCTTGTGACGCTAACAGCACTGCCCTCATCTCTAGGACGTTGATATGCAGTGAGGTCTCCGTGAGGTCCCACGTGCCTTGGACTGTCCTGTCCAAACAATGCCCCCCCCACCCGAGGCGGGAGGTGTCCGTGGTCACCGTGGCTAGTAGAGGGGTCATAAAAAAGGGGCGTCCTTGCTGGAGGTCTGGGGATTGGAGCCACCATAGGGGGGCCCTCTTGCAAGCCCGGCTGAGTGGAACGAGATGGCTCAGAGGATAGTGAAGAAAGGACCACTGCACCTGAAGGGTCCATTGTAAGACCCTCATGTTCGAACATGCCATTGGCAATAGGTTGATTGCTGCCGCCATCGAGCCAAGAGCCCTCAGGACCAATTCCGCCGGGGGAGCTGGAGACTGAGAATGGCTTGCACGTGTAGCCTCAGGGTTAGTAGCCGGTCTGTGGTCAAGAAAGCTAGGAGTTTGTTTGTGTCTAATCTGGCCCCTATGAAGTCTATGGTCTGAGTCGGAGTAAGAGACGACTTCTCTATGTTGATAGTGATGATGAAGAAAGTAGTTTCTGGCTGCACAGAGTAGATGCCTTGTCGGGGTGGTCAGGAGCCAGTCGTCCAGGTAAGGGAAAACCTGAATTCCCTGGAGCCTCAGGTGGGCCGCTATCACTGCTAACACTGTGGTGAATACCCTGGGGGCTGTGGTGAGACCAAAGGGGAGGACCCTGAATTGGTAATGACTGGCTCCTAGCCGGAAGCGGAGGAACCTCCTGGATCGCCTGTCCATCAGAATGTGGTAGTATGCATCCTTGAGGTCTATAGAGCACATCCAATCGTTCTCCTGTAAAAGGGGGAGAATGGATTGAAGAGTGACCATGTGGAACTTCTCTTTGGTTACTGACAGATTCAGAGAAGAGAGGTCGAGGATTGGTCTTGAGTCCCCCGTCTTTTTTGGCACCAAGAAGAACCTGGAGTAAAACCCGGACCCGTACTGGTCTGGGGGGATGTGTTGGATGGCTCTTTTTTCCAGCAAATGTTGGATTTCCATTACTGCGGCCTCCCTCTGATCAGGTGGGACATCGGGGAGGTATCTGGGGCTGCGTGCGTAACGAGAAAAGGGAATCTGATATCCTCTGGATGTGATGCGAAGCACCCAGCGGTCTGTTGTGATGGACTCCCAAGCTGCTGGGTGCTTCGAGAAATGCCCCCGACTGCCTCCAGAGTGAAGCAGTCGGGCAACCCCTCAGGGGTGTTGTGTGGGTTGGTCCGAGAAGGGTTCTCTGGATCCAAAGTTCTGCGGGCCCCCTCTGCCTCTAGGGTGGCATCCACCCTGCTCTCCTCTGCCACGGAAGGGCTGGGAGTCCGGAGCGGGACGGGACTGTTGCGACTTCCGGAACCACATCTTCTTCTGTCCCTTTTGGTTCTTAGAGAAGGACCTCTGGGGAGCAGAGAAGCGGACTCTGATGGCAGACGTCTTCCCGTCCTTTTCGCTCTGGACCAAAGTATCTCACACGGTTTTGCCGAAGAGGGCAGAACCATCAAAAGGGGCATTAGCTAAAGACGCCTTAAAGGGTTCCACGAAATCACAGTGCCCAAGCCAGGCCTGACGTCTCATAACAAGGCCCGCTCTGCTGGCTCTAGCGGCTCCTTCCGTGGCATGAGACAGTAGCCGCATAGAGGTGTTAGATATGGATCGTAGAGTGGCCATCCGGGTGGAGTACAATTGTTTGTCCTCCGCCGACATGGACTCGGGGGGCAATGCAGCGTACTCTTTGATAAGGTCCCGCTGCAGTCAGAGCACATGTGCCATGTAGTTCAGCGACCTCACAGAGAAGGTAGCCAAACTAAACACCTGCTTCCCTAGGCGGTCCATCGACCGAGATTCCTTGCTCGGGGGATGAACCGAGGGACTCTCCTGAGCAAGTTCCCTCTTGGTGGCCACCGCCACCAACATGGCATCTACAGGGGGGCCTTTGCTCCAGTGGGATTTGTCAGAGGGTGGGCTGAGAATCTTGTCCGGGCTCTTGGGGACTGGCTCCACAGTGTCTGGCTCCTTCCACGCCGTGGTAGTAATCAAGTCTACCAGGGGGTCAGCCGGAGGGGACACCCAAGAGGTAGACGGGCCTGCTTCAAACGCCTCCAGGAACATGGATTCGTCCGAGGTAGGCTTTGGGGCAGACCACCCCCCCCCCCTTATTCTGAGCATCTCCATGAAGTCACCAAATGAGACATCTTCGGGGGGTGATCTGGGGGAGCCTTCCCCTTCCTCCAAATCCGTGTCCTCAGTCAAGGACTCGGGGGAGTCAAGGTGCCTCCTCTTGTACCTTCGCGTGTGAGGAACCTCCTTGGGGGGGCTGTCCAAGGAGGTCTCACCAGCAACGTCTTGTTCCAATGGAACTACCTGGGACGTCAGAGCAGGCTGTCCCTGGGGCCGGGTGATGGAAGTCGGACCCAACTGAGAAGGAGTGCAGGGTGGAGCCATGGCAAGGGCCAGGGGCCTGGAATCCCTCAACAGAGCCCTCTCCACCACGTCGAATGCCGAGGGAGAGCTGCTCTCTCTGGGATCCGAGAGCAGACCCGCCCTTGGATCCGACGGATGGATCGGAGCCGAAGCGATCAGATCTGATGGACCAGCATGCTCCGACCTGGACAGAGCCGAAGACATACCGATACCGCCAGATCCGAAGCTCGGATCCGAAGAAAATGGACCCGACAGACTCGAGGGAAGTGTCGGCGCCGAAGTACCCGAGACTATTGGTGCCGACACCCCCCCGGCTCCAAGGCTGCCCGACTCCAAACCCGGGAAACAGGATAGAGAAGGAGCTATCGGGGCAAAGAAGGGGGTCGAGCTCCCCCCCGGAGGGGGGGGGGGAGGCAGGAGCACTCCCATCTGCAGTTGGGCCTGGAGGGATCTTCTCATCATCCGGTCCAAATCTGCATCGGTGAGACTTCGGGTAGATCTCGATGAGGCCACCGAGGCGGGGCGGGAGTATCGCCTCGATGACCTCGATGGAGATTGGGTCTCCTCCTCCTCAGGACCCGGTGAAAAGCACGGGGACCGGATCCGAGAAGGAGGAGACCCAGAAGTCCTGGAGGGAGAAGCCTGCTTAGCCGGGGGGCCGAAGCGAAGGCCTTGGACCGCCACTTGTGGTGCTTCTCCTTCCTCCTTTCTTTCCTAGCCTCCCTCTCCTCTGGGCCTAAGGCGGGAGTTGAGTCCCAGCAGGGGGGAGGGAAGCAGGAGTGGCAGCCGCCACAGCGGGAGCCATGGGAGGACAGGAGGTAGAAGCCGAGTCCGGGGTCAGAAGACCCGCCAGAATCAGCTTAGATCTCCGGACCTTGAGTGCCCTGGGGTTGAACGCTGCACAGATGGTACAACCAGAGGACAGGTGCTCAACCCCAAGGCACAACACACACCAAGTGTGGCCATCCACTGGGGACAGCTTATGACCACACTCGGTGCACTTAGAAAACACTAACTTTGGGGCCTCCGACATACTAGAAGGTAAAAACCACACACACTAGGCCCCAAACATACACACACAACCCTGACGGAACCACGAGGAAGGGGGAAGTTAGAATATGGAACAAAATAAATTAAACTAAGACGGTTCTAAGGGATAAGGGACCTGAAAAATACAGTCACACCAAGAGTTAAGGAAAAAGGGGTAGAAAAGTTAAATTTTCTCACAAAATGGACAAAAAACTCCTGGAACTCGGGATCAAGCTGCTGAAGTAAACCACGGCAAACTAGATCTGAAGTCAGTCAGGGTTGGCAGGGGATTATAGGTAGGGGGAGGAGCTTGGAGCTAGGATCTAAAGCTGTTGAAAACTGCCGGCTCAGATCTGTGGTCGGATCTGAATCCCATAGGTTGCTGCACAAATGAAGTTAACTACTTCAGATCAAATGTTCTTGGTTTAATGGAGCATCTAGTAATTTTGGTTTGACATGGTCTGGCAAGATTTGTTCCTTCAGCCAAGCATGCCTTCTCAGAACAGACCCAGTGACTGCAGCCCTGCAAGATGCTTCTAAGACATCAAAACCGCACTGCAAAGTATGTTTTATAACTTGGCTTGCAGAATGCATTAACTCGTGTAAATGTTTATTTTCTGCACAATCAAGAACCAACATCATTTTTTGTTTAATTAGTTCCATAATATGCTGCTAGTATTTTAACATGTGAAACTGGCAATTCAAAGCCCTGATGACAAGAGTTGCAGCGTTATATACCTTCTTCCCCAATCTGTCTAAGGGGTAGGGTTTTTGGCTGTAGTAGCTTTAATACCTTTAGGTCCCTGGGAAATTGGTCTGGATCCGCAGTGGGATTTTTGAAAAGAAATTTATGAGAGTCAGGTACTTTGTAGTACCAATCAGGTTTTCTAGGAGCTGGAGGCAAAGTATCAGGGGTAAGAATGGATTCCATGAAGACATCTATAATTTCCAAAATGGGGGGACAGCTAGGGGCCTATGCTGAGGCAAGTTTAAAAATTCTCTGAGTCACTTTTTGGACTGTGGGTAGTCCTGGCACTTCCATCGGAAATGCTCTCTGAGGGTACGCAGGGTTTGAAAGAAAAGTCCTCTGGGGGGGGGGGGCAGAGGGAGTGGAGTCCTCTGCATATGAATCCTCATAGGTAGATAAGGGTATGTCCTGGCAATCAGAGAGGACAGAGTCATCAGACTCATGATCTGCAGAATCAGAAGGAAAATCAATTCTTTGTCATTTAGAGGGGGAAGGCTGGCTTCTCCTGATTAAAGTAATTAGGTCTTCAGCCATTCTAAGCATTTGTTTTTGTGGCATGGGAGCTTGAGAATGCACTTTGATCGTCGGTTTCCTGGGGTAGTGCAAACTCTGGGCCAGAGAAATTCAGAAGTTTTAGTCAGAAATGAAGTAGTCGGTTTAATACGAACATCGGAAGGTCTGAATACACCCTCAGAAGCCGGTGCCTGCACAGCAGCTCCGGACCCATCCAAGGTAGAGACATCTGCAGGTTCCATAGTCGAAGCATCATCTCGCAGCATACCGGACTCCGAATGGGTCTCAGCAGAGGCCTGCGAATATGTAGAAGTGAGTAACAGGGGCTGTGAAAGCCCCTCACTGAGTACCGGCAGACTTGTAACTGGCTTAATGGAAGCATCATCGGCAGTTTTAGACCTATGTGGTCTGTCTTTATCCTTATGTTTTTTTGGAAAATCAGTAGTGTGATGGCTTATCGAAGCCATTTCAGAATACGGAGAACACGAGTGAAAGAATTTAGCAACAAAAATAGCCCGACAAATAATTTGGACGCTGAACAGGGCACAAAACCAACAGCAAGGAACGCTGTTGTCTGGACCTAAACAGGTGATGCAGTAAGAATGAAAATCTCTGTGAGGCATTTGCTTTCCACAGGCAAGATAATTGTTAACTTTTTCTGACATCGGTTAGAGCAAGAAAAAAGGATCCCCAATGGGGTACTTAACTTTAGAAGACTTCAGGTTTGAAAGTCAAATAATGAAAATTTCAGGTAGCGACTGACCGGCACTTGCGAACTGCTTCTGTTTCGGGCTCCGCTCGGCAAGAAAAGCTGATGTAATGGCATCGTCTGCATGTTTTATACTCCTGACAACCTGACGTCATGGAAGAGGCGAGAGCATCCGATGCAGAAATCCCAAGATTCTGGTATTCGGGCTGACTGAGGGCTACCTGCAGGCAGATAACCCAAGTGTGAAGGCTGCAACAGTGAAACAAGAAGAACATCAGGTGACGCAGTAAGAATGGAAATCTTGGTGTCGTTACTTGCTTTCCACAAGCGAGACAATTGTTAACTTTGTCTGACATCGGTTAGAGAGGAAAAAAAAGGATTCCCAACGGGGAGGATGATTCGATTCCAAAATGAAAACTCAGGTAGCGGCCGACCGGCACTTGTGCAAACAACTGCTTCATCTCCTCGGCAAGAAAGACTGATGTAATGGCGTCGGCTGCCTGTTTTTATACCCCTGGCGACCTGAAGTCAGTCCTGGAGCGACAGCAACCGATGCAGAAATACTAAGTCTCTGATATTCGGGCCGACTGAGGGCTACCTGCAGGCAGATACCCAAGTGTGAGGACTGCAACAGTGAAACACGAAGAACATCTTTGTCTTGAGAGAGTACCACTTGAAGTTGTGACCTCATCTTCTCCAGTCTGTATAGTAGAAGAGCAGCCATGCCAGATTGTGTGTTTCGTCTTGCTCCGATGAATTCTATGTCCTGTGTGGGGGATAGCTTTGACTTTTCCTTGTTTATCAAGATGCCCAAGAACTATGCAAGCCTTAGAATGGAGTACAAGGCAGAAAGCAGCAGATGCATGGTGGGGGCCAGTGAGGAACCAGTCATCTAAATATAGAAACACATGGAATCCCTGCAGCTTTAAGTGAGCTGCTACCACTGCTATATATTTGGTGAACACCCGGGAGGCTGTGGTGAGACTAAATGACAATGTCTGAAATTGGTAATGACTGGCTCCTAGCCAGAAGTGGGGGTATCTTCTGGAGTGTTTGTTCATTTTTATGTGGTAATACGCATCCTGAAAATCAATGGCGCACATCCAATCATTGTTCTCCAGCAAGGGAAGGATAGACTTAACTGTGACCATCAGGAATTTTGTCTGTTGAACAAACTTGTTCAGTACACCAAGGTCTAAGATTGGCCTCCAGTCTCCTGTCTTTTTTGGCCTTAAAAAAAATAGAGAGTAAAATCCAGATCCTATGAGGTCTAGTGGAGCTGTTTGGATGACTCCATTTTGAAGGAGCTTTTGGATTTCTAGTGCTGGTATATCCCTCTGACTGGGTGGAACACTGGGGATTCACCTTTGTGGTCTGGGATAAAGATTGAAGGGGATATGGTAACCTCTGGTAATTATTGTCTGCACCCAGGAATCCAATGTTACAGTGTGCCAGGCTGAACGGTGCAGAGAGAATCTTCCCCTGACTGCTTCCAGAGGTAAGCAATCCGGCCACTGCTCAGGAGCGCTAGTAGGGTTGTCCAGAGAAGGAATCCCTGGAACCCTTGGTTATGCAGGACCCCTCTGCCATGGGAGGGGTGTCTTCCTGAAGAAGTGCCCCCCTCTGCCCCAGTAGGAATACTCGTCACGTGTGTCCTGAAAAGGGCCTAGCGACTTTCTGAACCACATCTTTCCACTCCTCTGATTCCTGGAGTAAGGTCATTGAGGAGTGGAAAAACGCATGCCCACAGCAGAAAGCGTCTTTCCATCCTTCTCATACCTGGCTAATGTCTCTCTGACTTTTGGACCAAATAATGATGAAGCATCAACAGGAGCATTGATAAAGGAAGACTTGAAGGGGTCCTCAAAGTCACATAAGTGCATCCAGATGTGTCGCCTAAAGGCAACACCTGTACCTGCTGCCCTGGATGTCCCTTCGGCTGTATGTGCAATAAGCTGCATGGACGAGTTGCAGATGGACTATAGGTGGTAAGCTGGGAGGCTACCTTATCATGGACCTCTTCAGACACTGCTCCTGCTAAGGTCTCCGAAAGCTTAGTTATCAGATCCCTTTGGAGTAGTGTGAAATGTGCCAAAAAATTCAAGGACTATATGGCGAAGGTCGATGAAGCAAAGACCCACTTCCCGAATCTGTCCATTGTCTGGGACTCTTGGTTTGGAGGATGGACAGTTGGACTCTCCTCAGCGAGTTCCTTTTTTGTGGCAGCCACCACCACCATGTCATCTCCTGCTAGATCTTTTGACCAGTGAGGCTGATCCTCGGGCACGAAAAGAATTTTGTTGGGCCTCTGATGAAATGGCTCTCTATATCAGGAGGCTTCCACGCATACTGCAAGATGAGTTTGACCAGTTCATTGGCAGGTGGTGTCACCCAAGAAGTAGAAGACCAGGCACGAAAAGCCTGCAAGAAAACAGATTCCTTGGAGGATGGGATTGTGGGCTTCCAATCTCTCCTATGTTTTAAAATTTCCAGATGTCTCTAAAGGAGACATCTTCAGGGGGTGACCAAGGGGACCCTTCTCCTTCATCAAAATCTGTATCCTTGGTGACAAATTCTTCTGGAGAATCCAAAAGCTTCCTCTTGCATGATCTCTTATGGGGTGATGCTCTTCGGGGGGAAGATCTGAGGAAAACTCCGACGAGAAAGGACCCTGCAACAGGGTGCCTTGTTGCTCTTGTGCCTGCTGCCCCACGGTAGCAGATTGTGACAGCTGCGAGCCAGAGGATACATAGATGTGACACTCTGATGGGGATGGTGCCAACTGTGCGCCTGCTGAGGCCAAGGCTCTCTCCATAATCTGGAAGGCAGGCCCACCTGAAGAGGGATGGGAGCCTGGAACTGAGAAAGACAATCTCAGAACCGGGGCTACACCCTGCTCCGACGAGCCCACCTCCAGAGTAGGAGCCGTGAGAGGACTTTTAACTGCCAGGGCACCAGAACAGTAGACGGTGCCACGGAAAAAAAAATTGGAGCTGATCCAAAGATCCCGGAGTTGGCAGCCAAATTATGGTCCACGGGTGGGTTGGCTCCAATGCAGCCGCAGACCACAGTCTCAGTTCCAAAACCAAGGTGAGATCCATCGGCACCAAAGTAGTTGGCACTGGGAACATTGAAGTTGAGGACTCCATGACCTGCAGAGACGTTGAAGGAGGAAGATAAGTGGGTGTCCTAGGAGAGTAACCCTTGGCTCCGGATGGGAAAGAGGTTCTACAGAGGGCAAGAAGGCCTCTGGCCACCAAGAGCTGATCCACTAAACTGACATCAAGCTCTGAAAGGCTCCTGGTGGAACGGATGGACACCCCCAAGGGCAATTCTGGCCTTTCAAGAAATGGACTTAATTGCTGACCCAAGAAGGGGTCTTGTAGAAAGGGAGTACCTAGTCCTGGGTGTACTCTTGACCTTTGGCACTGTGGTTGGTTGACCAATAATTTGCTTTGCAGGGGAGGAGGTAAAGTACAGTTGTGTACACTTACCATAAATGTAGATGTTTGAGTGCACTCACTGTTGCAGTCATCACATTTGGGTTATCTGCTTGCAGTAGCCCTCAGTCGGCCTGATTATCAAAGTCTTGGGTCCTGCGTTGGTTGTTGTCTCATCTTTCATGACGTCAGGTAGTCAGGGGTATAAAGCATGCAGCCGACACCATTACATCAGTTTTTCTTGCTCCAGATGTCAGGTGCCCCCATAATGGGAAGCAATTATATACAAGGTTACACCTCCATCAAAAAAGCAAATACACCAAAAAGTTTTAAGCATAGTAAACAAGAATAGAGGTATAGTCAATAAAAGTCAGGGGGCTGGAGTGAGGGTAACCAGGACTGCAACTGTGAATACACTCTAACATCTACATTTATGGTAAGTGTACACAACTGTACTATGTTCTTTGTGTTGCACTGTTGCAGTCATCACATTTGGGTAGATTCCCAAAGCTAAGGATGGGAGGAAGAAATTAGACAGCATTAGGACCAGCTATAAGGCCCTGCAAGACTGCAGTGGCAAAACCAACTCTGGATTTAGAAAAAATTGGGAAGTGGTAATGCTTGGTGAAGGTATGTACAGAACTCCAGGTAGCAGCTTCTAGGATGTCCCTGGTAGGGACACCTCTGAGAAAGGCTGTAGAGGTAGATGCAGCCCTGGTGGAATGTTGGCATATACCCTGTGGGGTAGGTTTTCCATGGTGAATTAATGCAATGGCCTATCCACTTAGAAATGGTTTGCTTTGAAATGGCCTTCCCCTCTGTCCCTGCAGCAAAGGCAAGATTTCCTGAGAGGCTTAGTCCTGTCCAAGTAAAATCTAAGTTGTATGTGCACTTCCAAGGAGTGCAGTATTCGTTCCCTTTTGTTCTGTGGATTAGAAAAGAAGGTTGGCAAATGAATGGACTGATTAAGGGCCACACTGGATACCACCTTGTGCATAAAGGAAGGATAGGCCCCGAGAGACTCCCTGTCCACATGAAAGATGATGAAAGGCTCCACTGCCATGAGGGCCTGTAGTTCAGACACCCTTCTTGCTGATGTGATGGCTAGAAGGAGGGCTGTTTTCCAAGAAAGGAATTTCAACTCTGCATTTGCATCTGGCTCAAAGGGAGGTAAAGTGTGCTTTTCCAAAACAAAGTTTAGGTCCCAGGCTGGAGTAGGGGCTCTCCTGGGTGGTCTTACCTTTTTGGCCCCTCTGAGAAATTGTTTCAGCAGTGGATGAGAGAAGAAGGGTGGCTCAGTATTATAATGTGCTGAAATGGCCGAGGCATGGATTTTAATGGAAGAAAAGGAAAGGCCCTTGTGAAGCATCTCAGTTAAGTATTGAAGAATGTGCGGTAAATTGGGCACAGTTGTGCCCATCCAGAGTTTGGCTCCAGGAAAATAATCTTTTCCATTTTTCAGCATAGGATTTTCTAGTACTAGCCCTCCTTGCCTCCAGAATGACATCCATCACCTGCTTACTGAGGGATGGTAACGGAGAGCTCAGGTAATTAGCCAGGCTGCAAGGTTCAGGGTTTGAAGCTGGGGGTGCAGAATCTGTCCCTCCTGCTGGGATAGCAGGAAAGGGGTCTGAGGCAGGTGCTATGGTTCCAGCAGTGACACACTGCGCAAGAGGGGGTACCAGTGTTGGCATGACCAGTCTGGTGCATTGAGTATTGTCCTTGGTTTGTACTGTTTGATCTTTAGTAGTACTTTGGAGAGGAGAGGCAGAGGGGGAAAGGCATAAACAGATAGGTTTTTCCAGGTGACGGACAGGGCATCCACTTTCCAAGCTTGTCTGTGGGGAGTCCTTTTGCAGAATTTGTTCAATTGGTAGTTCTGAGTGGAGGCAAACAGGTCTATCTCTGGACTCCCCCATTTGTTTCTCAAAATGTTGAATATCTTTGGTTTGGTTCCAGTTTCCACTCGTGTGGGTCCATGAGCTTTCTGCTTAGGTCGTCTGCAATGTATTTAGCTAGATGGCAGGAATTGAGCTTGTAGATGCACTTGGTAGCTCAAGGCTGCGTTCCACATAGCCATGGCTAGTCTGCAGAGAGGGTATTAGTGGGTTCTCCCTGCTTGTTTATGTATCACATAACAGTGGTGGTGTTCATCTTTACCAATAATTGTCCTGGAAGAATGTGGTCCTTGAAGGCTGTCAGAGCATTCTGTACAGCTATTTCTTTTTGATTGATATGCAGGTGCATTTGACTCTGGCTCTTTTTGCCCTGAATGCACTGCCTTGCCAAGCGAGCCCCCCATGCATAGTCTGATGCGTCTGTTACGGTTTTGGCAGAAGGGGGTAGAGTGAATGGCAGTCCGTTGTTGTGGTGGCAGGTCTCTGCCCACCAAATGAACTCTGTCTATAGACATGGGATGATAGGAATCCTTGATTCTAGGTCCTGAGAATGTTGACACCATAGGCTTTTTAGATACCATTGTAGTTTCCTCATATGCAGTCTTTCATATGGAATTAGTAGAATGCAAGAGGCCATGAACCCGAGGGCTTGCAGTATTTTCCTTGCAGATAGCTGGGTCTTTGTGGCCAGTAGTTTGAAGTAAGCTGTCAAATAAACTTGTTTCTCTGGCGTGAGGTACGGCATCTGGGAAGTTGCATTCAAGCTTGCTCCCAGGAATACAATTTGTTGGCAGGGTACTAGATGTGATTTATTTTCATTTATGGTGTACCCCAGAGAAGTTAGTAATTTCTTTACAAGTGCTAGATGATTTAACAGTATGTCCTGGCTTTCTGCCTGAATTAGACAATCATCCAGGTATGGGTATATTTGAATATTTCTTTGCCTGCAAAATGCAATGACTGGAGGTAGTCACTTTGTGAATACCCTGGGCACAGTAGATAAGCCAAAGGCCAGTGCAGAGAACTGATAGTGCATGTAGCCTCCTCTGAAGTGTAGGTATTTTCTGCAAGATTCCCTTATTGGGATGTGCAGGTAGGCTTCCTTTAAATCCAGTGTTGCCAACCAGGCATTTTTTGACTAGCATGGGAAGCAGCTGATGAAGAGTTAGCAATTTGAATTTTAGGATTACCAAAAAGGTGTTTAGGATAGACAGGTCCAGGATAGGACACCATGAATTGTCTTTTCTGGGTACCAGGAAAAGTCTTGAGTAAAAACCTTGCCCCCAATCCTCTTCTAAAACAGGCTGAATAGCCCTGATATGTAGAAGAGAGAGAACCTGCTTTTGAGCCTCTGCCCACTGATTTGGGGGTAGGTCTGGCCAACTGTTTGGGGTTGGTAAGGAGTGGAGGTGAAATCTGTATCCTTGGGAAACTATATTTAAAACCCATTTGTCTTGGGTAATGCAGTCCCAGTTTTTTGCATGCAGGGCGATCTTTCCCCCTAAAGGAAGTCAGTTGAGCAGGGCTTGGAAGGTTTAAAGTTGTCACTGAGACAGTTTACCACAGTGGGGTGTCTTACTACTGCCAGCTTTGAAAGTGGGAGCTCCTCACTGCTTAGGCCTGTGAGTACCTTGAGACCAAAGCCTGGGTTTGGACTGAGAAGGCCTGGAAGAGGCAGGAAAGGACCAATTCTTAGAAGGCCAGTGCCTACTAAATGTGGGGGGGCTGTACTTGCAGGAAATCTTTAACAGTTTGCATAGATTTAGCTTTTCCTCCATCTTTGGAAGTACTACTACTGCTTTGTTGCCAAACGGGTGGTCTTGGTTTAGGGGAGCATCTAGTAATTTAGCTTTAACATGATCTGGCAAAGTTTGCTCCTTAAGCCAAGCATGCCTTCTAAGTACAGACCCAGTGGCAGCAGCCCTGCAAGATGCCTCTAATGAATCAAAACCACATTGCAACGTATGTTTTCCAACTTGTTCAGCAGAATGCATTAAATCCTGTAATTCTTTATTTTCAGCAGTCAGGAATCAATATAATTTTCTGTTTAAGTAATCCAATAATATGGTGCTGATAGTTTAACATATGAAACTGGCAGTTTAAGGCCCTAATGGCCAAAGTAGCAGAAGTGTATACCTTCTTACCCCATCTGCCCAGGGCCCTGGAATCTCTATCAGAGGGGGTAGGGTTTTTGGCAGTAGTAGTCTTAATGCCTTTGCGTCCCTGTGAAATGGTCTCAGGATCCACAGTAGGATTCTTAAAGAGGAACTTTTGAGAGTCAGGTACTCTGTAATACCGGTCAGGTTTTCTGGGAGCTGGAGGTAAAGTGTCAGGGGCTAGGCTAGATTCCAAGAAGGCATCATCTGCAATGCCCAGTACAGGAGGGATAGATAAAGGCCTGTGTAGAGGTAAGAGTAAGAATTCCCTAAGCTTCTTTTTGGAGTCAGAGTAATCCTGGCTTTCCCAGTGGAAATGCTCTCTAAGGTATGCAAAGTTTCACCGAAAGAGAAATCCTCTGGAGGAGAAGTAGAGGGAATGGAGTCCTCTGCATCAGAATCTTCATAGGTACATAAGGGCAACTTCTGGTCATCAGCAAAAACAGAAATGTCAGAATCCTGATCAGGAGAATCAGAAGGAAAATCAATTCTAGTTCTCTTAGAGGGAGAAGGGTGGCTTCCTCTGATTAGAGTAATAAGGTCTTCAGCCATTCTTATCATTTGTTTTTTAGGCATAGGGGCCTGACCATGCAGTCTGGGCATCGGTTTTCTAGGTGTGGATCGAGTTTTAGGCCTTGAAGAAGAAGATGGCATCGGTTTAATATGAAAGACAGCAGGCCTGAATACACCCTCAGAAGCTGGTGCCTGCACAGTGGCTCCAGACCCATCTAAGGTAGAGACACCCACAGGTTCCACAGTCAAAGAAGCATCTCGTGGCCTAACGGACTCCGAATGGGTCTCAGTAGAGGACTGGGAATCTGACGTAGTGGGTATCAGGGGCTGTGAAAGCACCTCACTGAGTACCGGTAAACTGGCGACTGGCTTAGTGGAAGCATCGTCGGTAGCTTTGGACCTATGAGGTCTGTCTCTGTCTTTACCTTTGCATTTTTTCAGAATGTAGGTAGTCAGGTGACTTACCGAAGCCATTTCTGGATAATTGAACCGAGTACCAAAATATTTCGATGCAAAAAATAACAGACAAATAGTTCGAGGTTTGAATAAGGCACAAAACAGACAGCGAGGGACATCGTGGTCTGGGCCTAAGCAAGGAATGCAGTACGAATGAAAATCTTTATGAGGTATTTGCTTTCTACAAGAAATACAATTGTTAACTTTGACATCGGTTTAGAGCAAGATAAAGGATCCCCATTGGGGTACTTAGCTTTGTTGAAGACTTCGGATCTGAAACTCGAAAACGAAAATTTCAGGAGTTGGCCAACCGGCACATGCGAACTGCTTCTGCTTCGGGCACCGCACGGCAATAAAGACTGATGTAATGGTATCAGCTGCATGCTTTATATCCCTGACTACCTGACATCATGGAAGATGAGACAGCAACCGATGCAGGACCCAAGACTTTGACAATCAGGCCGACTGAGGGCTACCTGCAAGCAGATAACCCAAATGTAATGACTGCAACAGTGGAACACAAAGAACATCAAGTTTTCCCCATACAGCAGAAAATCATGGAAGCTTTGTCTGAGCAACAAACCTACTAGGACCCCAGGACTAGTTCCGAACCTCCAGGAGTCTTTTGGAGGGGAAGGTGGGTGGGATGTTCAGAATGAATGAAGATAGACAACACAGATGGAACATTATTGTAAGAACGTAACTTCTTTAACTGATGTTATCGATCTCCATTCAATCTTGACTGTTGGGACAGAGTCCCTAGCTACTTTATGCTCTGAGAGGCCCTAGGTAAGGATATTCCTGAGCACCATAGAGCCAAAGGATGCACTTTCCCTGGAGACCATATCCAATTTGTAATGAGTGATAAAGGTATGGAGAGTAGCCCAACCTGTGGCTGCACGTCATTCATAGAAGCTCTGGAATGAAAGGCTACTGAAGTGGAAAAGTACAGTTTTGTACCTACCATAAATGTAGATGTCCGATAGACATGCAACTGCAGTCATAACATGTGGGTTGTCCTGCCTCAGGCTGGATTCCAAAGTCTGGGTCCGATGTCGGCTGATGTCGCATTTCTCTCCGACGTCAGAGCGGCTGGAGTACATAAGCATCAGCCGACGCCATTTTCTTCAGTGTTTCTTGCCCCAGATGCCAGGTGCCCTCCAAGGAAGGCTGTAATCAAATTGGAAGACAAAAACAGGATTCCAAACAAATAAATGAGCAATAAAACAAATACACCATAACAGATATCCTCAGCTAAGAGTAACAGGGATAGGAGTGGACCCAAGGCATAGAGGGGTATGGAGGGAGGGAAAATCTGACTGCAGTTGCATGTCTATCGGACATCTACATTTATGGTAGGTACAAAACTGTACTATGTCCTTCAAAAATGCAACTGCAGTCATAACATGTGGGTAGAATATCATAGCTTAGCTGGGGGAGGAGGTATGCTCTAGGAAAGAGATGGTGTGGCAATCAAACCCTGCAGGACTGCCGAAGCAAAGCCTGCTCTGGATCTGGAATATAGAGGGAGATTGTAGTGTTTGGAGAATGTATGCACGGAGCTCCATGTAGCAGCTTCTAGAATGTCCTTGGTAGGCAACCCTCTTAAAAATGCTGTAGAGGTGGCTGTAGCTCTGGTGGAATGTGGTCTGACATTGGCTGGAACAGTCTTTCCATGAAAGAAATAACAGAATCTGATGCAATGTCCAATCCATTTAGAAATAGTCTGTTTTGAAATTGCTTTTTCTTGGACTGCAGGGGCGTAAGCTACAAAAAGTTGTTCAGACTTCCTACTGGCCTTGGTTCTGTCCAGGTAGTATCGAAGTTGTCTGTGAATGTCCAAGGTATGTAAAAGTCTTTCCCCCTTATTCTCAGGATTGGGGAAGAAAGCAGGCAGATGAATGGCTTGATTTAGAGAAACCCTAGATACCACCTTTGGCATAAAAGAAGGGTTGGTCCTTAATGAAACCCTGTCTCTGTGGAAAATAATAAAGGGTGGTATTGCCATTAGGGCCTGTAGCTCCGAAACCCTTCTTGCTGAGGTAATTGCCAACAGGAAAGCTGTCTTGCATGAGAGAAATTGCAAGTCAACTGAAGCTGCTGGCTCAAAAGGAGGTAGAGTCAGTTTTTCTAAGACAAAATTGAGGTCCCAGGCTGGCACTGGGGCCTTTCTTGGTGGCTTAATGTTCTTGATTCCCCTGAGGAATTGTCTTAGTAAGGGGTGAGAGAAAACAGGAGGATCAGTGTTGTATCTAGCTGAAATAGCAGATGCATGTATTTTTATGGAAGAATATGAGAGGCCGTTCTTTAACATATCTGCCAAATATTCCAAGATAAGTGGGATGTTCAGCAATGATGCATCATGTCCCTTGTTGGTATTCCAATTGCTGAATCTTTTCCACTTTGCTAAGTAAACCTTTCTGGTGGATGGTCTTCGAGCCTCTGTTAGTATCCGCTGAACTTCCTTGGAGAGAGATAAGCTGAAGTTATTTATGGGATCTCCCAGGCTGTTAGCTGCAGTGTCTGAAGGTTTGGATGCAGTGTTTCGAAATTGTGTTGAGTCAAAAGTAGAGGCCACTGAGGGAGGGCCCACCTCCTGGTGTGACATATGCTCCGTAGTAGTGGGTACCAGTGCTGTCTTGGCCAATCCGGAGCTATTATGATTCCCTTGGGCTTCTCTGCTTTGATCTTTAGTAATACTGAGGTCATCAGTGGCAGAGGTGGGAATGCATAGATTGCTAGGGAGTTCCAGTTGAATGAGAGGGCATCTATTTTCCAAGCTTTTGGATGGTATGTCCTTGTGCAAAATTTTGGTAGAAGATGGTTGAGGTGAGAGGCAAATAGGTCCACTTCTGGCTTGCCCCATGTCGAAGTGAGTTGTCTGAAGGCCTTCGGATGTAATATCCACTCGTGTGGATCTGTGAAATTCCTGCTTAGGCTGTCTGCCAACACATTGTCTTTTCCTGGAACAAACTGGGATTGTAACTGGATGTTTAGGCTCAGCGATTTCTCCCAAAGTTGCATTGTCAGTCTGCAAATGGGGTAAGAGTGGGTGCCCCCCTGCTTGTTTATGTACCACATCACAGTGGTGTTGTCTGTCCGTATCATTAAATGGCCTTGCTGGAGTTGGTGTTGAAAAGCCTCGATGGCATGCATTACTGCCAGCATTTCCTTTTGGTTTATATGCAGATGTGTTTCCTTTGGAGACCATTGTCCTTGTATACACCTGCCTTCCATGTGCGCCCCCCATCCAAGGTCTGAGGCGTCTGTAGTCATGGTCTGTGTTATCTGTGTTTTTTTGAATGACATACCTGTGTTTTCCTGGCTCACCAAGGCCCACCATAGGAATTCCTTTTGTAGGCATGGAATGAGTGGTATGACTGTCTCCAAGTTGTTGCTGTGTTGAGACCAAATGCTTTTTAGGTACCATTGAAGCTTTCTCATGTGTAGTTTTGCTAATGGAACCAGTAGAATGCAGGATGCCATGTAACCCAGGGCCTGTAGGAATCTCCTTGCAGTCATCTGGGTGAGTTTTGCTAAACCTTTGAAGTAATGATTTAACTTCTCTTGCTTGTCTTCTGTCAGGTAAGCCATCTGAGAGGCTGTGTCTAGTTTGGCTCCTAAGAAGATTATTTGCTGGGATGGCTGCAGTCTTGACTTTTGGAAGTTGACTGTGTATCCCAGAGCTTGAAGTAATCGTATGACATAATCCAGGTTTTTTGTCAACATCAATTTGTCATCCGCTTGTATGAGGCAGTTGCCCAGGTACGGGTAAATTTGTATACCCTGGAGCCTGCAATGAGCAATTACTGAAGCCAGGCATTTTGTAAATACTCTGGGCGCAGTAGATAAGCCAAATGGCAATGCTGAGAATTGATAATGCTCTGGGGCCCTGCAAGAAATCTGAGGTATCTTCTGCAGCTGTGTCTGATAGGGACATGCAGGTATGCCTCCTTGAGGCCCAGAGTAATCAGCCATGACTCCTTGCCCAGCATGGGAAGGAGTTGCTGTAGAGTCAGCATTTTGAACTTTGGTACTATGAGAAAGGTGTTTAATGCGGACAAGTCCAGTATTGGTCTCCATTGAGATTCTTTTCTTGGAACAAGGAACAGTCTTGAGTAAAACCCCTGTTCTTGTTCTTGTTGTGGAACTCTTTCTATTGCTTTCATTCGAGTCAGCAGAGTGATTTGCTTGATAGCCTCTGCCCTTTGATTTTGTGGTAGGTTTGGCATGCCTTGTTTTCTTGGTAAGGTATGAAAATGAAACCTGTACCCTCGGTCTATAATGTCCAAAATCCATTTGTCCTTTGTCAGTCTGTGCCAGTTTTCTGCAAACAGAGATAATTTCCACCCAAGGGAGCTTCTAGTTGTTCCCTGGTAGGTAGTAGAGGAAAGTCATTGAGTTTGTGGTTGTTGGGCAGGTGAAACCCTGCATCACTTCTTTGGTTTCCTGGCTGCCATTGTCGCCCCTGTAAGGGCCTCTGTATTGGCCTCTTCCTCGGCCACGCCTGTTCTTACCCCTTTGAAACTTTTCTGGATTAGGAAAGGACCAGTTTTTGAAGGCCAATTCCTACTGAATCTGGGGGGTTGAACCTGGAGGAAATCTTTCACCGTCTGAACTGATTTTGCTTTTTCTTCGATGGTCTTTAACACATCCTTAGCATTTGCACCAAAAAGTTTGTTTTTTTCCAAAGGTGCATCCAGAAGTTTTGCTTTTACATGATCTGGTAGAGGTTGATCTTTTAACCAAGCATGTCTACGAATCACTGCCCCTGTCATAGCTGCCCTACATGAAGCTTCCAGTGCATCATATCCACACTGCAGGAAGTGATTGCGTACTTGCTGAGTGTTATGTACAGCTTCCTGCAAAGTCTTCCTGCCTAAAGGATCAGGAGAAGCTAATGTTTTTTGTAAATATTCTAAGAGATAATCCTGATATTGTAACATATGAAAAAGGCAATTTAAAGCTCTCATAGATAAGGTAGTGGATGTGTAAACCTTTTTGCCCCACCTCTCTAATGACCTTGCTTCCCTGTTGGAGGGCAAAGGATTCTTTGAGGTGGAGGCTGAAACTCCTTTGGGCCCCTGTGAAATAGTTTCCAAATCAGCAGTATGGGCCCTGAATAAATGGGAATGAGTTTCTGGGACCCTGTAATACCTGTCTGGCTTGGCTGGAGCAGGAGGGAGAGAATCATGGGTAGCACTAGAGTCAGAATACAAATCATCCAGAACATCAAGTACAGGAGGAATAGCTAAGGGCCTGTGCTGAGGCTTCATAAGGAAAGTCCTAAGGCGTTTCCTAGAATCAGAATATTCCTGGACTTGCCACTTGAAATGTTCCCTCATGGTGTGCAGAACTTCCCCAAAAGAAATATCCTCAGGAGGGGAGGCCGAAGGGATGGAATCTTCTACATCCGAGTCCTCATAGGTCTGGAAGAGCTCTTCCTGGCTATCAGAGTGGACAGAGCCCTCAGAGTCTTCATCTGAAGGAGTAGGGTCAGAGGGTTCAACCCGGGGCCTTTTATCAGGAGGAGGCTGGGATGCTCTCTCAGGATGGGCCTGTGAACCTCTAATCATGGAAATTAAATCAGCAGCCATGGACATAATTTGTGTCTCCGGAGTCGGCTGAGGTAAGGATTTAGAAGTAATATGCTTTGTTTTGCTGGCTGCCTTAGCCCTAGTGTAGGCCTTAATAGACATGGCCATAGGAGGCCTGGCAGCTCCATGTGCAGGAGTGACCTTGTCTACAGCAATGGTCTCGGCATTTCCTCGGTTTCGTATCCGGAGGAAAGTCTATAACTGGCGCCGGAGTAATGTCTGGAATCGAGTCGCCGGTACGCGTGTCTTCGGTTCGGAGCGGTGGAGAGACCATCTCAGAGGGAACCGGAGCACTCGCGCTAGGTTTTGGCGTGGAGTCGGTGGTAGACGCGGGCCGAGGATGTCGGTCCCGGTCTTTTCGCTTTTTGGGAGTTTGCGATGTCGGAAGATCCGACGGCATGGTGTAGGCAAATTTATCGCCAAAAAAAACTTCAGCGAACTCCACCCGGCACCTGAGAGTGTGCTTGTTGAAGCGAGCACAGGCTACACAGGCCAATACGTCGTGGTCTGGGCCCAGGCAAGGGAGGCAGTAAGAGTGGAAATCCTTATGAGGTATTTGTTTACCACAAAAAAGACAATTGTTAACTTTTTCAGTAATTTCTGACATCGGCTGAGGCAAGAAAAGGTCCCCAATGGGGTACTTAGCTTTTTTGATGACTTCGGTATCGTAGAATACAGGAGCTGACCGACCGGCACTTGCGAATCGCTTCTGCTTCGGGCACCGCGCGGCAAGAAAGACTGAAGAAAATGGCGTCGGCTGATGCTTATGTACTCCAGCCGCTCTGACGTCGGAGAGAAATGCGACATCAGCCAACGTCGGACCCAGACTTTGGAATCCGGCCGACCGAGGGCTGCCTGAGGCAGGACAACCCACATGTTATGACTGCAGTTGCATTCTTGAAGGACATCAGATCTGGTAGAATGAGCCCTAAGTTTTGTTGACAAGTCCAGCTTATTTTGTTGATAAATAAAAGTGATGCAATCTCTCAACCATTTTGACAGAGTAACTTTCAAAACTGATTTGCCGAGTCTAGTACCTGAAAAGGATAGGAACAACTGTTCCAATTTTCTAAAAAGATTTTGTTCTACCCAAATAAAAATGCAATTGCCTTACATCCAAACAAATGTAAACAATATTCTCCCTTGTTTGAGAAATTTGGGAAGAAAACTGGTAGATCTATGGACTGATTATTATTGGAATCTTACACTACTTTAAGCAGAAAGGAAGGATTAGCTCTGAGTGATACTCTCTCTCTGTGAAAAATGATATACAGATGTTTTACATAGAGCCTGCAATTCTGAGATTCTCCTGGCCGATGTGATGTCCACCAGGAATAGTTTTTCAAGATAAAAATTTGATATCACAGGTGGCTGCTGGCTCGAATGGTTGCTGGACCAAACTTTGTAAGATAAACGTTAAATTCCAAGGTGCAATGGGCTCTTTGAAAGACGGTTTCAAATATAAAGCACCCTTAAGAAAAGTTTTGCAGAGATGGTGAGACATCAAGGAAAGGTAATCAAAACCATTATGGAAATCAGAAATGGCAGCTAAATGAACTCTAATGGCAGAAGTAGAGGCTCCCAATTGGAATAAGGCGGATAAGTATTCCAAGACCTTATTGATAGAGGATGAAAAAGGATCAATACCTTTTTTCATCAGACCAAAGCACAGATCTCTTCCATTTGCTAAGATAAAGTTTTCTAGTAGATGGTTTATGAGAAGCCAGATGTATTGTTTGTACTGGGTAAGATAAATTATTTTTGTCTGATAATTACTAGAAGTGGAGAAACCAAGCTATCAGTTTGAGATTTAGTAGGTTGGGATGGACCAGGCCCTGCAAATGAGACAACAAGCCCGGAGTGGATCCAGAATCCACGGCCGGTGAATTAAGGCCAGAGAAAGGGAAACCACACTTGACAGGGGCAATATGGTGCAAGAAGAAACATTTTGCTTCTCAACCGTTGGTCTTTTTTCAAAAATTGGGGAATTAGAGGGATTGATGGAAAGGCATAAAGAACTTCTAGGGGCCAATTATGGAGAAGATCATCTCTCGGGGACTTCCCTCGAGGGGGGACTAGGGCAAAATAGCTGCTGCATTTGTGATTTATGGGAGAGACAAACAGATCGCAGCAAGACTGACCCCCATCGACAAAAAATCTTCACCGTAACATCAGATTTGAGAGACCACTGGTAATGCAGAAGAATGCATCTGCTCAGTTTGTCTGCAATCACGCTGGAGTTCCCCGGAATGTGTGTTGCCATCAGAAATTGGTTGGAGATCATCCACTGCCAAACTCTTAGGGCTTCCTGACAAAGAGGGTAAGATCTGTTTTCCCGTTCGTTGATGACATGTCTGACTGAATAGCAATTTGTCCCTGAAGGGAGGGCAGATTGGAATGCTTGCAAAGTTAAGAGCACTTCCCTCAGTTCTAGGATGTTGATATGCAAACTGGCCTCTAAAGAGGACAAAGTGCCTTGGACTGTCTTCCCTGAAAATGCCCCACCCAACAGGGATGTGTCGGTGGTCACTATGGCCTTGGGTTGAGATGGGGAATAGAGGTGGCTCCATAATTTGTCATCTGGCTTCATCCACTAATATAAAGCCTGCTTGCACCAGTTGGTTATTCGGATTGGGTGGGACATTGAATGAGTTAACATTAATCACTGTGACACCAGGAGCCAATGAAGCAGACTCATGTGGTATCTCGCCAAGGGAACCAAGATGAGTGTCGCTGCCATGGAATCAAGGAACTGTAACACGTGGCAAGCCAGAAAGTACAGTTGTGTACACACCATAAATGTAGATGCTCAAGTGTATTCACTGTTGCAGTCATCACACTTGGGTTATCTGTCTGCAGGGAGCCCTCAGTCAGCCCGAATATCAGAGACTTAGTATTTCTGTGTTGGTTGCTGTCACTCCAGGACTGACGTCAGCTCGTCGGGGTTATAAAAACAGGCAGCTGACACCATTACATCAGTTTTTCTTGTCCCAAATGTCAGGAGTCCCCCAATAGGGAGCTAAGCTATGGTGGGAAAAACACCACCAGTAAAAAGTAAATACCAATACTCCTGCAAGGGGTGAGTAATATACACAGAGAGGAGAGAGAAGGGGGCAGGAGGGAGAGAAAAGTACAGTTGTGTACCTACCAAAAATGTAGATATTCGAGTGTATTCACTGTTGCAGTCATTACTCTTGGGTTATTCTGCTGGCAGGCTACTCGCAGTCGGCCTGAATTCCAAAGTCTTGGTCTGGGGTTGGTTGCTGTCGCCTCTTCCCTGACGTCAGTGCGCAAGGGGTATAAAAGATGCAGCCGATGCCAATTTCTTCAGTTTTTCTTGCCCCAGATGTCAGGTGCCCCCAAATGGGTAGGCTAAAAAAATTATGCCAATAAACATGCATGCACTAAGGTAAACATTTCCTTCATCTACAAGCAAATACACCACATAGGTTGTATAGAATAGAGAAGTACAGACAAGACCCAGCAAAAGAAAGGGGGATGGTGGGAGGGTAACCTGGACTGCAACAGTGAATACACTCGAACATCTACATTTATGGTAGGTACACAACTGTACTATGTTCATCGTGTTTCACTGCTGCAGTCATTACTCTTGAGTTGAATCCCAAAGCTGAGGATGGGTGACTGGGGCTAAATAGGATTAGGAGAGGCTATGAGGCCCTGCAGAACTGCAGTGGCAAAGCCTGCTCTGGATTTAGAGTAGAGAGGTAAGTGGTAGTGCTTTGGAAAAGTGTGCATTGAACTCCAAGTTGCAGCCTCTAAGATGTCTTTGGTTGGTACTCCCCTGAGGAAAGCTGCTGAAGTGGCTGCTGCTCTGGTTGAATGTGGCCTAATGCCCTTAGGCACTGATTTGCCATGTTGTGAGTAGCAGAAACGAATGCAATAGCCGAACCATTTTGAAATAGTATGTTTTGAGATAGCCTTTCCTTGTGATCCTGCAGCATATGCCACTAAAAGTTGCTCAGTCTTTCTGAAAACTTTAGTTCTGTCCAAGTAGAAGCATAGCTGTCTGTGTATGTCCAAAGAATGCAGAAGTCTCTCACTCTTGTTCTGTGGGTTTGGATAAAAGGTAGACAAGTAAATGGTTTGGTTAAGGGCCACACTGGACACCACCTTAGGCATAAATGCCGGGTTTGTCCTCAGAGAAACCCTGTCTGAATGGAAAATGATAAAAGGTTTCACAGCCATGACTGCATGTAACTCCAAGACTCATCTTGCAGAGGTTATTGCTAGAAGCAGAGCTGTTTTCCAGGATAAGAATTTTATATGAGCTGTTGAGGCTGTCTCAAAAGGAGGCAGTGTGAGTTTTTCCAAGACATAATTGAGGTCCCATGCAGGTATTGGTGCTCTCCTTGGAGGTCTTATGTTTTTGGCCCCTCTGAGGAACTGCCTTATTAAAGGATGAGAAAAGATTGGTGGTTGTAATGGGCTGAAATGGCAGAGGCATGGATCTTAATTGATGAAAAGGATAGGCCTTTGTCCAGCATCTCATTTAAGTATTGTAAAATCTGAGGAATATTTGGTACAAAC
The DNA here is from genome assembly GCF_019279795.1 of Protopterus annectens. Taxonomy (NCBI): domain Eukaryota; kingdom Metazoa; phylum Chordata; order Ceratodontiformes; family Protopteridae; genus Protopterus; species Protopterus annectens. The sequence continues at coordinate 1,480,329,818 of NC_056743.1, read as the reverse complement.
ATGTCAATTCCTTCTGCATGGTTCCAAGCACAGAATCTCTTCCATTTTTCTGCATACGATTTTCTGGTACTGGGCCTCCTGGCCTTCAAAATAACATCCATCACAGCTTTGGAGAGAGGAATGTTCTGAATGGCTACATTATCTGCCATGCTGCCAGATTTAAGGTCCTAAGTTGGCTGTGCATGATCTGATTTGTTTTGTTGGGTCAGTAAGTGAGGAATCTGAGGCAATGTCCAGGCTGGACCTTGAGACAGGTTCTTTAGGATTGGGTACCAGTGCTGGCGTGGCCAGTCTGGGGCAATCAATATCATTTTTGGTTTCTCTTGTCTGACCTTTAGGAGTACCTTGGGGAGGAGAGGCAGTGGAGGAAAGGCATATCCTGTTAGCTTTTTCCAGCTGAAGGATAAGGCATCCACTTTCAATGCTTGCTTGTGATAAGTCCTTGTGCAGAATCTCTGTAGTTGGCAGTTGTGAGGGGAGGCAAATAGAGCTATGTATGGGCATCCCCATTTCCTTGTTAACATGCTAAAGACTTGTGGATCCAGTTTCCACTCCTGGGGATCCATGGGGTTTCTGCTTAGTTCGTCTGCCAGAGTATTTATCTTTCCTGGCAGGAATTGTGCTTGCAGGTGAAATTGATAAGTCAATGCTGTGTCCCACAAAGTCATGGCTTGTCTGCAGAGGGGGTAGGAATGTGTGCCTCCCTGCTTGTTTATGTACCACATGGTTGTAGTATTGTCCATCTTTATCAGTAGTTGTCCTGGATGAACTAGATTCTTGAAAGCTGTCAGGGCATTCTAAACAGCTAGCATCTCTTTTTGATTGATATGAAGATGCCTCTGGCTTGCGGGCCATATGCTCTGAATACATTTTCCTGCCATGTGGGCCCCCCAGGCATAATCTGATGCATCCGTTGTTAGTGTCTGCCTGGCTGTGGGTAAAGTGAATGGCTGTCCCTTGTTGTGGTGACAGGCCTATGACCACCATCGAAACTCCTGTTGAGAAAGGGAATGAGGGTAATTAATGTTTCCAGGCTGTGGCAATGTTGAGTCCAAACACATTTTTGATACCATTGTAGTTTCCTCATATTCAGTCTGGCATATGGAATTAGCAGAATGCAGGATGCCATGAAGCCCAAAGCCTGCAGAATTTATCTTGCAGATAACTGGGTCTTTGTTGCCAACATTTTGAAGTAAGAAGTCAGTTGCCTTTGCTTGTCTGGCATGAGATAAGCCATCTGGGCAGTTGTATTTAAGCTTGCACTCAGGAATATTATCTCTTGAGAGGGTACTAGTTTTGATTTCTTTTTGTTTACTGTGTACCCTAGGCAAATTAGTAATCTTTTTACAAACGCCAGATGCTTTAGTAGAATGTCCTTGTTCTCTGCTTGAATAAGGCAGTCGTCCAAGTAAGAATACATTTGAATTCCTTTTTGTCTGCAAAATGCAATTACTGGTTCCAGGCATTTTGTGAAGACCCAGGGTGCAGTAGATAAGCCAAAGGGCAGTGCAGAGAATTGGTAGTGCGTTGAGCCAGCTATGAATCTGAGGTATCTTCTGCAAGATTGTCTGATTGGGACATGCAGGTATGCCTCTTTTAGGTCCAAAGTTACAAGTCAAGCCTTCTTGCCCAGCATGGGCAGAAGCTGCTGCAGAGTCAACATTTTGAATTTTGGAACGTCCAGAAATGTGTTTAGAATAGACAGGTCCAGTATTGGTCTTCAGGCTTTTTCCTTTCTGGGTACCAAGAAAAGTCTTGAGTAAAATCCTTGTCCCTGCTCTTGCTGTGGTACTCACTGAATGGCCCTCATGTCCATGAGGGATGAAACTTGCTTTAGTGCCGCTGCCCATTGATTGTGTGGCAGGTCAGGCATACCTTTTGCCCTTGGCAGGGTCTGAAAGTGGAATCTGTAGCCCTGAGACACTATGTTCAAGACCCATCTGTCCTGGGTGATCATGTGCCAATTTTGCGAAAAAAGTGCTATTTTCCCCCTAAGAGGGCTGCCAAAAGAGGAGTGCTTGGTGCTGGCAGAGGAAAGTCATTGGGACTGTTTCCTGTATGGCTGTGATTTGTCTTCTCCGCTTTTGGAGGTAGAAGTACCCCATTGTTTAGGCCTGTATGAGCCTTGGGGCTGGGATCTGCCTCTGGGGCGTCTGTATCTGCCTCTGTGGCCTGTCTGACACTGGAAAGGACCAATTCTTTGTAGGCCAGTTCCCGCTAAATCTGGGTTGCTGCACCTGTAAGAAATCCTTAACTGTCTGCATAAATTTCGCTTTGTACTCCATTTTCTTCAACACCTCTTCTGCTTTAACACCAACATATCATGCTGTAATGGAGCATCTAATAATTTTGCTTTAACATGATCAGGCAGATTCTGTTCCTTTAACCAAGCATGCCGCCTAATGACAGAACCCGTAACAGCGGCCCTGCAAGAGGCCTCCAGAGAATCAAAACCACATTGCAAGTATGCTTTCCCACTTGTTCAGTTGCATGCAGAAAAGTCTTGAGTAAAATCCTTGTCCCTGCTCTTGCTGTGGTACATTTGGAGCATTTCTCCCCGGGCCTCCGCTGAAAACAGGCTCTGTGGAACCTAGTCGGACATTCCCGGTCAACAAATGTTAAATAAATAAATAAATAAATAAATAAAATAAATAAATGCAATAAATCCTGCATTTCCTTGTTTTCTGCACATTCAGAATTTGTTAACATTTTCTGTTTAAGCAGTGACATTAAGTATTGCTGATATTTAAGCATATGAAATTAACAATTTAAAGCCCTCACAGCCAAGACAGCAGAAGTGTAAACCTTTTCCCCATCTGTCCAGTGCCCTTGAATCCCTTTCAGAGGGGATAGGATTTTTTGCAGTGGCAGCCTTGACTCCTTTGGGACCCTGAGATACAGTTTCTGGGTCAGCAGCAGGGTTTTTATAAAGAAATTTATGTAAATCTGGAACCCTGTAGTATGTGTGGCTTAACGGGTGCAGGGGGTAAAGAGTCAGGAGACAGGTTGGACTCTGAAAATACATCATATACAATGTCTAAAACAGGAGGGATAGCAACAGGCCTGTGCTGAGGTAGTAAAAGAAAGTCTCTGAGCCTTTTCTTAGATTCTGAGTAGTCTTGGTTCTCCCAGTGGAAGTGCTCCTTCATGGTATGCAGGGTTTCCCCAAAAGAATAACCCTCAGGAGGGGAGGCTGAAGGGATAGATTCTTCAGCATTGGAATCCTCATAGGGAGAGAGTATTCCTGTTCAGAAGAGGAGTCAGTGGAAATGGAAACCTGATCTGAAGATTCATATTCTGTCTCTTGCCTAGCCCTCTTTTCGGGAGGGGGATGGGAACCCCTGATCAAAGTAATTAGGTCTTCGGCCATTTTGAACATCTGTTTTTTAGGCATGGAGGCCTGTCCAAGGGCTTGCTGCACTTGTTTCTTTGTCTTTAGTGGTGCTTTAGTCTTTGTCTTTGAAGCTGTAGTCGGTTTTGTATATAACTGTGTAGGCCTGAAAACACCCTCAGAAGCCGATGCCTGTTCAGCGGCTCCAGACCCATCTGAGGGAATATTTTCCAAGTGTCCAATACCTTGAGTTTCCAGTGGCCTAGTCTGCTCCACGTGGGAGTCAGAAGCGGTCTGCGGCTCTGAGGTAGTGGGCGTCAGGGGCTGTGAAAGTGCCTCACTGACAACCGGCGACTGGCTTAGAAGCCGCCTAGTCATCAGTTTTGGACATCGGATACCTGTCCTTTTCCTTGCGTTTCTTGTGAATTGCGGTAGTCGGAAGGCTATCCAATGACATTGTGTAATTAAATCTTCAGCCAATATAATGAAATGCAAAATCGTTCCGACGCTTAATAGTGAGTTGGTTAAATCTAGCACAAAACCTGCAATTAGCAACATCGTGATCAGGGCCTAGGCAAGGAATGCAATAACAATGGAAGTCCTTATGAGGTATTTGCTTCCCACAAGAAATACAATTATTAACTTTTTCTGACATCGGTCTGGAGCAAGAAAAATGTTTCCCCAACGGGGTACTTAAATGAAGACTTTGGATCTGAAATTCAAACACGAAAATCTCAGGAGTCGGCCGACCAGTACTTGCGAACTGCTTCTGCTTCGGGCACCGCGCGGCAAGAAAGACTGAAGAAAATGGCGTTGGCTGCATCTTCTATACCCCTGGCGCACTGACGTCAGGGAAGAGGCGACAGCAACTGACGCCGGACCAAGACTTTGGAATTCAGGCTGACTGCGGGTAGCCTACCAGCAGGATAACCCAAGAGTAATGACTGCAACAGTCAAACACGATGAACATCCAGGACTGCAACAGTGAATACACTCGAACATCTACATTTATTGTAAGTGTACACAACTGTACTTTACCCTCCCTCCAGCCCCCTGACTTTTCTATACTTTCTACCTATCCTCTTTGTTAGCCATAACTTATGGCAATGGTATTTCCTCATGGTTCACTGTTGCAGTCATCACACTTGGGTTGATTTCCAAAGCTGAAGAAAGGGTGGAGGCAGTGAAGAAGAGTTTGGGCTGGCTAGTATGCCCTGCAGGACTGTAGTTGCAAAACCTGCCCTGGATTTGGAAAATATAGGGAGGTGGTAATGCTTGTTGAATGTGTGTATAGAACTTCATGTAGCAGCCTCCAGAATGTCCCTGGTAGTGAGTCTCCACTGAGGAATGCTGTATAGGTAGAAGTTGCCCTAATGGAATGTGTTCTGACCCCCTGAGGGTTTGGTTTCCCATGGTGTTTGTAGCAGAAATGGATAGAGTGGGCTATCCATTTGGAAACTGTTTTGAAATGGCCTTGCCCTCTGCCCCTGATGCAAAACTGAGTAATAAATGGTCAGATTTCCTGAAGGGCTTAGTCCTAGCCAAGTAGAATCTGAGCTGTCTGTGCATGTCCAAGGAATGCAAGTTTGCTTCCCCTTTATTTTGAGGATTAGGGAAGAAGGTTGGCAAATGGATAGATTGGTTGAGAGCCACACTGGACACCACTTTAGGCATAAAGGAAGGATTAGTCCTGAGAGAAACCCTGTCAGCATGAAGGATAATGAAGGGTTCCACAGCCATCAGTGCTTGCAGCTCACTCTTCTAGCTGAAGTGATGTCCAGAAGCAATGGTATTTTCCAAGAGAGGAATTTTAACTCTGCTGATGCTGCAAGCTCAAAAGGGGGTAGCATGAGCTTTTCCAGTACAAAGTTAAGGTCCCAAGCAGGGGTTGGTGCTGCTCTTGGTGGCCTTAAGTTGTTTGCCCCTCTCAGGAACTGTTTGATGATAGGGTGAGAGAAGAGGGGTGGCTCAGTGTTGTAATGAGCCGAGATGGCAGAGGCATGGATCTTAATGGAGAAGGAGGATAGGCCTTCTGTGGAGTAAGTTTGCTAAGAAGTCCAGGATTAGAGGTAAAAAGGGCAGAGTTGTGTCCTCTCCTTTAGATTGAATCCAGGACTAATACCTATTCCACTTATCAGCATAAGATTTCCTTGTACTGCGTCTTCTGGTTTCCAGAATGATATCCAGCACCTGCTTGCATAGGCTGGTCACTGGGGGATATTTCAGGCTGCAAGATTCAGGGTTTGCAGTTGTGGATGAAAGATCTGCCCCCCCCCCCCGCTGCGTGAGGAGGGTCGGGCACCGGTGACAGGCTGCACAGTAGTGGGTACCAGTGCTGGCATGGTTAGTCTGGGGCAATCAGGATTGCCCTTGGTCTGTCCTGTCTTATCTTGACAATATTCTTGAGAGAAGGGGCAGAGGGATAAATGCATAGATTGAGAGGTTTACTGGAAAGATAGGGCATCTAATTTCCAGGCCCTACTGTGAGGTGTCCTGGTGCAGAATTTGCTGATCTGGTGATTGCAGTGGGAGGCAAAGAGATCCACCTCTGGGGTTCCCCATTTCTGAATTAGAGGGCTGAAAGTGCTGGGCTCTAATTGCCACTCATGTGGGTCTAGGAGATTTCTGCTCAAGTCGTCTGCCAGTGAGTTTTGTTTGCCTGGCAGGAACTGAACTTGCAGATGGACCTGCATGTTCAATTCCAGGTTCCACAGGGCCATGGCTAGCCTGCAGAGTGGGTTTCCCCCTGCTTGTTGATGTACTACATAACTGTGGTGTTTGTTTTTATTAGCAGGGGTCCTGGTGAGAGTAGGGATTTGAAAGCTGTTAGAGTATGCTGAACAGCTAGCATCTCTTTTTGGTTGATGTGCAGATGAATTTGACTTGGGCTCCACTGGTCCTGAATGCACTTGTCCAGTTGTGCCCCCAGGCAAAGTCTGATGTGGTTAGGGTCTGGATGGCGTGGGGTTGAGTAAAGGGAAGTCCCTTGTTGTGGTTGCATGCTGCTGCCCACCAAAGAAACTCTGTCCTTAGACAAGGTATGATAGGAATGACAGTTTCCAGGTCCTGAGAATGTTGGCACTAAAGGGTTTTTTAAGTACCACTGAAGTTTCCTCATATGCAATCTGGCATATGGAATTAGTAGTATGAACCCTAGGGCCTGCAGGATTTTTCTTGCAGATAGCTGGGTTCTGCTGGCCATTTGAGCAAAGTAGCCTGTCAGATAGGCTTGTTTTTCTGAAGTAAGGAATGCCTTCTGGGATGCTGTGTCCGAGCTTGCCCCCAGGAATATAATCTTTTGACTGGGTACTAGTCTTGATTTCTTTTTGTTGATAGTGTACCCCAGGGAGGTTAGAAGTTTTTTTTTACAAATGTCAATTGCTGCATCAGCATTTCCTGACTGTCTGCCTGAATCGGGCAGTCGTCAAAATACGGGTAAATTTGAATTTTTCTCTGTCTGCATTTGGCAATGGCTGGAGCCAGGCATTTTGTGAATACTCATGGAGCAGTGGATAAGCTAAAGGGAAGTGCAGAGAAAGTACAGTTGTGTACACATCATAAATGTAGATGTTCTAGTATATTCACTGTTGCAGTCATCACACTTGGGTTATCTGTCTGCAGGTAGCCCTAAGTTGGCCCGAATACCAGAGTATTGGGATTTCTGCGTTGAATGCTGTCACTTCTTTCATGATGTCAGGTCGTCAGTGGTATAAAACATTCAGCCAACACCATTACATCAGTTTTTCTTGCCCCAGATGTCAGGAGCCCCCAAAAGAGGAAGCAATTACATGATGTGGAAGACCTCCAGTAAAAAGTAAATACCATTGCCATAAAATACGGCCAAAAAAGAGGATAGGTAGAAAGTATAGAAAAGTCAGGGGGCTGGAGGGAGGGTAACCAGGACTGCAACAGTGAATACACTCAAACATCTACATTTATGGTAAGTGTACACAACTGTACTATGTTCTTCGTGTTTCACTGTTGTAATTGTAGTCATCACATTTGGGTTGATTCCCAAAGCTGAGGATGGGTGGAGGAAGTCAAGAAGCATTAGGGCTGGCAAGCAGGCCCTGTAAGACTGCTGTAAAAAAAAAATCCAGCTCTGGATTTAGAAAAGATACGCAAGTGGTAATACTTGGTGAAGGTGTGTACACAGGATGTCCTTTGGCAGGGACTCCCCTGAGAAATGCTGTAGAGGTTGACGTAGCCCTAGTGAAATGTGTTCTGATCCCCTGTGGGATAGGTTTCCCATGATGTTTGCAGCAGAAATGGTTGCAGTGTGCTAACCATGTAGAAATGGTCTGCCCTTTGCTCCTGTACCAAACTGACTAGCAGGTGGTCAGATTTTCTGAAAGGTTTAGTCCTGTCCAGATAGAAACTAAGCTGCATGTGCACGTCCAGGGAGTGCAGGATCCTTTTCCCTGTATTCTGAGGACTAGTGAAAAAGGTTGGCAAATGACTGGATAGGCCACACTAGATACCACCTCTGGCATAAAGATCGAGTTAGTCCTGAGGGAATCCTGTCCGCATGGCAGATAGTCAAGGGTTCCCCGGCCATAAGGGCCTGCAATTCAGACACTCTTCTTGCTGAAGTGATGGCTAGGAGTAAAGCTGTTTTCCAGGAGGGGAATTTTAACTCTGCCGAAGCAGTAGGTTCAAAGGGTGGAAGTGTGGGTTATTTCCAATACAAAGTTAAGGTCCCAGGCTGGAGTGGGAGCTCTCCCGGGGGGGGGGTCTTAAATTTCTGGCTCCTCTCAAGAACTGTTTGATCAGAGGATGAGAGAAGAGGGGTGGCGCAGTATTATAATGAGCTGAGATGGCAGAGGCATGAATCTTAACTGAAAAGAAGGATAGGCCTTTGTGGAGCATTTCTGTTAAGTAATCTAGTATATGAGGTAACCTGGGCAAATTTTCATCCATTCCTTGAGATTGGCTCCAAGAACAGTATCTTTTCCACGTTTCTGAATAGGATTTTCTAGTAATAGGCCTTTTTGCCTCCAGGAAGACATCCAGCACCTGTTTACTGAGGGTTCAGGGGATGAACCAGGCTTCAGGATTTGTAACTGAGGATGTAAAATCTGGCCCTCCTGCTGGGACAGCAGGGAGGGGGTCTGTGGCAGGTGCCAAGGTGGCAGTACTGTCAGACTGTGCAAAGGTGGGTATCAGTGCCGGCGTGGCCAGTCTGGTGCAATCAGGATTGTCCTTGGCTTCTCCTGTTTGATCTTTGTAGAACCTTTGAGAGGAGTGGCAGAGGGGGAAAGGCATAGATTGAGAGGTTTTCCCATGTAAAGGACAGAGCATCCACTTTCCATGCTTGGCTGTGGGGAGTTCTGGTGCAATATTTGCGCAATTGAAAGTTCTAAGGGGAACAAAGAGGGCCACCTCTGGTGGCCCCCCACCTGTGGTTCAGCAGCTTGAATGATTTAGGTTCCTGCTTCCACTCGTGCAGGCCCATTAGATTTCTGCTTAAGTCGTCTGCTAGTTTATTTAGTTTGCCTGGCTGGAATGGAGGTTGTAGGTGCATTTGATTGGTCAAGGCTGTCCTCCCCAAAGCCATAGCTAACCTGCAGAGTGGGTAGGAATGGGTTTCCCCCTGCTTGTTTATGTACCATATAACTGTGGTGTTGTCGGTCTTTATCAATAGTTGGCCTGGAAGAATAATGCGTTTGAAGGCTGTCAGAGCATTCTGTACAGCTAACATTTCTTTTTGATTAATATGAAGGTGCATTTGTTTTGGGCTCCATTTGCCTTTATTACCTTGTCCTGCCATGGGAGCCATCCACGCACAGTCTGATACATCTGTTGTTAGGGACTGGGCGGCAAGGGGTAGAGTGAAAGGGAGAGTCCTTTGTTGTGGTAGCAGGCCTCTGCCCACCAAAGAAACTCTACCATTAGGCAAGGAATGATAGGAATCATTGTTTCCAGGTCCTGAGAAAGTTGACACCAGAGACTTTTTAAGTAGTATTGAAGTTTCCTCATATGCAGTCTTGCATAAGGAATTAGTATAATGCAAGAGGCCGTGAACCCTAGGGCTTGCTGTATTTTTCTTGCAGATAGCTGGGTTTTGGTGGCCAGTACATTGGAGTAGTTTGTCAAATACATTTGTTTTTCTGGAATGAGGAATGCCATCTGGGAAGTTGTGTTCACGCTTGCTCTGAGGAATACAATCTGTTGACTGGGTACCTGATGTGATTTCTTTTCGCTGATGGTGTACCCCAGTGAAGTTAGAAGTCTTTTTACAAATGTCAGGAGTAGCAATTCCTGTCTGTCTGAATCAGGCAATCGTGCAGGTATGTGTAAATATGAATTTTTCTCTGCCTGCAATATGCAATGGCTGGAGCTAGGCATTCTGTGAATACCCTGGGTGAATAAACATCTGCAATGAGGCAAGCACTTTCCAGCGGTGAGAATCAAACTTTGCACCTTACAGATTACAGGCAAGCACCTTACCCATTGCACCAGTGGACCTTTCTGCTCTGAAACGTAGGTATTTCCTTCAAGATCCCCTTATGGGCCTGTGTAGATGAGCTTCTTTTAAGTCTAGGGTGGCTAGCCAGGAGTCCTTGGCTAGTATAGGAAGCAGCTGTTGGAGAGTAAGCATCTTGAACCTTGGAATCAACAGGAAGGTGTTGAGAATAGACAGATCCAGGATAGAGCGCCAAGAGTTGTCTTTCCTGCAGACCAGAAACAGTCTGGAGTAAAAACCTTGTTCCCTATGCCCTGCGGGGACAGGTCGAATAGCCTTGAAACTAAGAAGGGAAAGTACTTGCTTTTGGGCCTCTGCCCACTGGTTTGGGGGGAGGTCTTGCCATCCACTTGGGGTTGGCAGTGAGTGGAAGTAGAACCTGTATCCCTCGGATACAATTTTCAAGACCCATCTGTCCTGGGTGATGCACTCCCAAGTATTTTGCATGTAGGTCAAGTTTTCCTCCTAAGGGTGGAAGTACTTGGGCAAGGCTTGGAAGAATTAAGGATAAGTCATTGTGAGATTTTTACCATAGGGTGTTGTCTACTACTCCCTGTTTTAGAGGTGGGAGCACTTCATTGCTTAGACCTGTGCATACCCTGCAACTGTAATCATGGTGGTATGCTGCCACTGGTTTAGGACTGAGAAGGTCTGGGAAGGACTGGAAAGGGCCAGTTTTGTGAAGGCCAATGCCTACAGAATCTAGGTGGCTGTACCTGTAGGAAATACGTTAGAGTTTGCATAGATTTAGCTTTTTCCTCCATCTTTTTGAGGACTTCTGCTTTATTGCCAAACAGGCATTCTTGATTTAGTGGTGCATCTAGGAATTTTGCTTTGACATGGTCTGGCATGATTTGTTCCTTTAGCCAAGCATGCCTTTTAACAGACCCAGTGACAGCAACCCTGCAAGATGCTTCTAAAGCATCAAAACTACAATGCAAAGTATGTTTTCCAACTTGGTTTGCAGAATGCATTAACTCTTTGTAAATCTTTATGTTCTACACAATTAGAAATCAACATCTTTTGTTTAATTAGCTCCATAATATGTTGCTGGTACTTCAACATGTGAAACTGGCAATTTAAAGCCCTGCTGGCAAGAGTAGCAGAGGTGTATACCTTCTTCCCCCATCTGTCTAAAGCCCTAGAATCCCTGTCTGAAGGGGTAGGGTTTTTGGCTGTAGTAGCCTTAATGCCTTTAGGTCCCTGGGAAATGGTCTCTGGATCCGCAGTAGGATTCTTAAACAGAAATTTGAGAGAGTCAGGTACTCTGTAGTACCCATCAGGTTTTCTAGAAGCTGGTGGCAAAGTATCAGGGGTAAGCCTGGATTTCATGAAGACATCTTCAATTTCCAAAACAGGAGGGACAGGTAGGCCTGTGCTGAGGCAAATTTAAAAATTCCCCAGTCTCTCTTTTTGGACTGTGGGTAGTCCTGGCACTCCCAGCGGAAATGCTCTCTGAGGGTACGCAGCATTTCGCCGAAAGAAAAATCCTCTGGTGGGGAGGCAGAGGGAATGGAATCCTCTGCATCAGAATCCTCATAGGTAGATAATGGTATATCCTGGTAATCTGAGAGGTCAGAGTCATCGGACTCATGAGCTGAAGAATCAGAAGGAAAATCAATTCTTTGTCTTTTAGAAGGGAAGGCCGGCTTTCCCTAATTAAAGCAATAAGGTCTTCAGCCATTCTAAGCATGTGTTTCTGTGGCATGAGAGCTTGAGAATGCGCTTTGGTTGTTGGTTTTCTAGGCATATTGCGAACTCTGGGCCTGAGAGATTCAGTAGTTTCAGTATGATATGAAGTAGTCAGTTTAATATGAACATCGGAAGGTCTGAATACACCCTCAGAGGCCGGTTCCTATACAGCGGCTCCGGACCCGTCCAAGGTAGACATCTGCAGGTTCCATAGTAGAAGAAGCATCTTGTGGCATACCCGACTCCGAATGGGTCTCAGTAAAGGCCTGCGAATCTGTCAGTGGCTGCGAAAGCACCTCACTGAATAGCGGCAGACTGGCAACTAGCTTAACAGAAGCATCATCGGCAGTTTTGGACCTATGCGGTCTGTCTTTATCCTTAAGGTTTTTTGGAAGATCGGTAGTCAAATGGCTTATCGAAGCCATTTTAGAATACGGAGAATGAGTGAGAAAGAATTTAGTGACAAAGATAGCCCGACGAATATTTTGGGCATTGAATAGGGCACAAAACCGACAGCGAGGAATGTCGTGGTCTGGGCCTAAACAGCTGATGTAATAAGAATGAAAATCTCTGCGAGGTATTTGCTTTCCGCAGGCAAGAGAATTATTAATTTTCGGACATCGGTTAGAGCAAGAAAAATGGATCCCCAACAAGGTACTTAGCTTTAGAAGACTTCAGGTCTGAAACTCTAACGACGGAAATTACAGGTAGCAGCCGACTGGCACTTGCAAACTGCTTCTGCTTCGGGCTCCACTCGGCAAGAAAAGCTGATGTAATGGCGTCGGCTGCATGTTTTATACCCCTGATGACCTGATGTCATGGAAGAAGCGACAGCATACGAGACAGAAATACCAAGACTCTGGTATTCGGGCCGATTGAGGGGTACCTGCAGGCAGATAACCCAAGTGTGATGACTTCAACAGTGAAACATGAACAACATCTGATAATGCATAGATCCTGCCCTGAAACGTAGGCATTTTCTGCACGAGGCCCTGATAGGTCTAGGGTGTCTAACCAGGCATCTTTGGCCAGCATAGGAAGAAGCTTCTAAAGGGTGACCAATCTGAATTTTGGTACCACCAGGAAGGTGTTTAGAATGGAAAGATCTAGGACTGGGGGCCAGGTGGCCTCTTTTATGGGTACCAGGAAAAGTCTGGAATAGAACCCATGACCTATCTGTTCTGCAGGAACAGGTTGAATAGCCCTTATGGAGAAAGTACAGTTTTGTACCTACCATAAATGTAGATGTTCGAGTGTTCACACTGCTGCAGTCATTACACTTGGGTTATCCTGCCGTCAGGCAGTCCCACAGTCGGCCAGAGTTCCAAAGTCTTGGTCCGGTGTCAGTTGCTGTAGCTTCTTCCCTGATGTCAGTGCGCCAGGGGTATATAAGATGCATCCGATGCCATTTTCTTCAGTTTTTCTTGCCCCAGATGTCAGGTGCTCCCAAGTAAATAGGCAATACATTGCTAATACAACATACATAAAAAATAAAAACAATACCTTCAGTTACAAGCAAATACACCACAAAGGTTGTATAGGATAGAAGGTATAGATAAGTCCAGCTAGGACAGAGGGGGTGGAGGGAGGGTAACCTGGACTGCAGCAGTGTGAACACTCGAACATCTACATTTATGGTAGGTACAAAACTGTACTATGTTCATTGTGTTACAGTGCTGCAGTCATTACACTTGGGTAGAATCCCAAAGCTAAGGTTGGGTGGCTGGTCTATAAAGAGTTAGGACTGGCTATGAGGCCCTGCAGAACTGCAGTGGCAAATCCTGCTCTGGATTTAGATTAAGGAGTAAAGAGGCAAGTGGTAATGCTTGGTAAAAGTGTGCACTGAACTCCAAGTTGCAGCCTCCAAAATTTCCTTGGTTGGTACTCCTCTGAGAAAGGCTGTTGAAGTACCTGTTGCTCTGGTAGAATGTGGGCTAATGTTATTAGGGACTGATCTCCCATGCTGTGTGTAGCAGTAACGAATACAGTGTCCTATCCATTTGGAAATAGTCTGCTTTGAGATAGCCTTGCCCTGTGATCCTGCAGCATATGCTACAAATAGTTGCTCAGTTTTCCTGAAAGCTTCTGTTTTGTCCCAAGTAGAAGCATAGCTGCCTGTGTATGTCCAAAGAGTGCAGAAGTTTCTCCCCTTTATTCTGTGGGTTTGGATAGAAAGTTGGCAAATGGATGGTTTGGTTAAGAGCCACACTAGATACCACCTTTGGCATGAAGGTAGGGTTTGTCCTTAAAGAAACCCTGTCCTGATGAAATATTATAAAAGTTTCCACTGCCATTAATGCCTGTAGCTCTGAGTCTCTTCGTGCTGAAGTTACTGCCAGGAGCAGAGCTGTTTTCCATGATAAAAATTTTAGATCGGCTGTATTGGCTGGCTCAAAAGGTGGCAAGGTCAGTTTTTCCAAAACAAAATTGAGGTCCCACGTTGGTGCTCTCCGGGCGGTCTTATGTTTATAGCCCCTCTGAGGTACTGCTTTAGGAAGGGATGAGAGAATAAAGGAAGATCCGTGTTGTAATGAGCTGAAATGGCAGAGGCATGGATCTTAATTGATGAGAAGGATAGGCCTTTGTCCAGCATCTCAGTTAAGTATTGTAAAATCTGAGGAATGTTTGGGACAACAGGGTCAAGGCTTTGAGCCTGGTTCCAGGCACATAATCTCTTCCATTTTTCTGAGTAAGATTTCCTGGTGCTGGGCCTCCTGGCCTCCAAAATGACATCCATAACAGCTTTAGAGAGAGGTGTTGCCTGTTTGACTAATGAATCTGCCATGCAGCCAGGTTTAGGGTTTTGAGCTGACCGTGCAGGATCTGATTGTTTTGTTGAGTCAGAAGGTGTGAAATTTGAGGCAAAATCCATGGTGAGCCTTGAGCTAAGTTCTTTAAGATTGGGTACCAGTGCTGGCGTGGCCAGTCTGGAGCAATCAGGATCATCTGTGTTTTTTTTTGTCTGGCTTTTAGGAGTACCTTTGAAAGAAGAGGCAGTGGTGGGAAGGCATAAACTTTTAGGCTTTTCCAGCTGAACGAAAGAACATCCACTTTCCATGCTTGTGTGTGGTAAGTCCTTGTGCAGAATTTTTGTAGTTGGCAATTCAGTGGAGAGGCAAAAAGATCTGTGTCTGGTCACCCCCATTTTTGCGTTACCATGCTGAAGATTTGTGGATTCAATTTAGGGTCCATGATATTTCTGCTGAGATAGTCTGCCAGAGTATTTTTCTTTCCTGGCAGGAATTGTGCTTGCAGATGAACTTGATAAGTTAGAGCTGTGTTCCACAAGGTCATGGCTTGCCTGCATAGGGGATAAGAATGAGTGCCCCCTTGCTTATGTACCACATTACTGTGGTGCTGTCTTTAATAATAATTGTCCTGGATGCAGAAAGTCCTTGAAAGCTGTTAGGGCATTTTGAACAGCCAACATCTCTTTTTGACTGATGTGAAGATGCATTTGATCTGTGGTCCACTTGCCCTGAATACATTTTCCTGCCATGTGTGCTCCCCCATGCGTAATCCGAAGCATCTGTTGTTCGTGTCTGTCTGGCTGTGGGTAGAGTGAAAGGCTGACCCTTGACGAGGTGACATGCCTGCGCCCACCATCGAAACTCCTGTTGTAGGCAGGGAATTATTGGTATTACTGTTTCTAAACTGTGAGAGTGTTGAGTCCAAACACTTTTTAGGTACCATTGTAATTTCCTCATATGCAGTCTGGCATATGGAATTAGTAGTATGCAGGATGTCATGAATTCCAAGGCCTGCAGAATTTTTCTTGCAGGGAGATGGGACTTCTTTGCCAGCAATTGAAAATATTGAGTCAGTTGTCCTTGTTTGGCGTGAGATAAGCCATCTGGGCCGTTGTATCCAAGCTGGCACCCAGGAATATTACCTGTTGTGAGGGCACTAGTTTTGACTTCTTTTTGTTTACTGTGTACCCTACAGAAATTAGCAACCTTTTTACAAACGTCAGATGCTTTAGAAGAATGTCCTTTTTCTCTGCTTGAATGAGACAGTCATCCAGGTATGGATATATCTGAATTCTTTTTTGTATGCAAAATGCAATTACTGGTGCCAGGCACTTTGTAAAGACCCAGGGCACAGTAGATAAGCCAAAGGGCAGTGCAGTGAATTGGTACTGCATTGTAATAGCTTTGAATCTGAGGTATCTTCTGCAATCTTGTCTGATAGGGACATGCAGGTATGCCTCTTTGAGGTCCAGAGTAACAAGCCAAGCCTTCTTGCCCAGCATGGGAAGAAGCTGCTGTAGTGTAAACATTTTGAATTTCGGTACATCCAGGTAAGTATTTAATGTTGAAAGGTCTAGTATGGGTCTCCAGGCTTTGTCCTTTCTGGGAACCAGGAAGAGTCTTGAGTAAAATCCTTGTCCTTGTTCCTGCTGTGGTACTTTTTGAATAGCTCTCATGTCCATGAGGGCTGAAATTTGTTTTTGAGCCTCTGCCCATTGATTTTGTGGCAGGTTTGGCATTCCCTTTAGCCTTGGTAAAGTGTGAAAGTGAAACCTGTACCCTTGAGACACAATGTTCAGAACCCATTTGTCTTGGGTGATTGTTTGCCAATTTTGTGAAAAAAGTGCTAGTTTCCTCCCTAAGGGGGCTGCCAAAAGGGAAGTGCTTGGCATATGAAGGCTGAAGTCATTGGGGCTGTTTCCTGTAAGGTTGAGACTTGTCCTCACCTCCTTTTGGGGTTGAGGTACCCCACTGTCATGGTCTGTAAGAGCCTTGGAGTTGAGATCTGCCTCTTGGGCGTCTGTATCTGCCTCTATGTGGCCTGTCTGACACTGGAAAGGACCAATTCTTTGTAGGCCAATTTCTGCTAAATCGAGGTGGCTGTACCTGTAAGAAATCTTTGACTGTTTGCATAGATTTAGCTTTATCCTCCATTTTCTTTAACACCTCTTCTGCCTTAACACCAAACAAGGTATCATGCTGTAAAGGAGCATCCAATAATTTTGCCTTAACATGGTCAGGTAAACTCTGTTCTTTTAATCAAGCATGTCTTCGAATCACAGAACCTGTAACTGCGGCTCTACAAGAGGCCTCTAAAGCAGGGGTGTCCAACCTTTTCAGTTGCAAGGGCCGCATTGGGTTAACAAAAATGGTCTGGGGGCAAACAGCAGGTGAGGACCAAAAAAAAAAAAAAAATAATATAAATAAATTAATAAATGCATAATATTTCACCTAAACTTCAATATCTCTTTCTAATTATTTAAAAAACAGTTAAATCCATTCTAACATCTTATATACTGTTAGTTAAAACAATCTTTAATAACCTTTTCTGCTTTCTTTTATCATTTTGCCTCTGTCACTGGCACTGTGTATAATTTTGACTTAGGAATGTTGACTGCTGCTTTATATGCAAACAAACCAGTTAACAACATGGTTTTCCCCTGAAAGAATGACTTCAACATATTCAACAGTTTCTGGAATTGCTTTCAAACTTTCCACTGGACAGAGCAGGACAGGAACTGGAAATTATATATATATATTTTTTATTGCTGACACGTGGCTGTTAGAAGAGTGTTTTTAGCTAAAGAGCATATATGTTTGTGGTACAGAATTAAACATTAACCAAGAAAGTTATTACTTCTAATAAACGCATTCAGAATACCCACCAGTAGCTGTCAGGCATTGAACGAAATCCGCAGGGCAGCCAGTTGGCAGTATACTGGGGTGAGTCTCAGCAAGTAATGACCCTTAGTCCTGGAATAGAATGCACTGGGACTAGCGACCAGTGCATAGCACATACCATCCCACTTCCAGCGACAGTAGCCCAGAAGTAGAGTTCTGCAATGTAGCTGAGGGAGACGCTGGTCAGGTCCTTGCCGGTGTGCTGGCTGGTTGGCGACTGCACCAAAGCAGAGTGCGTGAGCTTCGCCAGGCAGACTGCTGCGGAGCGGCTAGCTGAACTACTTAGCGCTGCAGGGCTTGTGTGGGCGTTGGAGGAGAGTTCAGCTTCTGTCTCGCTTCCCCTGCAACGGGACAGGCAAAGGCAACATTAGCGAGTTTACCCTGATTTTCGAGAAGGGCCACCAAAGTAAACGGAGCATACTTTGTTGTTTATGATTGCAGTCATTATGCCCTTACACCGCTGGAGCCAAAAATCTAGTCCAGATGATCTTAGGTTTCCTCGGGGTTGTGAAAATGCATAGGATTACGGCTCCTTACACATAACCTTACACATGCATTTAAAAGTAACGGGATAGTAGTTTAAAAAGTTAACAGATTAGAGTGGAAAATGTGTTTCGCACTATGGCTACCCCCCCCCAGGAAAGAGAAAGGGACATGTTAGGCATTGACTCCGAAGTATTAATAAAGCTCATATAACACACATTTTTTCTAATATTTCTTTTCACTTTGACAACCTGACAGAAGAAATGTGAAATTATCTTTTGCTTTATTCTGACTATTCACCTCTGCATGAA
The DNA here is from genome assembly GCF_019279795.1 of Protopterus annectens. Lineage (NCBI taxonomy): Eukaryota > Metazoa > Chordata > Ceratodontiformes > Protopteridae > Protopterus > Protopterus annectens. Next base: position 1,480,311,884 of record NC_056743.1, on the reverse strand, counting down.
CTGGTTGTGTGTGCATATGAAGGGGAGACAGTTTCATGAGATACGTCCCGACCAGAACAGGGACTTTGGCTGTAGAATCCTCTTTTTAACCATTAGGAGCAAACGTAGGTCAGCATGAAGCAGTCCTGTGTATTAGAACAGGTAAATGCTTTTCTTGCAGGTGCAGTACAGCCCCACCTTACTATTTCAACAGGTTGCAATGGTCACCCTTGTATTTTGTACTAAACCTGGGCATTCAAGGTAAGTTTTATTAAGCGTTCTAACTGTTCTTTTCGTTTCACAGCTATTAGGACAAAGCTGTTGAACAACTTACCAATAGCCATGTGCACTTTCCTTAACTGAAGTTGTTATTGTGATTATGTTTCGGAGTTCGGACTGAGGTTTCAGAAACCTGTGGTTGAACTCAATAAATTGGGTCATAAATGGCTCGGCCAAAAGGGTCACTTACCTTTGTTGTAGTGTAGTAGTGTACTCAACGAAATAAACTGATTAAATCCTCTCTCTACCGCTACGGTACGATCGCGCTCCTTCCTGCAGCTTTTCTTTACAAAAATCACCCGAACGGTGTTTTCGCGCATGCGCATACCAGCGGAAAGACGCTGGTATGGGAAAAACGTAAAAAAAAGAAAGTTGGCGCATGCGCAGAAGAGCAAAACTACGCGGACACGGAAAAAAAGTGAAATTAATTTTAAATTTAAATTTAAGGGTCGCGGGCCGCATGGAAGAGCTCTGAGGGCCGCATGCGGCCCGCGGGCCGCGGGTTGGACACTCCTGCTCTAAAGAATCAAAACCACATTGCAGAGTATGTTTTCCCACCTGTTCAACTGCATGCAATAAATCCTGCATTTCTTTATAGTCAGGAGCTTCTGAGCTTGTAAGCATTTTCTGTTTTAACTGAGCCATTAAATATTGTTGGTACTTAAGCATGTGAAACTGGCAATTTAAAGCCCTTACTGCTAAAGTTGCAGAAGTGTAAACTTTCTTCCCCCATCTATCCAATGCCCTAGAATCTCTGTCAGAGGGGACTGGATTTTTTGCAATGGAAGCCTTAACCCCTTTGGGACCCTGGGAAATGGCTTCTGGGTCAGCAGAAGGGTTTTTAAAAAGAAACTTGTGAGAGTCAGGGACTCTATAATACCTATCTGGCTTGGCTGGAGCAGGGGGCAAAGAATCAGGAGATGAGCTGGATTCAGAGAACACATCATCCACAATGTCTAACACAGGCGGAATAGCAAGGAGCCTGTGCTGAGGCAATAAAAGGAAGTCCCTAAGCCTTTTCTTGGATTCTGAATAATCCCGACTTTCCCAATGGAAATGCTCCCTCATGGTATGTAAAGTTTCCCCAAAAGAGTAATCCTCAAGAGGAGAGGCTGAAGGGATAGATTCTTCAGCATCAGAGTCCTCAAAGGGGGGTAGAGAGTATCCCTGGTCTGAAGAGGAATCAGAGAAAATGGAAACCTGATCAGAGGAATCATAGTCTGTATCCTGCCTAGGCCTTTTCTCAGGAGGGGGATGGAAACCCCTGATTAGAGTAATGAGGTATTCGGCCATTTGAGCATCTGTTTCTTAGGCATGGAGGACTGTCCTGGGGAATGCTGTACTTGCTTCTTTGTCTTTAATGGTGTTTTTGTCTTGGCTGTTGCTTTAATGGTAAGTTGTGAAGGTCTGAAAACACCCTCAGAAGCCGATGCCTGCTCAGCGGCTCTGGACCCATCTGAGGTATTAGTTTCCGTAGGCCCAATACCTTGAGTTTCCAGAGGCCTAGTTGTCCCCACGTGGGAGTCAGAGGCAGCTTGTCTTTATCCTTGTCTTTGTGTTTTTTATGAATTGTGGTCGTCCGTTGTTCAGATGGCATTGTATAATTGAACCTTCGGCCAAAGTAGTGCAAAGCAAAATCAAAATGTCATTTTATAGTGCGTTTGTTAAATCTAGCACAAAACCGACAACTAGTGACGTCGTGATCTGGGCCTAGGCATGGAATACAGTAAGAATGGAAGTCCTTATGAGGTATTTGTTTCCCACAAGAAATACAATTAACTTTTTCTGACATCAGTCTTAGGCAAGAAAAAATTTTCTCCAACGGGATACTTAGCTTTACTGAAGACTTTGGATCTGAAAGTCGACTTCAAAAATCTCAGAAGTCAGCCGACCGGCACTTGCGAACTGCTTTTGCTTTGGGCACCGCGCGGCAAGAAAGACTGAAGAAAATGGCGTCGGATGCATCTTATATACCCCTAGCGCACTGACGTCAGGGAAGAAGCGACAGCAACTGACGCCGGACCAAGACTTTGGAACTCTGGCAGACTGCGGGACCGCCTGATGGCAGGATAACCCGACTGCGGGACCACCTGACGGCAGGATAACCCAAGTGTAATGACTGCAGCAGTGTAACACGAACATCAGGGATTGAACTTGGTTTTGTGCCTCGGCCCACTGGTTGGGGAGGAAGGTCTGGGAACCCTTTTGTGGTTGGCAGTGTGTGGAAGTAGAATTTGTACCCTTGGGATACAATGTTGAGGACCCATCGGTCTTTGGTGTTGGAAGTCCAGTTTTTTGCATGATGGGCAAGTTTTCCTCCTAGGCGCATGAGCAGTTGGGCAGAGGTGGGGAGTGGAGTTGAGAAGTAATTGTGAATTCTTTCCATAAGGGGTGGCTTAGCACTCCCTGTTTTTGAAGTGGAGGCACTCCATTGCTTAGATCTCTACATATCCTAAGACTATAGACTGGGGTGTCTGTTTCCCCTGGGTCTAGTTTGAGATGGTCTAGAGGGGACTGGAAAGGACTAATGCTTCAAGGGACAATGCCTACTAAATCTAGGAGGCTGCACTTGCAAGAAATCTTTGCATAGATTTAGCTTTTTCTTCCATCTTTTTAAGAACCTCTTCTGCTTTGGTACCAAATAGGAGTGTCTAGTAATTTTGTTTTGACATGGTCTGGCAAGGTCTGCTCCTTAAGCCAATCATGTCTTTTCAGTACAAAACCACCAGTGACTGCTGCCCTGCAAGATGCTTCTAGGGCATCAAAGCCACATTGCAAAGTGTGCTTGCTGACTTGGCATGCAGAATGCATAAGATGTTAATTCTTTTATTTTCTGCACAGTCTGCAAAGGTAGCTAATTTTTGCTTAATAAGCTCCATATGTTGTTGGTACTTTAGCATATGAAACTGGCAATTCAAAGCCCTAATGGTGGGGGTTGCAGAGGTGTATACTTTCTTACCTCATCTGTCTAAGGTTCTGGAATCCCTGTCCAAAGGGGTAGGATTCTTAGCTGTAGTTGCTTTGATACCTTAAGGCCGCTGGGAGATGCCATCTAGGTCAACAGTAGGATTTTTAAAAGGAATTTGTGAGACTCAGAAACTCTGTAGTACCGGTCTGGTTTGCTAGGAGCAGGGGGTAAAGTATCAAGAGTTAAGACTGTATTCCATAAAGATATCATCCACAACATCCAGGACTGGGGGTTCTGCGAAAGGCCTATGTTTTGGCAAATCTAGAAATTCTCTGAGTCTCTTTCTGGACTGAGGATAGTTCTTGGCATCCCCAGTGGAAATGCTCTCAAAGTATGTAAGGTTTCACCAAAAGAAAAATCATCTAGAGGAGAAGTAGAGGGAATGGATTCCTCTGCATCTGAATCCTCATACGCAGATAAAGGCATGTGTTCATAATCAGATACCTCAGAGCTGGACACTTGGGGCTGTTAAAGTTGCTGGGGACAGTCTATTTTTCTCTTAGCAGGGGAAGGCTGGCTTCACCTAATTAGCATAAGGTCTTCTGCCATTTTAAGCATTTGATGTTGTGGCAAGGAAGCAGGTGCTTGAGTTTGGGTCTTTTTTTAGGCGTAGCTCGTACTCTTGGCCTTAGAAACTCGGTAGTTTCAGACAGAACTGAAGATGCAAAAGAAGCCAGTTTGTGTCGAATATCGGTAGTGAAAAGAACTTCCTCAGAAGCTGGTGCCTGCTCAGCGGCTCCAGACCCATTAAAGATAGAGACATCCGCAGGTTCCGTAGTCGAAGAATAGTCTCAAGGCATACCGGACTCTGAATGGTTCTCAGTAAAGGCCTGGGAATCAACTGAAGCGGGCATCAGGGGCTGCCCACCTTATCATGAAGGGATTCTCATCTAGATCAAGGGAGGTCATAGTCTCCCTATACTCATCACTCATCAGACCAATGATTGAGTACAATGCCCCATTCGGAATGTATCTGACCCGACACTTGCAGCAGCTGGAGAGGCCACAAAAGTTCCTCACCAAAAGGATAAAGGGTCTCAAACATCTGTCCTATGCTGCCCGACTGAAAGAACTCCAGCTCTATTCAGTCGCTTACCGCTTGCTCAGAGGTGACCTTTGCCTAACATACAAGGCCATGTCAAACCCAGATTTGATGAATATGCTTCACCTCAAAAAATCTAGATCCGTCAGAGCCACAAGGGCGGGAGACTTAAACCTCGACACGGCTATTAATAGGACGTGCTGGAGGGATAGATTCATCACCCAAAGACTCCCTACGCTGTGGAATAAAATCCCGGTATATGTGAGGCAGAGCACCTCGCTGGCCTTGTTCAAGAGAAATCTTGACCAATGGATGGGAGATCGCAGATATACCCCAGGGATTACCTCAGTGTCACTGCTCAACAGAGGCACAGCAAAATAATGGGTATAGTTCCCCATACTAAAGGGGTGGCGTAAGCCACAAAACTATGGGCTAGGCTTGTAAATGCCCTCGGGCAGATAGCCTAGTATGAACCTATGAACCTATGAACAGCACCTCACTGAGTACCGGCGAACTGCTGACTAGCTTAACGAAAGAGTCGTCAGCAGTTTTAGACCTGTGCGGTCTGTCTCTGTCTTTATCCTTACGTTTTTTTCGGAAGATCGGTAGTTGGATAGCTTACCAAAGCCATTTTGGAATACGGAGATCGAGAATGAAAGTATTTAGCGACAATAAGGGCCCGATGATGAATAGTTCAGGCATTGGACAAGGCACAAAACCGATAGCGAAGTACATCGTGGTCTGGGTCTAAAAGTACAGTTGTGTACACTTACCATAAATGTAGATGTTAGAGTGTATTCACTGTTGCAGTCATCACACTTGGGTTATCTGCCTGCAGGTAAGCCCACAGTCAGCAGAGTCTTGGGATTTCTGCGTCGGATGCTGTCGCCTCTTCCATGATGTCAGGAATATAAAACATGCAGCCGACAGCATTATATCAGTTTTTCTTGCCCCAGATGTCAGGAGCCCCCAAAACAGGAAGCAATTACATGGTGCGGAACACCTCCAGTAAAAAGTAAATACCATTGCCATAAAATATGGCCAAAAAAGGGGATAGGAAGAAAGTATAGATAAGTCAGGGGGCTGGAGGGAGGGTAACCAGGACTGCAACAGTGAATACACTCGAACATCTACATTTATGGTAAGTGTACACAACTGTACTATGTTCTTCGTGTTTCACTGTTGCAGTCATCACACTTGGGTTGTTTCCCAAAGCTGTGGAAAGGTGGAGGCAGTCGAGAGGTATTAGAGCTGGCTAGCAGGCCTTGTAAAACTGCTGTAGCAAATCCAGCTCTGGATTTAGAAAAGATAGGTAAGTGATGACGCTTGGTGAAGGTGTGTGAACTCCAGGTTGCAGCTTCCAGGATGTCCTGGGTAGGGACCCCTCTGAGAAATGCTGAAGAGTTTAAAGTAGATCTAGTGTAATGGGTTCTGATCCTCTGTGGGGTAGGTTTTCCATGGTGTTTGTAGCAGAAATGGATGCAATGTACGATCCATTTGGAGATGGTTTGCTTTGAAATGGCCTTGCTCTCTGACCCTGTAGCAAAGCTGACTAGCAGCTGGTCAGATTTTATGAAAGGTTTAGTCCTGTCAAGGTAGAAAGTACAGTTTTGTACCTACCATAAAAGTAGATGTCCGATAGACATGCAACTGCAGTCATAACATGTGGGTTGTCCTGCCTCAGGCAGCCCTCGGTCGGCCGGATTCCAAAGTCTGGGTCCGACGTCGGCTGATGTCGCATTTCTCTCCGAAGTCAGAGCGGCTGGAGTACATAAGCATCAGCCGACGCCATTTTCTTCAGTGTTTCTTGCCCCAGATGCCAGGTGCCCTCCAAGGAAGGCTGTAATCAAATTGGAAGACAAAAACAGGATTCCAAACAAATAAATGAGCAATAAAGCAAATACACCATAACAGATATCCCCAGCTAAGAGTAACAGGGATAGGAGTGGACCCTAGGCATAGAGGGGTATGGAGGGAGGGAAAATCCGACTGCAGTTGCATGTCTATCGGACATCTCCATTTATGGTAGGTACAAAACTGTGCTATGTCCTTCAAGAATGCAACTGCAGTCATAACATGTGGGTAGAATACCATAGCTTAGCTGGGGAGGAGGTATGCTCTAGGAAAGAGATGGTGTGGCAATCAAACCCTGCAGGACTGCCGTAGCAAAGCCTGCTCTGGATCTGGAATATAGAGGGAGATTGTAGTGTTTGGAGAATGTATGCACGGAGCTCCATGTAGCAGCTTCTAGAATGTCCTTGGTAGGCACCCCTCTTATGGAATGTGGTCTGACATTGGCTAGAACAGTCTTTCCATGAAAGGAATAACAGAATCTGATGCAATATCCAATCCATGTAGAAATAGTCTGTTTTGAAATTGCTTTTCCTTGGACTGCAGGAGCGTAAGCTACAAAAAGTTGTTCAGACTTCCTACTGGCCTTGGTTCTGTCCAGGTAGTATCGAAGTTGTCTGTGAATGTCCAAGGTATGCAAAAGTCTTTCCCCCTTATTCTCAGGATTGGGGAAGAAAGCAGGCAGATGAATGGCTTGATTTAGAGAAACCCTAGATACCACCTTTGGCATAAATGTAGGGTTGGTCCTTAATGAAACCCTGTCTCTGTGGAAAATAATAAAGGGTGGTATTGCCATTAGGGCCTGTAGCTCCGAAACCCTTCTTGCTGAGGTAATTGCCAACAGGAAGGCTGTCTTCCATGAGAGAAATTGCAAGTCAACTGAAGCTGCTGGCTCAAAAGGAGGTAGAGTCAGTTTTTCTAAGACAAAATTGAGGTCCCAGGCTGGCACTGGGGCCTTTCTTGGTGGCTTAATGTTCTTGATTCCCCTGAGGAATTGTCTTAGTAAGGGGTGAGAGAAAACAGGAGGATCATTGTTGTATCTAGCTGAAATAGCAGATGCATGTATCTTTATGGAAGAATATGAGAGGCCGTTCTTTAACATATCTGCCAAATATTCCAAGATAAGTGGGATGTTCAGCAATGATGCATCGTGTCCCTTGCTGGTATTCCAATTGCTGAATCTTTTCCACTTTGCTAAATAAACCTTTCTGGTGGATGGTCTTCGAGCCTGTTAGTATCCGCTGAACTTCCTTGGAGGGAGATAAGCTGAAGTTATTTATGGGATCTCCCAGGCTGTTAGCTGCAGTGTCTGAAGATTTGGATGCAATGTTTCGAAATTGTGTTGAGTCAAAAGTAGAGGCCACTGAGGGAGGGCTCACCTCCTGGTGTGACATATGCTCCGTAGTAGTGGGTACCAGTGTTGTCTTGGGCAATCCGGAGCTATTATGATTCCCTTGGGCTTCTCTGCTTTGATCTTTAGTAATACTGAGGTCATCAGTGGCAGAGGTGGGAATGCATAGATTGCTAGGGAGTTCCAGTTGAATGAGAGGGCATCTATTTTCCAAGCTTTTGGATGGTATGTCCTTGTGCAAAATTTTGGTAGAAGATGGTTGAGGTGAGAGGCAAATAGGTCCACTTCTGGCTTGCCCCATGTCGAAGTGAGTTGTCTGAAGGCCTTCGGATGTAAGCTCCACTCGTGTGGATCTGTGAAATTCCTGCTTAGGCTGTCAGCCAACACATTGTCTTTTCCTGGAACAAACTGGGATTGTAACTGGATGTTTAGACTCAGTGATTTCTCCCAAAGCTGCATTGTCAGTCTGCAAAGGGGGCAAGAGTGGGTGCCCCCCTGCTTATGTACCACATCACAGTGGTGTTGTCTGTCCGTATCATTAAATGACCTTGCTGGAGTTGGTGTTGAAAAGCCTCGATGGCATGCATTACTGCCAGCATTTCCTTTTGCTTTATATGCAGATGTGTTTCCTTTGGAGACCATCGTCCTTGTATACACCTGCCTTCCATGTGCACCCCCCATCCAAGGTCTGAGGCGTCTGTAGTCATGGTCTGTGTTATCTGTGGTTTTTTGAATGACATACCTGTGTTTTCCTGGCTCACCGAGGCCCACCATAGGAATTCCTTTTGTAGGCATGGAATGAGTGGTATGATTGTCTCCAAGTTGTTGCTGTGCTGAGACCAAATGCTTTTTAGGTACCATTGAAGCTTTCTCATGTGTACTTTTGCTAATGGAACCAGTAGAATGCAGGATGCCATGTAACCCAGGGCCTGTAGGAATCTCCTTGCAGTCATCTGGGTGAGTTTTGCTAAACCTTTGAAGTAATGAGTTAACTTCTCTTGCTTGTCTTCTGTCAGGTACGCCATCTGAGAGGCTGTGTCTAGTTTGGCTCCTAAGAAGATTATTTGCTGGGATGGCTGCAGTCTTGACTTTTGGAAGTTGACTGTGTATCCCAGAGCTTGAAGTAATCGTATGACATAATCCAGGTTTTTTGTCAACATCAATTTGTCGTCCGCTTGTATGAGGCAGTCGTCCAGGTACGGGTAAATTTGTATACCCTGGAGCCTGCAATGAGCAATTACTGAAGTCAGGCATTTTGTAAATACTCTGGGCAGTAGATAAGCCAAATGGCAATGCTGAGAATTGATAATGCTCTGGCCCTGCAAGAAATCTGAGGTATCTTCTGCAGCTGTGTCTGACATGCAGGTATGCCTCCTTGAGGTCAAGAGTAATCAGCCATGACTCCTTGCCCAGCATGGGAAGGAGTTGCTGTAGAGTCAGCATTTTGAACTTTGGTACTATGAGAAAGGTGTTTAATGCGGACAAGTCCAGTATTGGTCTCCATTGAGATTCTTTTCTTGGAACAAGGAACAGTCTTGAGTAAAACCCCTGCTCTTGTTCTTGTTGTGGAACTCTTTCTATTGCTTTCATTCGAGTCAGCAGAGTGATTTGCTTGATAGCCTCTGCCCTTTGATTTTGTGGTAGGTTTGGCATGCCTTGTTTTCTTGGTAAGGTATGAAAATGAAACCTGTACCCTCGGTCTATAATGTCCAAAATCCATTTGTCCTTTGTCAGTCTGTGCCAGTTTTCTGCAAACAGAGATAATTTCCCACCCAAGGGAGCTTCTAGTTGTTCCCTGGTAGGCGGTAGTAGAGGAAAGTCATTGAGTTTGTGGTTGTTGGGCAGGTGTAACCCCTGCGTCACTTCTTTGGTTTCCTGGCTGCCATTGTCGTCCCCTGTAAGGGCCTCTGTATTGGCCTCTTCCTCGGCCACGTCTGTTCTTACTCCTTTGAAACTTTTCTGGATTAGGAAAGGACCAGTTTTTTGAAGGCCAATTCCTACTGAATCTGGGGGGTTGAACCTGGAGGAAATCTTTCACAGTCTGAACTGATTTTGCTTTTTCTTGCATGGTCTTTAACACATCCTTAGCATTTGCACCAAAAAGCTTGTTCTTTTCCAAAGGTGCATCCAGAAGTTTTGCTTTTACATGATCTGGTAGAGGTTGATCTTTTAACCAAGCATGTCTACGAATCACTGCCCCTGTCATAGCTGCCCTACATGAAGCTTCCAGTGCATCATATCCACACTGCAGGAAGTGATTGCTTACTTGCTGAGTGTTATGTACAGCTTCCTGCAAAGTCTTCCTGTCTAAAGGATCAGGTGAAGCTAATGTTTTTTGTAAATCTTCTAAGAGATAATCCTGATATTGTAACATATGAAAAAGGCAATTTAAAGCTCTCATAGATAAGGTAGTGGATGTGTAAACCTTTTTGCCCCATCTCTCTAATGACCTTGCTTCCCTGTTGGAGGGCAAAGGATTTTTTGAGGTGGAGGCTGAAACTCCTTTAGGCCCCTGTGAAATAGTTTCCAAATCAGCAGAATGGGCCCTGAATAAATGGGAATGAGTTTCTGGGACCCTGTAATACCTGTCGTTCTTGGCTGGAGCAGGAGGAAGAGAATCAGGGGTAGCACTAGAGTCAGAATACAAATCATCCAGAACATCAAGTACAGGAGGAATAGCTAAGGGCCTGTGCTGAGGCTTCTTAAGGAAAGTCCTAAGGCGTTTCCTAGAATCAGAATATTCCTGACCCTGCCACTTGAAATGTTCCCTCATGGTGTGCAGAACTTCCCCAAAAAAAATATCCTCAGGAGGGGAGGCCGAAGGGATGGAATCTTCTGCATCCGAGTCCTCATAGGTCTGGAAGAGCTCTTCCTGGCTATCAGAGTGGACAGAGCCCTCAGAGTCTTCATCTGAAGGAGTAGGGTCAGAGGGTTCAACCTGGGGCCTTTTATCAGGAGGAGGCTGGGATGCTCTCTCAGGATGGGCCTGTGAACCTCTAATCATGGAAATTAAATCAGCAGCCATGGACATAATTTGTGTCTCCGAGTCGGCTGAGGTAAGGATTTAGGAGTAATATGCTTTGTTTTGCTGGCTGCCTTAGCCCTAGTGTAGGCCTTAATAGACATGGCCATAGGAGGCCTGGCAGCTCCACGTGCAGGAGTGACCTTGTCTACAGCAATGGTCTCGGGCATTTCCTCGGTTTCGGTATCCGGAGGGAAGTCTATAACTGGCGTCGGAGTAATGTCTGGAATCGCAGTCGTTGGTAATGCGGTGTCTTCGGTTCGGAGCGGTGGAGAGACCGTCTCAGAGGGAACCGGAGCACTCGCGCTAGGTTTTGGCGTGGAGTCAGTGGTAGACGCGGGCCGAGGATGTCGGTCCCGGTCTTTTCGCTTTTTGGAAGTTTGCGATGTCAGAAGATCCGACGGCATGGTGTAAGCAAATTTATCGCCGAAAAAATCTTCAGCGAACTCCGCCTGGCGCCTGAGAGTGCGCTTGTTGAAGCGAGCACAGGCCGAGACGTCGTGGTCTGGGCCCAGGCAAGGGAGGCACTAAGAGTGGAAATCCTTATGAGGTATTTGTTTACCACAAAAAAGACAATTGTTAACTTTTTCAGTAATTTCTGACATCGGCTGAGGCAAGAAAAGGTCCCCAACGGGGTACTTAGCTTTTTTGATGACTTCGGTATCGTAGAATACAGGAGCTGACCGACCGGCACTTGCGAACTGCTTCTGCTTCGGGCACCGCGCGGCAAGAAAGACTGAAGAAAATGGCGTCGGCTGATGCTTATGTACTCCAGCCGCTCTGACGGAGAGAAATGCGACATCAGCCGACGTCGGACCCAGACTTTGGAATCCGGCCGACCGAGGGCTGCCTGAGGCAGGACAACCCACATGTTATGACTGCAGTTGCATTCTTGAAGGACATCCTAAGCTGTCTGTGCAAATCCAAGGAGTGCAGGATCCTTTCCCCTTTATTCTGAGGATTAGGAAAAAAGGTGGGTAAAATGGATGAATTGGTTTAAAGCCACACTGGATACCACCTTGGGCATAAATGATAGGTTAGTCCTGAGGGAAACCCTGTCTGCGTGGGAGATAATGAAAGGTTCCATGGCCATAAGGGCCTGCAACTCAGACACTCTTCTTGCTGAAGTGACGGCTAGACGTATAGCTGTTTTCCAAGAGAGGAATTTTAACTCTGCTGTAGCAGCAAGCTCAAAAGGGGGGAAGCGTGAGCTTCTCCAGTACAAAGTTAAGGTCCCAGGCAGGAGTGGGAGCTCTCCTCAGTGGTCTTAAATTGTTAGCTCTTCTCAGGAACTGTTTGACCAGAGGGTGAGAAAAGAGTGGTGGGCTCAGCATTGTAATGATCTGAGATGGCAGAGACATAAATCTTAATAGAAGAGAAGGATAGGCTTTTGTGGAGCAGCTATGCTAGATAATCTAGGATTGGGGGTAAGGAGGGCACAGTTATGTCCTTACCCTGAAGCTGGCACCAAGAGCAGAATCTTTTCCACATTTCTGAATAGGATTTCATAGTACTAGGCCTCCTGGCCTCAAGAATGACATCCAGCGCCTGTTTGCTGAGGGTTGGTGGGTGATGCATTCCGGGAATAAGCCATGCTGCTAGGTTCAGGGTTTGCAGCAGAGGATGCAAAATCTGGCCCTCCTGCTGGGACAGCAGGTGCCAGGGTGGCACTACTGTCAGACTGCGTAAAAGTGGGTACCACTGCTGGCGTGGTCAGTCTGGTGCAATCAGGATCGCCCTTGGCCTGTCCTGTTTGATCTTGAGTAATACTTTCGAGAGGAGGGGCAGGGTGGAAAGGTATAGATTGAGAGGTTTTCCCATGTGAAGGACAGGGCATCCACTTTCCATACTTGGCTGTGGGGAATTCTGGTGCAAAATGTACTCAATTGATGGTTCTTAGGGGGGAAGCAAACAGGTCCACCTCTGGTGTTCCCCACCTGTGGATTAGAAACTTGAATGTGTTGGGTTCCAGTTTCCACTCGTATAGGTCCATTAGATTTCTGCTTAAGCCATCTGCCAGTGTATGCTCTTTGCCTGGCAGGAATTGAGCTTGCAGGTGCACTTAATTGCTCAAGGCTGCGTTCCACAGAGCCATGGCTAACCTGCAGAGTGGGTAGGAGTGAGTTCCCCCTGCTTGTTTATGTACCACATAACTGTGGTGTTGTCTTTATTAAGAGTTGTCCTGGAAGGATAAGGTATTTGTAGTCTTTCAGTGCATTCTGTACAGCTAACATTTATTTTTGATTGAAGTGCATTTGTCCTGGGCTCCATTTGCATTGAATGCATTAGCCTGCCATGTGAGTCCCCTGTGCATAGTCTGATGTGTCTGTTGTCAGGGTTTGGGCGGCAGGGGGTTGAGTGAAAGGGAGTCCCCCGTTGTGGTAGCAGGCCTCTGCCCACCAAAGCAACTCTGTCCTTAGAAATGAATGATAGGAATCACTGTTTCCAGGTCCTGAGAATGTTGACACCAGAGACTTTTTAAGTACCACTGAAGTTTCATCACATGCAGTCTTGCATATGGAATTAGGAAAATGCATGTGGCCATGAACCCTAGGGCTTGCAGTACGTTTCTTGCAGATAGCTGGGTGTGAGTGGCCAGTAGTTTGAAGCAATTTGTCAATCAAACCTGCTTTTCTGGAGTAAGGAATACCACCTGGGAAGTTGTTCAAGCTTGCTCCCAGGAATACAATTTTTTTGGCCGAGTACCAGATGTGATTTCTTTTAGTTGATGGTATATCCCAGGGAAGTTAGGGAGTCTCTTTACAAATGCCAGGTGCTGTAGTAGCAGTTCCTAACTGTCTGCCTGAATCAGACAGTCATCCAAGTATGGGTAAATTTGAACTTTTTTCTGCCTGCAGTATGCAATGGCTGCAGCCAGGCACTTTGTGAATACCCTGGGCGCAGTAGATAAGCCAAAAGGAAGTGCAGAGAAAGTACAGTTGTGTACACTTACCACAAATGTAGATGTTAGAGTGTATTCACTGTTGCAGTCATCACATTTGGGTCATCTACCTGCAGGTTGCCCTCAGCCGGCTGAATACCACAGTCTTGGATTCCTGCGTCAGATGCTCTCTTCTTCCATGATGTCAGGTAGTCAGTGGTATAAAGCATGCAGCCGCCATTACATCAGTTTTTCTTGCCCCAGATGTCAGTTGCCCCCATAATGGGAAGCAATTATATACAAGGTTACACCTCCATCAAAAAGCAAATACACCAGAAAGCTTAAATACACCAAATAAAAAGGAAAGGTAGAGCCAAGAGAAGTCAGGGGGCTGGAGGGAGGGTAACCAGGACTGCAACAGTGAATACACTCAAACATCTACATTTATGGTAAGTGTACACAACTGTACAATGTTCTTCGTGCTTCACTGCTGCAGTCATCACATTTGGGTAGATTCCCAAAGCTAAGGAAAGACGGAGGATGTTAGAGAGCGTTAGGGCCAGCTGTTAAGCCCTGCAAGACTGTGGCAAAACCAGCTCTGGATATGGAAAAAAATAGGCATGTGGTAATGCTTGGTGAAGGTATGTACAGAGCTCCAGGTAGCAGCTTCTAGGATGTCCCTGGTAAGAACTCTGAGAAAGGCCGTAGAGGTAGATGCAGCCCTGGTGGAATGTGATCTTATCCCCTGTGGGTTAGGTTTTCCATGGTGCTTATATAGAAGAAATGAATGCAATAGGCTATCCATTTAGAAATGGTTTGCTTTGAAATGGCCTTCCCCTCTGCCCCTGCAGCAAAGCCAACACACAGCTCTTCAGATTTTCTAAGGCGCTTAGTTCTGACCAAATAAAATCTAAGTTGTCTGTGCACGTCCAAAGAGTGCAGTATTCGTTCTCCTTTGTTTTGCAGATACGGGAAAAATGTAGGCAAATGAATGGACTGATTTAGGGCCACACTAGACACCACCTTGGGCATAAAGGAAGGATTGGTCCTGAGGGAAACCCTGTCTGCATGGAAGATAATTAAGGGCTCCACTGCCAAGAGGGCCTGTAATTGAGACACTCTTCTTGCTGAAGTGATGGCTAGAAAGAAGGCTGTTTTCCAAGAAAGGAATTTCAAATCTGCAGTTGCAGCTGTCTCAAAAGGAGGGAAGAGTGAGCTTTTCCAATACAAAGTTAAGGTCCCAGGGTGGAGTAGGGGCTCTCATGGGGGGGGGGGGTCTTAATTTTTGGACCCTCTGAGGAATTGCTTTAGCAGGGGGTGAGAGAAGAGGGGTGGTTCAGTATTATAATGTGCTGAAATGGCAGAGGCATGAATTTTAATTGATGAGAAGGATAGGCCCATGTGGAGCATTTCTGTTAAGTAGGGAAGTATATTAAGTAAGCTGGGCACTGTTGTGCCCATCCCGAGTCTGGCTCCAAGAACAGTATCTTTTCCACTTTTCAGCATAGGATTTTCTAGTACTAGGCCTCCTTGCCTCCAGAATGACATCTAGCACCTGCTTACTGAGGGATGCTATTGGAGAGCTCAAGGAATTAGCCAGGCTGCAAGGCTCAGGGTTTGAAGCTGGGGGTGCAGAATCTGGCCCGCCTGCTGGGACAGCAGGGAAAAGGTCTGAGGCAGGTGCCATGGTTCGAGCAGCGTCATACTGCACAATAGGGGGTACCAGTGCTGGCGTGGCTAATCTGGTGCAATCAGTATTGTCCTTGGCTTGTTCTGTCTGATCTTTAGCAGAACCTCCAAGAGGAGAGCCAAAGGGAGAAAGTCATAAACTGAGAGGCTTTCCCAGGTAAAGGACAGGGCCACTCACTTTCCAAGTTTGACTGTGGGAAGTCCTTGTGCAGAATTTGTCCAATTGGTAGTTCTGAGGGGAGGCAAACAGGTCCATCTCTGGAGTCCCCCATTTGTTCCTCAAGAAGTTGAATATGTTTGGTTGCAGTTTCCATTTGTGTGGGTTCATGAGATCTATGCTTAGGTCTGCCAAAGAATTTAGCTTGCCTGGCAGGAATTGAGCCTGTAGCTGCACTTGGTAGCTCAAGGCTCTGTTCCACAGAGCCATGGCTAGTCTGCAGACAGGGTACGAGTGGGTTCCCCCTGCTTATGTACCACATAACTGTGGTGTCTGTCTTTACCAATAATTGTCCTGAAAGAATGTTGTCTTTGAAGGCCGTCAGGGAATTCTGGACAGCTAACATTTCTTTTTGGTTGATATGCAGGTGCATCTGTCTCGGGTTCCATTTGCCCTGAATGCACTGCCCTGCCAAGTGAGCCCCCCATGCATAATCTGAAGCGGCTGTTAGGGTTTGGGCAGCAGGGGGTAGAGTGAAAGTGAGCCACTTGTTGTGGTAGCAGGCCCCTGCCCACCAAAGGAACTCTGTCTTTATACAAGGAATGATAGCAATCATTGATTCCAGGGTCCTGAGAATGTTGACACCATAGCCTTTTTAGATACCATTGTAGTTTCCTCATGTGCAGTCTTGCATATGGAATTAGTAGAATGCAAGAGGCCATGAACCCCCAGGTCTTACAGAATTTTCCTTGCAGATAGCTGGTTCTTTGTGGCCAGTAGTTTGAAATAGGTTGTCAAACTTGTTTCTCTAGAGTTTGGAAAGCCATCTGGGAAGCTGTGTTCAAGCTTGCTCCCAGGAATACAATCTGTTGGCAGGATACTAGATGAAATTTCGTTTTGTTTATGGTGTACCCCAGTGAGGTCAGAAGTTTCTTTACGAATGCCAGATGTTTTAATAGCAAGTCCTGGCTTTCTGCCTGAATAAGACAATCATCCAAGTATGAGTATATTTGAATATTTCTCTGCTTGCAAAATGCAATGGCTGGAGCTAGACACTTTGTGAATACCCTGGGCGCAGTAGATAAGCCAAAGGGAAGTGCAGAGAACTGATAGTGCATGGAGCCTGCTCTGAAGCGTAGGTATTTCCTGCAAGATTCCCTTATTGGAATGTGCAGGCAAGCTTCCTTTAAGTCTAAGGTTGTCAACCAGGCATCTTTGCCTAGCATAGGAAGCAGGTGTGGAAGTGTTAGCATTTTGAACTTTGGGATTACCAAAAATGTGTTTGGAGTAGAGAGGTCCAGGATAGGACGCCAGGAGCTGTCTTTTCTGGGTACCAGGAAAAGTCTTGTATAAAAACCTTGTCCCCTTTCTTCTGCTGGGACAGATTGAATAGTCCTAATACTTAGAAGAGAGAGAACCTGCTGTAGAGCCTCTGTCCACTGATTTGGGGGTAGGGTCAGGCCAACCGTTTGGGGTTGGTAGGGTGCGGAAGTGGAATCTGCATCCTTGGGAAACTATAATCAAAACCCATTTGTCCTGGGTAATGAGTTCAAAGTTTTTTGCGTGCAGGGTGAGCTTTCCTCTTAAGGGAGCAGGCAGCTGGAGCAGGGCTTGGAAGGGTTAAGGTTAAGTCATTGTGCCATTTTTCCGTAGGGGGGTGTCTTACTACTCCCTGCTTTGGAAGTGGTAGCCCCCCCACTGCTTATGCCTGTACGTAGCCTGAGACTGTAACCTAGGTGGTCTGTTGTTCCTGGGTTTGGACTGAGAAGGCCTGGAAGAGGCTGGAAAGGACTAATTCTTTAAAGGTCAATGCCTACTAAATCTGGGAGGATGTACTTGCAGGAAATCTTTAATAGTTTGCATAGATTTAGCTTTTTCCTCCACCGTATTGAGGACTTCTGTTTTGTTGCCAAAAAGGCGGTCTTGGTTTAAGGGAGCATCTAGTAATTTAGCTTTAACATGATCTGGCAAGTTTTGCTCCTTAAGCCAAGCATATGCCTTCTAAGTACAGACCCAGTGACAGCAGCCATGCAAGATGCTTCTAAAGAATCAAAACATTGCAAAGTTATGTTTACCAACTTGCTCTGGAGAATGTATTAAATCCTGTAATTCTTTGTGTTCAGCACAGTCAGGAATCAACATCATTTTCAGTTTTAGTCCCATAATATGCTGCTGGTACTTTAACATATGAAACTGGCAATTTAAAGCCCTAATGGCCAAAGTAGCAGAAGTATATACCTTCTTACTCCATCTGTCCAAGGTTCCAGAATCTCTATTAGAAAGGGTAGGGTTTTTTGCAGTAGTAGCCTTAATGCCCTTAGGTCATTGGGAAATGGTCTCTGGGTCCGCAGTAGGATTCTTGAAGAAAAACTTGAGAGTCAGGTACTCTAATACCCATCAGGTTTTCTGAGAGCTGGAGGTAGTCTCTGGGGAAATGTTAGATTCCAAGAAAGCATCATCTATAATGTCCAGAACAAGGGGTGGGGGGGGATAGATAAAACCCTGTGTTGAGGGAGGAGTAAGAATTCCCCAAGCCTTGTTTTGGAGTCAGAGTAATCCTGGCTTTCCCAGTGGAAATGCTTCCTAAGAGTATGCAAAGTTTCACCAAAAGAAAAATCTTCTAGAGGGGAAGCAGAGGGAATGGAATCCTCTACATCAGAATCCTCACATGTAGATAAGGGCAAATCCTGGTAATCAGAAGAAACAGAAATATCAGATTCCTGATCCGAAGAATCAGAAGGAAAATCAGTTCTAGGTCTCAGAGGGGGAAGGCTGGCTTCCTCTAATAAAGGTAATACCCAGACTGCAACAGTGAAGACACTCGAACATCTACATTTATGGTAAGTGTACACAACTGTACTATGTTCATCGTGTTTCACTGTTGCAGTCATCACTGTAGGGTTGAATCCCAAAGCTGAGATAAAGGGTGGTGGTTATAGAGTAGAAGAGGCGGCTAGAAGGCCCTGCAAGACTGCAGAAGCAAAGCCTGCCCTAGACTTAGAGTAAAGAGGGAGATTATAGTGCTTAGAGAAAGTATGCACTGAACTCCAAGTAGCAGCTTCCAAAATATCTTTGGTAGGTACTCCCCTGAGAAAAGCAGCTGAAGTGGCAGCAGCTCTAGTAGAGTGAGTTCTAACTTTTCCAGGGATTTGTTTTCCATGATGAGAGTAACAAAATCTGATTCCATGAGCAATCCATTTAGAAATGGTCTGTTTTGAAATAGCTTTGCCTTGAGAATTTGTTGCATAAGAAACAGTTGCTCTGTTTTCCTAGTATCCTTGGTTCTGTCCAGGTAAAAACGTAGTTGTCTGTGTATATCCAAAGAATGTAAGATCCTCTCCCCCATATTTTGTGGATTAGGGAAAAAAGTTGGCAGGTGAATAGTCTGATTTAAAGCCACTTTGGAGACCACTTTAGGCATGAAAGTAGGATTAGTTCTTAAAGACACCCTATCTTGGCCATGAGAGCTTGTAACTCGGAGACTCTCCTGGCTGAAGTCAAAGCCAGTAGGATAGCTGTCTTCCATGATAAATACTTAATGTCCAATGTGGCAGCAGGCTCAAAAGGAGGCAGAGTGAGTTTTTCCAGAACATAGTCGAGGTCCCAGGCAGGTATGGGTGGTGTCCTAGGGGGGCTTAGATTCTTTGCTCCTCTGAGGTATTGTTTCAGAAGTTGATACGAAAAGATTGGAGGGTCTGTATTGTAATGTGCAGAGATAGCTGAGGCATGTATTTTTATGGAGGAGAAGGATAAACCCTTATGTAGCATGTCTGTCAGGTAATGTAAAATCAATGGGATATTAGGAATGAGAGGATCAGAGTCCTGAGCATGCATCCAGGTGCAAAATCTCTTCCATTTACCTTCATAGGATTTACTAGTGCTGGGCCATCTGGCTTCTAAGATGACATCCATGACCTGTTTGGGAAGGGTAGGAATAGTCATAGACCCTGAATTCGCCAAGCTGCCAGTTTTGATATGAGAGTGCAGAACCTCGCCCTGGTGTTGGGACAAAAGATTTGGTATCTGAGGTAGAATCCAAGGAGGCTCCTGGGATATATTCATCAGTGTTGAGTACCAAAATTGACGAGGCCAATTTGGGGCCAGTAAAATCATTTTGGGTTTGTCCTGTTTGATCTTCAATAACACCCGTGGAAGAAGAGGTAGTGGAGGAAAGGCATACCCAGAGAGGTTTCTCCAACTGAAAGAGAGAGCATCCACTTTCCATGCTAGCTTGTTAAATGTCCTTGTGCAAAAATTACTGGTGGTTGAGGGGGGATGCAAATAGATCTATGTCCGGGCAGCCACAGGCTTCTGTAATCATCTTGAATATTTGGGTGTCCAGCATCCACTCGTGTGGGTTTGACAGGATCCTGCTCAGTTTGTCTGCCAGAATATTTGGTTTCCCTGGCAGGAACGGAGCTTGCAGATCCACTTTGCAAGCTAGAGCTGTGTTCCAAAGAGTCATGGCTAGTCTGCAAAGGGGGTAGGAGTTTGAACCCCCTTGCTTGTTTATGTACCACATAACTGTGGTGTTGCCTGTCCGTATCAGTAGTTGTCCTGGCTGTAGAAGGTCCCTGAAAGCCAAGAGGGCATTCTGTACTGCTAACATTTCTTTTAAATTGATATGTAGGCGTTTCTGATCCTCTGTCCAATAACCTTGCAGGTCTTTCCCCTGCAAGTGTGCTCCCCCCATGCATAATCCGAGGCGTCCGTGGTTAACACCTGGCTGGCTGGAGGCAGACTGAAGGCTTTCCCTTTGTTGTGAAGACATGCCATGGTCCACCAATGGAATTAATTTTGTAGGCAAGGCAAGACAGCAATCTGTGTATCCAGACTGTGGCAATGCTGGGACCATACACTTTTTAGGTACCATTGTATTTTCTCATATGTAGTCTTGCATGTGGAATGATAATGATGCAGGAGACCATTGTAACCCAGAGCCTGCAGGAATTTCCTTGCAGTTAGCTGAGACATTAATGCCAAGGTTTTGAAAGTTGAAGCCAGCTGTAGTTGCTTTTTGGATGTCAGGAAAGCCATCTGGGTGGTTGTGTTTAGAAGAGCACCCAGAAAAGTTATCTGTTGTGTGGGTGTCAAATTTGACTTTTTTATGTTCACAGTGAACCCCAGGCACTTGAGTAGATTTTGAACAAATTCCAGGTGCTGGAGTAAGACATCCTTGCTGTCTGCTTGAATAAGGCAGTCATCCAGATAAGGGTAAATTTGAATTCCCTGGAGTCTGCAATAAGCTACTACTGGTGCCAGGCACTTGGTGAAGACCCTGGGTGCAGTAGACAAGACAAAGGGCAGTGCAGAGAATTGGTAATGTTTCAAACCAGCCTTGAACCTAAGTTATTTTCTGCACTCCTGTCTGATAGGGATGTGTAGGTAAGCCTCCTTTAAATCCAATATCACCATCCATGCATTTTTGCTCAACATTGGCAGGAGCTGCTGCAGAGTAAGCATCTTGAACTTTGGTATCTCCAGGAAAGTATTTAAAACTGACAGATCCAGGATAGGTCTCCATGAATTTTGTTTTCTGGGAACAAGAAAGAGCCTTGGCCTGTCTCTGATTGTGGAACCAGTTCTATGGCCCTCATAGCCATGAGGGAACCCACCTGGTTTAATGCCTCTGCCCATTGGTGTTTTGGTAGGTCTGGCCATCCGTTTGGTCTTGGCAAGGTATGAAAGTGGAAGTTGTAACCTTTTGAAACTACATCCAGAACCCACTTGTCTTGGGTTATGCAAGTCCAATTTTGTTGAAAAGGAGAGAGTTTTCCCCCTAGAGGGGCTTCCAGGAGAGAAGTGCCTGGAGCCATGCAGGGGGAGTCATTGAGCCTGTTTTCTATAAGACTGAGGTCTGTCCTCTCCACCCCTGGGGGGTGGAAGCACTCCACTGTCTAGGTCTGTAAGAGGTCTGTGCTTGGGCCCCCCTCTGGAGCACCTATATCTACCCCTCTGAGGCCTGTCTGAGCTGGGAAAGGACCAATTTTTAGTTGGCCAATTTCTGCTAAATCTAGGGGGTTGAACTTGTAAGAAATCCTTAACCGTTTGCATGGATTTAGCCTTGTCCTCCATTTTCTTCATCACCTCTTCAGCCTTAGACCCAAACAAAACATCATGCTGAACAGGAGCATTCAGTAACTTTGCTTTCACTTGATCAGGTAAATTTTATTCCTTTAACCAAGCATGCCTTTTAATGACTGTGCCAGTGGCAGTCGCCCTGCATGAAGCCTCCAAGGCATCAAAACCACAGTGTAAATCATGCTTCCCCACTTGCTCAGTAGCATGCATCAAATCGTTTAATTCCTTATTATCTGCACATGCAGAAATGGTACTTAGCTTTTGTTTCATAACAGACAGCAGGAATTGTTGATATTTTAGCATATGAAATTGGCAATTTAAAGCCCTGATAGATAAAGTAGCAGAAGTGTACACTTTTTTCCCCATCTCTCCAAAGCTATGGAATCCTTATCTGTCGGAATAGAGTTTTTAGCAGAGGCAGCCTTAACACCCTTAGGACCTTGAGAAATGGTTTCTGGATCAGCAGCAAGATTTTTGTAAAGGAACTGGTGGGAGTCGGGGACCCAGTAATATTTGTCAGGTTTAGCAGGGGCTGGAGGAAAAGAATCAGGAGTTAAATTAGCCTCAGAAAAAGCATCATCCACAATATCCAAAATAGGAGGAATAGCCAAGGGTCTATGTTGGGGAAGAAGAAGGAAATCTCTAAGCCTTCTCTTAGATTCAGAGTACTCCTGTCCTTCCCAGTGAAAATGTTCCCTCATGTCATGTAAAATTTCCCCAAAAGAAAAATCCTCAGGGGGAGAAGCTGATGGAATGGATTCCTCAGCATCAGAATCCTCATAAGGAGGGAAAGTATATTCCTGGTCAGAGGAAGACACTGAAGAAATAGATGCCTGATCAGAGGATTCAGGATCCAATTCTTGCCTTGGCCTTTTGTCTGGTGGGGGATGTGAACCCCTAATCATGGTTAGTAAGTCCCCCGCCATTTTAAGCAGCTGTTTCTGTGATTTGGGTCCCGGATCACAAGAGGCCTGGGCTGGTGTCTTTGATTAAGGAGTCGTCGCCTTTGTCTTTGGTTTTGCCTTATCAGAAGCTGTGTAGGCCTGAAAACCCCCTCGGAAGCCGGTACCTGCACAGCGGCTCCGGACCCATCCGAGGGAGCATTGTCTGAAGGTCCTGCAGCTGGAGTACTCAAAGGCCTAGTTGGCTCCTCGTGGGAGTCCGTTTCGGCAATCGGTTCTGAAATGGCCGATGACAGGGGCTGCGAAAGCGCCTCACTGACGACGGCCGAACCTGGAGCTGGCTCTGCTTGTAAACCGTCGTCTGATTTGGACCTCGGAGGCCTGTCCTTGCGTCGTTTGTTAACTCCGGGAGTCGGAACCGTGTCCGACGACATTTTATAATTAAATCATCTGCCAAAGTAGTGAAAAGCAAAATCGTACCTCCGCTTAATCGTACATTGGTTAAATCTAGCAAAACACCGACAACTAGCTACGTCGTGGTCAGGGCCTAAACATGGAATACAGTAAGAGTGGAAATCCTTATGAGGCATTTGCTTCCCACAAGAAATACAATTATTAACTTTTTCTGACATCGGACTGGAGCAAGAAATAAGTTTCCCCAACGGGGTACTTGGCTTTAAGAAGAAGTCAGTCTTTGGACTGAAGTACGAAAAATATCAGGAGTCAGCCGACCGGTACTTGCGAACTGCTTCCACCGCACGGCAAGAAAGACTGGAGAACATGGCGTCGGCTGGCAGCTTTGTACTCCTGGCGCTCTGACGTCAGGGAGCATGACTGAACAGCCGACGCCGGACCCAGACTTTGGGATTCTGGACGACCGAGGGCTGCCTGCCGGCAGGAAGAACCCTACAGTGATGACTGCAACAGTGAAACACGATGCACATCTAACAAAAAAGTACAGAGTAGTTTTTTTTTTAAAGGGCAGTACCAACAACGGTAGTTAGAAAATTACATCAAAGAAGGTAAAAGGAAGAAAGAAAGAAAGGGAAAATAAGGATACCAGTGATGGTATTGAAGAATTTACCACAGGTAAAGGGAAGGGAGGGACCTGTACAAACGATGAGAAGTAGAATTTACCCGACAAGGTAAAGGAAGAAGGAATATATAAACACTTGCACTAAAAAACACAGCAATAATAATAACTACCAAGGAGAGGCAACAAAATAAATAATTTGAGAACACACACACACAAATATATATATATATATATATATATATATATATATATATATATATATATATGTTGTATCTTTCAGCTTTTCCCGGTTAGGGGTCGCCACAGCGGAACTCCGGTCCGCTAATGACTGGCAGTAGATTTTTACGTGCCGACTTGCCAGGCCTGACGCACAACCTTCAACGAAGGTACGCCCATTCACGCATGTCTCCACACAGAAGACGCTTTTAGCTGAGAATCGAACAGGACAACGTCTTACTGTGAGGTGACAACGCTACCGCAGCACCACCATATATATATCTATATGGATTCACTTTAGAAGCTCAAATTCCCAAAATCCCAAACTTCATATGGTCGAGACCATAAGATCGATTTTTGAGAACTCTAACTCCTAAAATGAAATTTAGAGAGAAAAAAAAGTCATACATCGCTTTTGCAGGAGAGCGAAGCCCCCCTGCACTCCCCATGTGGGGAGTTATGCCCCCCACACACCCCCTACTTAAATATAACAACTCCGAGATCGCGCTACAGTGGGGAGAAGGGAAATCTCCCATTCCGCGCTGTATGCGGAAGCGCAAAACGGGAGATTTCCCGTTCGTTTCCTGTCAACATAGCAAAAAAAAATTGAAAACATTATTTACACACAGAGCGTACAAGGATCCTTGCCTCTGTGTGCAAGTAATGTTTTAAGGTAAGTAAAGTGTTATTTTTTAACACTGTACACATTCGATTTACTGAAAGCTCGAGCATATGGTCTCTACCATATGCAATTCGAGCTTTCAGTAATTCGAATATGTAAAGTGCTCCCTATATATATATATATATATATATATATATATATATATATCTATATCTATATATATATATATCTATATCTATATATATATCTATATATCTATATATATATATCTATATATATAGAGAGATATGAAAAAATTTAGCACTTAGCAGAGGGCACAGCTGACGCATCTGATTTTCTACATGGCAAATGAAATCTGAAGGGAAGAGTGGCAGTATGGGTAACCTTGGCTTGAGAGTTTCTCGCTGGTGCGAGCTTGATACAACAGCTGAGTCAGTTCAGAGGGTCGGAACCGAAACCCAACAGTCAAGAATGAAGGAAGATTCTCAAATGAAAGGATTTCTTGTGTCAGTGGATTCATGCACGACCCACCTCCAAAAAACAAAATTTAAACTCATCTAGAGATGTAAATTAGGCAATAAAATTGCATGTGTATTTGTCAATATAATCAACACTTGGCACCTAGTCAGTCGGATCTCTGGACATTTTCATATGGTACAGACACTGTTCCTTAATCTAAAACAGCACGGCCACAAGTGGTTATTTGTGCATACTTAACTAGCAATGTGTTTTAGCCAAACTCTGTCAATGGACTTGCAAACCATATGCCATTTTGAGTGTGCCGGAAGAGGGAGATTTGTTAAGATTGGGTATTGTGCCACTGTAGTGGTCAAATGATCTGTCTTTTTCCCGAATATCAGAGAGTAATTACAGTGCTCCATGCACTACATATTTATTAAGGAAATTATACGGCATATAGGCAGAAGTACAAAATATTGGAGAACGTACTATATTGTATATTATTTGAACAAAGAAAAACTTGTAGATAAGGAAATTAAGTTTTAGCATATAGAAATGCAGAAGTTAAAGTGGATTTTTTTAAAATTGCAATGCTGTCTTTAATAAAGCAGCAGTCGGATTACTTCCTTTTATTGTACTGTAACAAAGACGGTTTATCATATGATTCTAATAAAATAAGAAACTTCTGCTCTCTCTCTCTGGTAAGTGCTATGGGATCTATAATAGCCACCAAGTTACAATTAAACTAAGGCCAATGATACTTTGGTTTTAAGTCTCACTCAAAGGACAGCACTTCAAGAGGGCAGCACACCCATACTGCACTGGAGTGTCAACACAATATGAAATCCAAGCACAAAGAGTGGGGATACAATCCAGTTTTCTCATCTCCCCAGCATTAAAGGTGAGTGTACCTCCTGATAAGCTACTGACAATATATGTAGAAATCACTGACTATTTTAGAAAAGATAACCGGCAAAAGGTGGGGGGGGTTACTATCCCCCCAAGCATGATGTAGCACGCTAGTGAAGTTTTGTAACACTGGATTTTTTTCCATGAAAGGAGTCAATTTTTCTAAATTGTGCTAACATCTTTTGGTGAAAGTTTACAATGAGAAAGCAGAAATGAAAATAACTTGTCCAATGCCAAGCAACACACACTAGAACAGAAAATCTGCTACATTACAGATCATTAAAAGACGCAGTGAAAAGTTGACAATCGCAGGTAAAGTCTACAGGTGTTTGGTTTTATTGATGATGGAGAGCTTTACATACCTCTGGCACTGACGAAGTAAGGAAATGAAACTGCATGAAACTTTCATCAGAGATATTTAATGTTAAAAATGTCAAAAATACAATAAATGGCAGTTCTTCACTGAAGAGGTTTAAAACTATGAGAACATGTTTATTACTTTGCTCCACCTTGGAATATATGAAAATTATTTAATGGCAAAATGTCTCATCTAAAGAACACTATACTAAAAGCAGCCTAATCAAAATATCTCATACGCTACACACTGAGGTCTGATGCAACTTTTATGGTTAAAGGCATGGAACACATGCATGGATGACGTCAGTAAGCATAACAGACAGGAAACTGTTATCTTCAGCCACTGGACCGATGCGTTCTACTCACGCTCTGTTCCATTACAATCTGCTTACAACCTCGTCCCCCCACTGGCTCAAAACTCTACTTTCACATGTACAACCAAGAACAGCTTCTATTGCAAAGTAGCAAAAACTATATCCTGTTTGAACGCTGCTGTATTACAATGTATCCCCTTGGGGGAAAAGTTTTTTTTTTTTTTTTTTTTTTTTTACCATACTGGTCTTTTCTAATTCACAAGAAAAACTTTTGGTGGAAAACAGCTCAAAATCAAACAGAAAGCAGAACAACTCTACAATTACGTTACAGGGAAAAAAAAAGTGTTAAACCATGACACTATACTAGTGTATTACCATAAAAGGGATCTCCCTCCTCCACTCGAGAGGTAATTAATGCTATTCTGCTGTTGGCCTATATACATTTAATGTGACTTTTTTTGTACAGGCTTTTACATTTCATTTTTAACTTTGCAAGCACAACATACTGTGCTCACAAGATGCAGACACAATTAAGTTTAAAAAGGTCAACAATCATGTTTAAAAAGCAGGTCATATGAGCAGCAAAAGTTACTGGAAATAAACCAGAATATGTAATACTACAAAAGTGTCTCTGACAAAGCTGAAATCTGTACCCCATACACCCCTCCTGGTGCGTCAGCTAACAATGACTATTACTTCTGTACATTTTTGAATGGAAGAAATTGCACATAATCCAGCAACTAAAAAAAGATGCAGATGTGCACATAAGTGACAATGATTTACACAAATGTGTGCATTTCAAAAAAACTTGCTACATTAATTTTTTCAACCAAGATGGAGTAACAGTTAAAATCAAATACTGGGTTGGGGTAATTTTTTTAAATGATAAAAGTTCACAAAGAAATTTAAAAAAATCACTACTACTACTAGGCAGGAAATCCATGGATGTCCGACAACTTAAGTACACAGTGCAACACTTGTCTATCCTTTTTAATGTGTGCTACACTAACTAATGGGGCCTTTTAGCACATGCTTCCAACCACAAGATCTTGAGTTTACAAATTGTAGTTGTGCCCTCCATGCACTGAACAATGCACAGCTGGCAAGTGTCAAGTCCTAAAGGTAAGCACATACACTTAACCCAGGGAATGTTGAAAGGTATACACTGAAGACTCGCAGTCCTCTATTGCTACAACCTGAAGTATGGCCGGCAACAAAAATGTACAATAAACGTTGTAATAAAAGCAAGAACGGCTCAAAGATCTTTTGATCAAAGGTACATTTTCCATTGTTACTCATTACTGCCTTCAGAACAGAAAATCATAACATCTGGAAAAATGGCATTTCTGCCACCTCTCAATGGGTCCATTAAAGGCAGGGTATTAAATGCTAAAAAATGGAATTCGGGGGGGGGGGGGCTAGCTCTTAGCACAAGGTCCTCTGTTTTGAAGAACTTTATTCCCCTCAACATACACAAAAATAAAACTTCTAATAACAAATAGGGATCCACAAAACTTAGAGAATACAGTCTGACCAGAATGGTATTTATATACAGAGGATATCTCAATAACAATTCATTTCCTTCAAGTTAAAATACATGCGACTTCCAGGTACCCCACTCTAAATTACACTTTAAAGTTTATTGTGACACTTTCTGGAAAAGTTTCAAGTCACTAGATGAAACCCACTGAACATAACAGCGAAGCTGGAGCCACAATGGGCTTTCACAGTATGGCTGTCCCCCTGTGGAATGTTGTAGAAGACGGCCAAAGATTAGGAATGCTGGTATCCATCAGTCACACCATGCATATCCGAGGCTGCCCTCTCACTGCGAAGAGCATCTGCTTTAGAAACACTCATATTCAGTATGTGGCGCTGTAGATGACGAACCCAATCCTCCTGGATGGAAAGTGGGCCATGAAATTCCACTTCACAAAACCTGAAAAAGGAGAAAACATTTTAAATAGAAACCACAGATACTTGCACACATTTATATAGTTTTTTCTATTTATCAAAACAATTTCATTGAATCCACTACATAGCACTAGTCTGTTTTAACAGCTGGAAGTCAAAGATTTGTCCAAAAACCACAACAGCAACAGATACATAGTGGTGATTGAATAACAAAGTTTAGTACTTTAAAACAAAGCTACATCATCATTTCAACCCAAAAGACATCAAGCATGCCAGTTGTATTAGAGCAAAAATACTCACTTATTCAGCAGAATTTAGACACCATTTATGCTAGATGCAAACACAATGCAACAGAAAACATAAAACTAAACTGACAGCAGGCAAGACAGAGCATTCAAACATTATCCGCAACACAGCCAAAACAAGGCAAACTAAAGACAAAAAGCATTTTATGCTGCTGGATGATTATGGCACCTACACTGAAGACAGTGCAGCATCACCCTTTAAACTATTCATGAAAGACGTAAACAAGCAGCTGCCATGCAAGACTGGAACAAATTTTAACACCTTAGTGAATACTCTGGGTTCAGGAATAGACACTGCTCAGTGCAGGAACCACAAAAGGATGGTGGAGGGTGAAGGGGACTTTGAAAAGGTATTATGGAGGATCCTGGGGGAAAAGCTAGATATACTCCCTCTAACTAGCCAAAAAAATGATGCAAGCAGGTAGAAACCAATGCCATTTCATATCCAACACCATCTAATGGTAGTGTTCGTGCTAGGAATGTACCATAATTATACATGGTAGAGTCGTTTCACTGCTGTACTCTTCAATTTTAGGATATCCTGCCATGCAGGTAGCCTACGCCTGGGCCAGTATTCCAAAATTCTTCTCCACACTAGTGCTTTGTCTGATGTCCAACTTTCTCTGGCAGGAAGTCTGTAGTATAAAGGGTGTGTCAGCTGATATCTTTGGATCTTTCTTGTCTGGTAAGTTGGAGGAGGATCCTCCTGGCCTCAGAGTACAGTGGACCAGGTGGTGACTGCACACACTGTTTAGGTCTACCCTACGATGCCCAATCTGGAGGTTCTAGAAAGAGTGAGCAAGTAAAGGGGGGGGGGGTGACAAACCAGGGAAGGCCACCTGGTTCCAAGAGAAAAGGAAGACGGAATAGGGTGGCCTAATGGTTAAGGTGTTTGCCTTACAAACACAAGGTAAAGGGTTTGAATCTCACAGGGGATAATTGGCTAGGCTTAAAATGTCTCAAGGTCAGTTAGCCTAGTACTAATCTATGAATCTATGAACCCTAAGAAAAGGTCACAGGTGGGAAAAAGGAGGAAGGGAACAAAGACTGCAACAGTGAAACTACTCAAACATCTACAATTACAGTAAGCTCCTAATGACTACACTCTGCTCATTGTAGTATTCACTCATAGTCTTCACTTTTGGGAAAATTCCTCAAGCAGTGAAAAAGAAAGGTGTTGGAAGAAAGATTATGTGGAGATTAGCCCTTGAAGGACAGCACAAACAAATCCTGCACTGGTTGTGCATGCAGGCTGTAGTGCTTTAAGGTATGGACAGAGTTCCAAGAAGCTGCCTCACAAAAACTGCTTGGGCAGACATTCCTCTAAGAAAGGTTGGTGTGTCCATTGTACCTCCAAGTAGAATGACATCTAATGTGGCCTAGCACGTTTGTTCCATGATACTAGAAACAAAAGGTAATACAATTTTCCCCAGCCACTCTGACAAGGTTTGCATGCTCACAGGTTTTCCTTACTTAGTTTTTGCAAACAGACATACCTTGTCAGTATTTGGAATTTGTGGATCAAAAACACCAAAAATCAGGAAAAAAACAGGTCTTTTAGTGTAAAATGACTTAATCTGCTATTCGCCAAAGGCGACTTCATCAGAAATGCAACTCACTACTACAAAAGCACACAAACTGTCAGCAAGTGAACAATTAATTGTATAACAAGCTGTTCAACTCATAAAACAATTATTCAGTTGAAGTGAACCATCAATTAAGTTAATCCCATAGACTACTGTTTGCAGTAAAAAATGCATCCAAGTAAAAACTTTATTTTTTAATGTTAACCTTTCTGTTTTTTAAAAAAACATTTTATATTGACTGTGTCATTCAGCCCAGGATGTATGTAAGAAGCCAATCTCAGTTGCCATACTGCTTCTTTCAGTTCTACTTTGTTCCTATAATAACTTCCCTAATGTCCTTGTTCACTGACGTAAGAACAGAGAAGGTGAACTTTTTCCAGTTGATGCACATAGTGGAATGTTTGTTTCTCAGTATTTGGAATTAGTTTGTTCTATGAAAATAAAACTTAGCTGTTTGTGCAAATCCAAGAAATGGAAAGTTCACTATCTTGTATTCTGAGGCCTAGGAAAAAATAGTTAGCTACATGGTCCGGTTCAGAGTAATTTCACTACTTCAAAAGTATAAGAAAGTGTTTGGTATACAGAGTTACTCTATCAAAGCATTACTGTGCAGAGAAAGTACAGTTGTGGTGTACACTTCATAAATGTAGATGTTCGCGTGTATTCACTGTTGCAGTCATTACATTTGGGTAATCTGCTGGCAGGTTGCCCTCAGTCGGCCTGAATTCCAAAGTCTTGGGTCCTGCGTTGGTTGCTGTCTTCTCTTCCACGATGTCAGGGGTATAAAACATGCAGCCAATGCCATTTTCTTTAGTTTTTCTTGTCCCCAATGTCAGGTGCCCCCAAAAAAAGGTAGCAATATTATATATACATACATCAAAATAAACTTTACCTTCATCTACAAGCAAATACACCACATAGGTTGTAGAGGATAGAGAAGGAAAGATAAACTTTAGAATGACAGGGGGATGGCGGGAGGGTAACCTGGACTGCAACAGTGAATACACTCTAACATCTACATTTATGGTAAATGTACACAACTGTACTATGGTCTTCGTGTTTCACTGTTGCAGTCATTACATTTGGGTAGAATCTCAAAGCTATGGTTGGGAGGCTGGAGCTAAACAGCATTAGGTGCGGCTATAAGGCCCTGTAGCACTGCAGTGGCAAAGCCTGCCCTGGACTTAGAGTAGAGGCGCAAATGGTAATGCTTTGTAAAGGAGTGAACAGAACTCCAAGTAGCAGCCTCTAGAATGTCTTTAGTTGGCACTCCTCTGAGAAAGGCTGCTGAAGCAGCTGCAGCTCTGGTGGAATGAGACCTAATGCCCTTGGGCACAGGTTTACCATGGTGTAAGTAGCAGAAACGGATGCAGTGGCTTATCCACTTTGGAATTGCCTGCTTTGAAATAGCCTTTCCTTCTGATCCTGCAGCATAACACTAGTAATTGCTCAGTTTTTCTTAGATCTTTTGAACTGCTCAAGTAGAATCTTAGCGTCTGTGTAAATCCAAGGAGTGCAGAATTCTCTCCCCTTTGTTCTGCGGATTTGGATAAAAGGTTGGCAGAATTGTTTGGTTAAGAGCCACACTGGAAACCACCTTAGGCATAAAAGTAGGAATTGTCCTCAGACACCCCCCGTCTGGCTGAAATATGATAAAAGGCTCTACAGCCATGAGGGCCTGTAGCTCTGAAACTCTTCTTTGTGAAGTAATTGCTAGTAGCAGAGCTCCCATGCAGGTAGTGGCGATCTTCTAGGAGGCCTTACATTTTTGGCTCCACTAAGATACTGCTTTAGTAAAGGATGAGAAAAGAGTGGTGGCTCTGTAATGTAATGAGCCGAAATGGCAGTGGCATGGATTTTGATTGAGGAGAAAGATAGGCCTTTGTCAAGAATATCAGTCAAATATTGTAATATCGGAGGAATATATGGTTCTGCTGTATCAGCTCCTTGTGCTTGATTCCAAGCACAGAATCTCTTCCATTTGTCAGCATAAGATTTTCTAGTACTAGGCCTTCTGGCTTCCAAAATGACATCCATCACAGCTTTACTGAGGTGTCTTTTGTATGATTACATAATTAGCCATGCTGCCAGGTTCAGAGTCTGTAGTTGATTGTGCAGGATCCGATTGTTTTGTTGGAACAGTAGTTGTGGTCCTTGAGGCAAGGTCCAAGCTGGGTATTGAGACAGGTTCTTTAGGATTGGGTACCAGTATTGGCGGGGCCAGTCCGGGGCAATTAATATAATCTTTGGCTTCTCTTGTCTGACTTTTAGGAGGATCTTGGGTAGAAGAGGCAGAGGTGGAAGGGTGTAAACTGATAGGTTTTTCCAACTGAAGGATTGGGCGTCCACTTTCCATGCTTGTCTGTGATAAGTCCTTGTGCAGAATCTTTTCAATTGATAATTTTGAGGAGAGGCAAATAGATCTATGTCTGGACTCCCCCATTTCTCTGTTATCATGCTGAAGACTTGTTGGATTTAGTTTCCACTCATGAGGATCCATAAGATTTCTGCTTAAATCGTCTGCCAGAGTGTTTTGTTTTCCTGGCAGGAATTGAGCTTGAAGATGTATGTGGTAGGTCAAAGCTGTGTCCCACAGTGTCATGGCTAATCTGCAAAGGGGGTATGAGTGTGTGCCCCCTTGCTTGTTTATATACCACATGAATGTGGTGTTGTCCGTCTTTATCAGTAGTTGTCCTGGATGAAGTAAGTCCTTGAAAGCTGTTAGTGCATTTTGAACAGCTAGCATATCTTTCTGGTTGATATGTAGATGCATTTGTTTTGGTGCCCATATGCCCTGAATGCATCTTCCCACCATTTGGGCCCCCTAGGCATAATCTTATGCATCTGTTGTTAAGGTTTGGCTGGCAGGGGGTAGAGTGAAGGGCCGTCCCATATTTTGGTGACAGGCCTTTGCCCACCATAGAAACTCCTGTTGCAGGCAGGGAATGAGAGGAATCATCGTTTCTAGAGTGTGTTAATGTTGACTCCATAAACTTTTTAGGTACCATTGAAGTTTCCTCATATGCAGTCTTGCATATGGAAATAGCAGGATGCCATGAAGCAGAGAGCCTGCAGAACTTGTCTTGCAGAAGACTGGGTTTTTGTTGCCATCAGTTTGAAATAAGTAGTCAGTTGCCTTTGTTTGTTTGGCGTGAGGTAAGCCATCTGGGCAGTTGTACTCAAGCTTGCACCCAGGAATGTTATCTTTTGAGAGGGTACCAGATGTGATTTTCTTTCATTTATTGTGTACCATAGGCATGTTAGAAGCCTTTTCACAAACGCCAGGTGTTAAAGAAGTGTGTCCTTGTTCTCTGCTTGAATGAGACAGTCGTCCAGGTATGGATATATTTGTATATTTCTTTGTCTGCAAAATGCAATTACTGGTGCCAGGCATTTTGTAAAGACCCTGGACGCAGTAGATAAGCCAAAGAACAGTGCAGAGAATCGGTAATGCATTAAGCCTGCCTTGAATCTGAGGTATCTTCTGCACGACTGTCTTATTGGGACATGCAGGTATGCAACTTTTAGGTCTAAAGTCACCAGCCAAGCTTTCTTGCCCAGCAAGGGCAGAAGCTGCTGCAAAGTCAGAATCTTGAATTTTGGAATGTCCAAGTGTGTGTTCAAAATCGATAAATCCAGTATTGGCCGCCAGGCCTTGCCCTTTCTGGGTACCAAGAACAGGCGAGTAAAAACCTTGTCTTTTTCCTGTTCTGGTACCGTCTGATTGGCCCCCATTTCCAAGAGGGATGTAACCTGTTTCTGTGCCTCTACCTATTGATTTTTTGGCAGATCTGGCCAACCATTTGCCATTGGCAGTGTGTGGAAATGGAATCTGTATCCCTGTGATACGATGTTTAGTACCCAGCTGTCCTGGGTCAACTGCCAATTTTGAGCAAAAAGTGCTAATTTTCCCCCTATGGGTGCTGCCAAAATATGAGTGCTTGGTGTAAGCAGAGGGAAGTCATCGGGATTGCTTTCTGTAGGTTTGCGCTTTATCTCCTCCAGATTTGGAGGTGGATGCACCCCATTGCTTTGACCTGTATGGGTCTTGCGCCTGGTATCTGGAACCCTTAGGGCATCTGGATTTGCCCCTTTGAGCTCTGTCTGACACAGGAAAGAACCATTTTTTTGTAGGCCAGTGTCTACTGAATCTTGGTGGCTGCACTTGTAAGAAGTCTTTAACAGTTTGCATAGACTTAGCTTCTTCCATTTTCTTTAAAACCTCTTCTGCCTTAATACCAAACAGAGAATCATGCTGTAAAGGTGCAACTAGCAATTTAGCTTTAACATGATCAAGCAAATTTTGTTCCTTTAACCAGGCATGCCTCCTAATCACAGATCCAGTAACTGCGGCCCTGCAGGAGGCCTCCAAAGAATCAAAACCACATTGCAAAGTATGCTTTCCAACTTGTTCAGCTGCAAGCATTCTTTATTTTCTGCACATTCTGAAATAATCATTTTCTGATTCAGCAATCCCATATGTTGCTGGTACTTAAGCATATGAAATTGACAGTTTAAGGCCCTGATTGCCAAGGTTGCAGATGTATAAACTTTTTTCCCCCATCTGTCCAGTGCCCTTGAATCTCTGTCAGAGGGGGTGGGATTTTTTGCTGTTGAGGCCTTAACTCCCTTTGGACCCTGTGAAATAGTTTCAGGATCAGCAGCAGGGTTTCTAAATAAAAATTTGTGAGTCAGGGACCCTGTAATATCTGTCAGGCTTACTGGGAGCCAGAGGTAAGGAGCCAGGGATCAAGCTTGACTCCGAGAAAACATCATCCACAATGTCTAAAACAGGGGACTTGTGCTGAGGGAGAAGGAGGAAATCCCTGAGCCTCTTTTTTGATTCTGAGAAGTCTCGACTCTCCCAGTGAAAATGCTCCCTCAAAGTATGCAAGGTATCTCCAAATGAATAATCCTCAGGAGGAGATGCAGATGGAATAGACTCCTCAGCATCAGAATTATCACAGGGAGGTAAAGATAATTCCTGATCAGAAGTGGAATCAGAAGAAATAGAAACCTGATCTGAAAATTCATAATCTGCGTCTTGCCTAGGCCTCTTATCTGGAGGAGGATGGGTACCCCTGATCAAGGTAAGAAGGTCTTCAGCCATTTTGATCATCTGTTTTTTGGGCATAGAGGCCTGTGCACGTGGCTCAGGCTTCAGTTTTTTAGTTTTAGAAGTTGCTTTTGTCTTTGATTTTGCAGCTGTTGGTTTGATATACAAATGTTGAGGTCTGAATACACCCTCAGAAGCCGGTGCCTGCTCAGCGGCTCTGGACCCATCCGAGGGAAATACATCTGTCGGTCCAATACCTTGAGTTTCTTGCGGCATGCCGGACTCCACATGGGTGTCGGTAGAGGCCCGTGACTCAAAGGTAGCGGGTATCAGGGGCTGCAAAAGCGCCTGAGTACCGGCGACTGGCTTAGGAGAAGCTTCGTCGGTTTTGGATCTCGAATGCCTTTCTCTGTCCTTTTCTTTGCGTTTTTTATGTACTCCGGTAGTCGGATTGCTATCCAACGACATTTCTGGGTAGTTAAATCTGTTTCCAAAATACTTTGATGTAAAAATATACAGATGCTTAATAGTGCGCATTGGTTAAATCTAGCACAAAACCGACAGCCAGGCACGTTGTGATCAGGGCCTAGGCAAGGAATACAGTATAAATGGAAATCCTTATGAGGTATTTGCTTCCCACATGTAATACAATTAACTTTTTCTGACATCGGTAAAAAGCAAAAAAAAAGTTTCCCCAACGGGGTACTTAGCTTTAGTGAAGACTTCGGTTCTGAAACTCAAACTCGAATATTTCAGTAGTCGGCCTTCCGGCATTTCTGAAATGCTTCTGCTTCGGGCACCGTGCAGCAAGAAAGACTAAAGAAAATGGCTTCGGCTGCATGTTTTATACCCCTGACCGTCATGGAAGAGAAGACAGTAATTGACACAGGATCCAAGACTTTGGAATTCAGGCCGACTGAGGGCAACCTGCCAGCAGATTATCCAAATGCAATGACTGCAACAGTGAAACACGAAGAACATCCTCTCGTTCATTCATTAGGATAGAGTAGCCCTACATACAAATCTTTTATGCCTCTAAAGTAGTTACTGAAATTAATCTGAACCAGACCACGCAGTTAAACCTTTGCTTCATCTGGTCCAGGAGACACTCCTGGAATTTAACTGGCAATATAAAACTCTCATGTCCAGGGAAGCCAATGCATACACTTTCTGGCCAAATCTGTCCAAGGTCTTAAACCCCCTGCCATTAGGTAAGGGATTCCTTGAGGCGCTGACTTTGGTTCAGTTTGGTCTTGTGGTGACTCTCTCTAGCTTTGACAAAGGATTCTTAAAAGAGGTGCTTATGAAAGTCCAGAGCCCTATAAAGAGAGTCAGGTTTCCTGGGTGCAGAGGGTTGGTAGTCAGGTTGCAGGAAGCGTCTTTGATGAGAAAATCTACAGCCTATAGAACTGGAGGAATGGCCAGAATGTTTGCACCCAGGAAGCCTAAGAAATACCTTTACTCTTTTCTTAGATTGAATGACGGGTGATCATGAGCCGCCCAATTGATGGGTTCCCTCATTTTGTGGAGGGAGGTCTCCAAAAGAGAAGTCCTCAGGAAGTGAGGCTGAAGCAATGTTTTGATCGGACTCAGAGGTGGCATACATCACCCTGAGAAAATGTGATCCACATAATCCAATTCATCTTCACCACAGTCAAAGGAATCAGATGACTCCTGAGAAAGGTCACTTTCTTTTGGGAGATGTTCACGGAGGAGGATATTATTAAATCCACAAGCCCCTAACCTGACCAGGTCCTGCAGGTAGGCCTGAAGTTGCAGCAACCCAGTAGGCCTAGGCTGCAGAAAGTTGAGGCAGCTTCATATGTTTACCCCTGGGTCCAGAGTCAACTGTCAATAGCTCAGGCCATGGGCTGATGGCCATAGCCTATGCTTGGTCTGTTCAGCATTCCCATCGGGTACAGGGATTCCTCCCCTCCTATGGAGGTCTGGTACGGGAGTCGGAAGGTAGAAAGTACAGTTGTGTACTACCATAAATGTAGATGTTAGAGTGTATTCACTGTTGCAGTCATTACACTTGGGTTATCCTGCTGGTAAGAGACCCGCAGTCGGCCCGAGTTCCAAAGTCTTGGTCTGGCGTCAGTTGCTGTCGCCTCTTCCCTGACATCAGTGCGCCAGGGGTATAAAAGTTACAACGGACACAATTTTCTTCAGTTTTTCTTGCCCCAAATGTCGGGTGCCCCCAGATAGGAAGGCTGAAAAGATAAAAATATGCCAAACAACTATGCATATATTAGTATAAACAATTCCTTCATCTACAAGCAAATACAGCACATAGGTTGTATAGAGTTGAGAAGTACAGAATAGTCCCAGCAAAGAGGGGGATGGTGGGTGGGTAACCTGGATTGCAACAGTGAATACACTCGAACATCTACATTTATGGTAGGTACACAAATGTACACATAGTGTTTTTCACTGTTGCAGTCATTACACTTGGGTAGAATCCCAAAGCTGAGGTTGGGTGGCTGGGTCTATATTGGATTTGGCAAGGCTAACGAGCCCTGCAGAACTGCAGTGGCAAATCCTGCTATGGATTTGGAGTAGAGAGGTAGGTGGTAGTGCTTGGTAAAAGTGTGCACTGAGCTCCAGGTTGCAGCTTCTGTGTCTTTGGTTGGTACCCCTCTGAGGAAAGCTGCTGTGTCTTTGGTTGGTACCCCTCTGAGGAAAGCTGCTGAAGTGGCTGCTGCTCTGGTAGAATGAGGCCTAATGCCCTAAGGCACAGATTTGCCATGTTGTGCATAACAGAAGCGGGTGCAGTGTCCTATCCATTTGGAGAGTGTCTGCTTTGTAATAGGTTTTCCTTGTGATCCTGCAGCATATGCTACAAACAGTTGCTCAGTTATCCTGAAAGCTTTTGTTTTGTCCAAGTAAAACTGTAGCTGCCTGTGTATATCCAAAGCATGCAGAAGTCTTTCCCCTTTATTCTGGGGATTTGGGTAGAAAGTAGGCAAATGAATGGTTTGGTTTAAGGCCACATTGGAGACCACTTTTGGCATGAATGTTGGGTTTGTCTTAAGAGAAACCCTGTCCTGATGAAAATTGAGGAAAGGTTCCACAGCCATCAATGCCTGTAACTCTGAGACTCTTCTTGCTGAAGTTATTGCTAGGAGCAGTGCAGTTTTCCATGACAAGAATTTTAGATCAGCTGTGCTGGCTGGTTCAAATGGAGGCAGTGTTAGTTTTTCTAAAACAAAATTGAGGTCCCAAGTAGGTACTGGTGCTCTTCTAGGGGGTCTTATATTCTTTGCCCCTCTGAGGTACTGTCGTAGTAGAGGATGTGAAAAAATAGGAGGATCCGTATTGTAATGAGCTGAAATGGCAGAGGCATGGATTTTAATAGATGAAAAAGATAGGCCTTTGTCCAACATCTCAGTCAGGTATTGCAAAATCTGAGGTATATTAGGGAACAGTGGGTCAAGCCATTGTGCCTGGTTCCAAGCACAGAATCTCTTCCATTTTACTGCATAAGATTTCCTAGTGCTGGGCCTCCTGGCTTCCAAAATTACATCCATAACAGCTTTAGAGAGAGGTGCAGTCTGAGTGGCTATATTATTTGCCATGCTGCCAGGTTTAAGGTTCTGAGTTGACTGTGCAGAATCTGATTGTTTTGCTGTGTCAGAAGATGAGGGATTTGAGGTAGAGGCCAAGGTGGGCCTTGGGACAAAGTCTTTAGGATTGGGTACCAGTGCTGGCGTGGCCAGTCTGGTGCAAACAGGATCATTTTTGGCCTCTCTTGTCTGACTTTTAGAAGCACCTTGGTGAGAAGAGGCATCGGAGGGAAGGCATAGACTGTCAGGTTTTTCCAGCTGAATGATAGAGCATCCACTTTCCATACTTGAGAGTGATAAGTCCTTGTGCAAAATTTCTGTATTTGGCAATTGTGAGGGGAGGCAAAAAGATCTATGTCTGGGCATCCCCATTTCCTTGTTATCATGTTGAACACTTGTGGATTTAGCTTCCATTCGTGGGGATCCATGAGATTTCTGCTTAGTTCGTCTGCCAGTGTATTTTTTGTTCCTGGCAGGAATTGTGCTTGCAGATGTACCTGGTAGGTCAGTGCTGTGTTCCACAAAGTCATGGCTTGTCTGCACAGGGGGTAGGAATGTGTGCCCTCTTGCTCGTTTATGTACCACATAAGTGTGGTATTGTCCGTCTTTATTAATAGTTGTCCTGGATGCATTAGGTCCTTGAAGGCTGTCAGGGCATTCTGTACAGCTAGCATCTCTTTTTGATTGATGTGAAGATGCATTTGCTCCTTGGGCCACGTGCCCTGAATACATTTTCCTGCCATATGTGCTCCCAAGGCATAATCTAATGCATCCGTTGTTATTGTCTGCCTGGCTGTAGGTAAGGTGAAAGGCTGTCCCTTGTTGTGGTGACAGGCCTGGGACCACTATCAAAACTCCTGATGTAGGCAGGGAATCAAGGTTATGATTGTCTCTAGGCTGTGACAATGCTGAGCCCAAACACTTTTTAGATACCATTGTAGTTTCCTCATATGCAGTTCTGCATATGGAATTAGTAGAATGCAGGATGCCATGAAACCCAGGGCCTGCAGAATTTTTCTTGCAGGAAGCTGGGTCTTTGTTGCCATCATTCGAAAGTAATGAGTCAGTTGCCTTTGTTTGTCTGGCGTGAGATAAGCCATCTGGGCAGTTGTATTTAAGCTTGCACCCAGGAATATTACCTCTTGAGAGGGCACTAGTTTTGATTTATTTTCATTTACTGTGTACCCTAGGCAAATTAGCAATCTTTTTACAAACGCCAGGTGCTTTAGAAGAATGTCCTTGCTCTCTGCTTGAATAAGGCAGTCATCCAAGTAGGGATATATTTGAATTCCTTTTTGTCTGCAAAATGCAATTAATGGAGCCAGGCATTTTGTGAAGACCCTGGGCGCAGTAGATAAGCCAAAGGGCAGTGCAGAGAATTGGTAATGCACTGAGCCTGCTATAAATCTGAGGTATCTTCTGCACGATTGTCTGATTGGGATGTGCAGGTATGCCTCCTTGAGATCCAAAGTAACTAGCCAAGCCTCCTTGCCCAGCATGGGCATAAGTTGTTGTAGTGTTAACATTTTGAAGTTTGGAACATCCAGGAAAGTATTTAGGATTGACAGGTCCAGTATTGGTCTCCAGGCTTTGTCTTTTCTGGGTACTAAGAAAAGTCTTGAGTAAAATCCTTGTCCCTGTTCTTCTTGTGGAACTTTTTGAATAGCTCCCATATCCATAAGAGCAGCAATCTGCTTTTGTGCCTCTGCCCATTGGTTTTGTGGCAGGTTTGGCATACCTTTTAGTTTTGGAAGCATGTGGAAGTGGAACCTGTACCCCTGAGAAACTATATTCAGCACCCATTGGTCTAGGGTGATCATGTGCCAATTTTTTGAGAAAAGTGCTAGCTTTCCCCCCTAGGGGTGCTGTCTGGTAAGAGCTTGGCATTTGCAGAGGGAAGTCATTGTGACTGCTTCCTATAAAGGTTGTGATTTGTCTTCTCCTCCTTTGGGGGCTGAAGCACCCCATTGTTTTGGGTCTGTAGGAGCCTTGGGGCTGAGATCTGCCTCTTGGGCGTCTGTATCTGCCTCTTTGTGGCCTGTCTGACACTGGAAAGGACCAATTTTTTGAAGGCCAGTTTCTGCTAAATCTAGGTGGTTGAACCTGTAAGAAATCTTTCACCGTTTGCATTGACTGCTTTATCCTCCATTTTCTTAACACCAAACAAAGTATCATGCTGTAGTGGAGCATCCAATAATTTTACTTTAACATGGTCAGGTAAACTTTGTTCTTCCAACCAAGCATGTCTTCGAATAACTGAGCCTGTAACTGCGGCTCAACAAGAACCCTCTAATGAATCAAAACCACACTGCAGAGTATGCTTTCCCACTTGTTCAACTGCATGCAATAAATCCTGCATTTCTTTACTGTCAGGACTTTCTGTATTTGTAACAGCCTTATGCTTTAACAAAGACATGAGATACTGTTGATATTTAAGCATGTGAAACTGACAGTTTAAAGCTCTTACAGCTACAGTAGCAGAAGTGTAAACTTTTTTCCCCCATCTGTCCAGAGCTCTGGAATCCCTATCGGAGGGGACAGGATTTCTGGCAGTGGAAGCTTTAACCCCTTTAGGACCCTGAGAAATTGTTTCTGGGTCTGCAGCAGGGTTTTTGTAAAGAAATTTATGAGAGTCAGGGACCCTGTAGTATCTGTCTGGCTTTACTGGTGCAGGGGGTAAAGAATCTGGGGATAGACTGGATTCAGAAAAAACATCATCTACAATATCAAGCACAGGGGGATAGCCAGGGCCCTGTGCTGAGGCAATAAAATAAATCTCTGAGCCTTTTCTTGGATTCTGAGTAATCCTGGCTCTCCCAATGGAAATTGCTCCCTCATGGTGTGCAGGGTTTCCCCAAAAGAATAATCCTCAGGTGGTGAGGCTGAAAGAATAGACTCTTCAGCATCAGAGTCCTCATAGGGAGGGAGAGAATAGCCCTGATCAGAAGAATCAGAGGAAATGGAAACCTGATCAGAGGAATCAATCAGTGTCTTGCCTAGGCCTTTTGTCAGGAGGGGGATGGGAGCCCCTGATTAAGGTAATAAGGTCTTCGGCTATTTTAAGCATCTGTTTCTTTGGCAAGGATGACTGTTCTGGAGAATGCTGCACTGGTTTCCTTGTCTTTAATGGTGTTTTTGACTTTGCCTTTGCTGCTGTAGTAGCCTTAATTGTAAGGTCTGAAGGTCTGAAAACGCCCTCAGAAGTCGGTGCCTGCTCAGCGGCTCTGGACCCATCTGAGGGCATAGTTTCCGCAGGCCCAATACCTTGAGTTTCCACAGGCCTCGGTGTCTCCACGTGGCTGTCGGTTACGGCCTGTGGCTCTGAGGTAGTGGGTGTCAGAGGCTGCGAAAGTGCCTCACTGAGAACAGGCGAACTGGTGACTGGCCTAGAAGAGGCTTCGTTGTCGGTTTTGGACCTCGGATGCCTGTCTTTTTCTTTGTCTTTGCGTTTTTTATACATTCC
Source organism: Protopterus annectens (assembly GCF_019279795.1). Taxonomy (NCBI): domain Eukaryota; kingdom Metazoa; phylum Chordata; order Ceratodontiformes; family Protopteridae; genus Protopterus; species Protopterus annectens. The sequence continues at coordinate 1,480,269,879 of NC_056743.1, read as the reverse complement.
GGTCGTCGGTTGTTCCGACGGCATTATATAATTAAATCTTCATCCAAAATAATGTAAAGCAAAATCAAACCAACGTTTAATAGTGCGTTTATTGAATCTAGCACAAAACCAACTAGTAACGTCGTGGTCAGGGCCTAGGCAAGGAATGCAGTAAGAGTGAAAGTCCTTATGAGGTATTTGCTTCCCACAAGAAATACAATTATTAACTTTTACTGACATCGGTCTGGAGCAAGAAAAAGTTTCCCTAACGGGATACTTAGCTTTATTGAAGACTTTGGTTCTGAAATTCAATTTTGAAAATCTCAGGAGTCGGCCGACCAGCACTTGCGAACTGCTTTTGCTTCGGGCACCGTGCAGCAAGAAAGACTGACGAAAATGGCGTCGGTTGCAACTTTTATACCCCTGGCACACTGACGTCAGGGAAGAGGCGACAGCAACCGATGCTGGACCAAGACTTTGGAACTCGGGTCGCCTGCCAGCAGGATAACCAAAGTGTAATGACTGCAACAGTGAAACAAGATCATCATACAAAGTGATTCTGGACCCATGACACCCTTATCCCTTTGGCTTGTGTAGAGGTCGAAGGGGCTGACTGCATAGTGGATCTTAAGAGAGGCCTTGGTTGCACCCTCTGATGTCAGGGGACTGTGAATGAGTCTCTCCCCCTTTGACAACAACAAGCCTGGGTGGACTACCCAACCCTGACAGGCTGTTATCCAGCACCCTGTCTGTCTTTGGAAGCTTTTCTTCCTTTATGCAAGGAAAATCCAACAAGACAGGACTGGCAGATACCGCAGTATCCATAGACCATAACACATACACACTAAAGTTTTCTGGCAACTCTGTCCTACACTTTATGGTACTAGAATTAAAAAAAAAACATACTGGGGACAGTTGGGCTTGCTGAGCTCTATGGCTCAGGCAAAAAAAGAAAACAGAATGCAGAAGTCCCTGTAAGGGATTTATTCCCCGCATTAATCTTACCCATTGATATCCAACAATACAGACAATGGGGGATAGAAAAAGATTCTTCCCCCAGCAGGGTACCTGGCTTTTAGATGCTCCATCTCCAGCTTAAGACCAACCAATGTACTTGATGAAGGTTTATGGGCTCAGACGACAAGAAAGAACTGAGAAAATACTGCCAGCTGACTACCTTTATACCTCAACATTCTGAAGTTGAAGGGGGGTGTGTCCACTGGGCTAAGGAGAAGGGGATCAAATCTCCGGAATTTGGGCAAACCAAGAGCTTCCAAAGCAGGGAAAAAGTGGGGGGTTTGTACTGTAGTATAAGAGGGGGAAGCAGAAGATGAGTCAGATTGAGGCCGATTCAGAATCTATGGTAGTTTTCCCCCCAAAATCTCTTTTTGGGATATTTTCTGCCTAGATAGGCTTTTTGCTCCCTATAGACAAAGGAAGTTCATAGGTTCATAAGTACTAGGCTATCTGCCCGAGGGCATCTATAAGCCTAGCCAGAATGTGTTGGCTTTCGCCACCCCCTTAGATTAGTTCCCTGTGCCTCGGTCCAGCAGAGCCATTAGTTCCCTGTGCCTCTATCCAGCAGAGCCACTGCAGTGATCCCTGGGGTAAATTTCCTGTTTCCCATCCACTCGTTAAGGTTTCTCTTGAAGAGTGTTGGTGAGGGGCTCTGCTTAATGTAGATTGGAATCCTGTTCCAAGCATGGGGAATCTCTGGGACAGGAATCTATCCCTCCAGCATGTCCTATATCGCTGTGGTGAGGTTTAGATCCCTAGAGCGTGTGGCTCTTAGGGATTTGTTTTTTTTTTTTTTTTTTTTAGGTGGAGCATGTCCATCAATTCTGGGTTGGACATGGCCTTGTATGTCAGGCAGAGATCACCTCTGTGTAAGCGGTATGCAACCAAGTACAGCTGGAGTTTCTTCAGTCGGGCTGCATAGGGCATATGTCTGAGGCCAGTAATCCTCTTGGTGAGGTACTTCTGTGGTCTTCCCAGCTTTTGCAGGTGTCTTGTAAGGTACATCCCAAATGGGGCGTTGTACTTTATGATGGGTCTGATGAGTGATGAGTAGAGGGGCACAATAACCTCTTTTGTTCTAGATGCGAACCCTTTTGTGATTGGGTGGGCCACATAGAAAGATTTTCTAACCACCTTGACAATATGATTATCAAAGGACAGATTACTATCTACTTGGGACCCCAGATCCCTTATTACATCTTCTGTATTTAGGGGACTACCACGTATGTGGGTAGTTCGCAAGTACTTTGTTTTTTCCAAAGGAGATGACTATGCACTTTTTGGAATTTAGCTTGAGGCCATGATTTTGACACCAGGTATCCGTCTCAGTGAGACCCTTATGGACGATGTCTGTATCAGCTGTAGAGTCAATTATGGCCCTCAGTTTGCAGTCATCTGCGAACTTGGTCAGCCATAGTTCTCCTGTGTTTGTCTGTACCTCTGAGTGAGCCCTGGGGGACGCCACTTGTAACTGGTTTAGAGCCGGACCTAGAGCCTGCAACTCTCACCTTGTGGATTCTATCTGTGAGCCAACTGGCAAACCATCTCGTGACGTAGGGGTTTATGTTCAGGCTGGTGAGCTTGTCTATAATACTAGAATGGGGAATGGTGTCAAAAGCATTTGTGAGGTCTAGGTAGGCTGTATGATCCTCCTTTCCCTTGTCTAAAGCCTTGGTAACTGTCTCAAAGAAGTCCACAAGGTTTAGGACGCATGATCTGCCCTTAAAGCCAAACTGGGTAGGATCCATTGTTTGAAGGTTCCCAATGTCTCTATTAATGAATTCCATGATGATGCGCTCCACAGCCTTGCAGACCAGGCTAGACAGGCTTATAGGGCGATAGTTCCCGGGGTCTGTTGTGGCTCCACCTTTGTGGAGCGGGATAACTGTTGCGGTGTGCCACTCTATGGGTACATAGCCTGTAGAGAGGCTGAGTTTGAACAGAGTGTTTAGGTGAGGGGTTAGTTCATTTTGGAGCTCATGTAAGACACAGCCTGGGAAACCATCTGGTCCCATTAAAGCTGTGTTTTTGGCTTTGGATAGGGCTGTTTTAACCTGTGTGTCAGTGATTGCCGGGGCACTACATTCTTCTAGTATGATTATGGGCCCTTTAGGGGGTGACAGGGTGGTGAAGTTTGCACTAAACCGGTCTGCCAGAATGTTGGCAATATCAGTCGGTTCAGTGTATTTTGTGCCATTCTGCACTAACTCAGAGCAGATCTGAGAGTTTCCACTTAGGTTCTTGACATAGCTAAAGAACGCTTTGTGGTTATCTTTTGAATCCTTGGCAATTTTTCTTTCGAAGCTAGCCTTGGATGATTTTATGAGGGATCGTAGTTTCTTGCTGATACTGATCAGGGATGTCTTTCCTTCTTGGGATTTCACTCTTTTTTGCACTAGTTTCCTCCTCCTACTGTATAGCTTGTTTATGGCAGGGGTCCACCAGACTGGTTTCCTTTTCTTGGAGGAGTGAGTCTTGGTTTTGCTTGGGATAGCACGATCCATGCATTCTTGCAGGTGCTCATAGAGTGCCTTTGTTAAGGGATTCAGCAGCTTGGACAGCGTTGTCCTTTAGCATGGGGGCTGTGAACCTTTCCACCTCAGTCTTAAGTAACGTGAAGTTTGCTTTTGAAAAGCTTTTCATGGTGATTTCCTTGATTGGGGATGGGGGCGGAATGTGGATATCCAGAGTGATTAAGTCTATGGTCTGACTTAACCAGCGAGGGTTTGACCTCCGGTATAGAACACCGGTCGCTCATGTTGGTGATGACCAATTCCAATATGTTGTCACCTTTAGTGTGGGGGTGTTTACCAGTTGATCCAAGGCGTTAGAGTTTATAAATTCTAGGAAGCACTGGGCAAGGGAGTTAGTACTTGAGTAGTTCTCCCAGTTAATGTTTGGGTAATTGAAATCACCCAATATTAGGGTGTTTGGTAGGACCTTCATATTTCCCAGTGTCTCCAGAAACGCGGAATGAGTGTCCTGGGTCATGGTGGGACACCTGCACCTTTTGTGTTTCGGTCCGGGTTCTGTGGCCGAAAAGTATGGTATGAGTTATAGCCTGGTAGTGCTGGGGTGCTCTCTGAAGCCTTAAACCAGGTTTCTGTTACTGCACAGATATCGATGTTCTCCATACTGAGGAGTGCCTGAAGTGCATGCATTTTGAGGTTTAAACCTCTGGCGGTGAGTAGTATTACCCTACGTTTTTGGTTATTTGTGCTATTTACAGTGGTGGGTTTGACTTTTGAGCCTTGCCTAATAAAGGTGCTACGGGGGGCAGCAAAAGCCTTGGCCAGTACTCGAAAGCCTAAGGGTGACAGGTGCAAGCCATCTCTTGCGAAGCAACGTGGCTTATCGAGCATGTCATTCCAAGTGGACAGATACTGGATCCCATTTGAATGACACCAGAAACTTAGCCGACTGTTGAAATTGATAATTTTTTCTTTATACTGTGGCATCATTCTTGGTGAGAGCAGGATGCTGATCAGGGTCATACCGGCCTGGGCTACGTGATCAGAGAGCTCTACCATGTCTCTCCATCTAGTCCAGGAAGGTACGTCTTGGGTCATTCACAACAACATGGACGATGACAGTCTCGTATTTGTACTTGTTCTGGAGTGTCCTAATTGCTTGTGTTATGTGGCATTTCCTGGCATCCGACAGGCAGCTAACTGTAACCTTCTTGTGGGACATCAGTGTGCCTGACTATAGAGTCGCCTATTACTAGTGTGATGGGTATGTGGGCTTGGAAGCATGATACTATTGAAATCTGGGGTCAAATTGAGAAAATCTATTTAAAATCCTGCATCATTGCACCCTTCTCTTGCAGAATTTTGAAAAATTCAACTGCAATATGTCCAAACAAAAGGATGTCAAGAAGGAGGGATCCTATAGTTTGGCTTTGAAATCATCCAGGAGGGATTTGAAAGCAAAGCCAAGCAAATCTGTAGATGACAGAGCCACTGGTTGCAGCCCTGGAGGAAGCCTCTGCATTTGACAGAATGCCCAACTACTGGTACACCTTGACTGAGCATGGGTAACACCTGTGCCATATGTTCTGAATCCTCTCAATTAGCCACAGTTTTCATTCCTCATGAAAAGGGCAAAAGGTATTCTGTCCTCGGAGTCTGACAATTTATGGCCCTAAAGGCCAAGGTGGTAGAGGTAAAAACTTTTTACCATACCCAACCATGACCCTACTATCTCCAGCTGATGGCAACACAAGCTGTGAAGGTAAAAGCTTGGTGGGCTTATCAGTGCAGATAGAAAAAACAGAGGCCCACTACAGGGTTTTTGAAGAAAAACCTTATGCCCTCAGGGACCTTGTAAAACCTGAGGGGCTTTTTGGCAACTGAAGGCTGGGAATTGTGGGGAAAAATGATAGATGCAAAGGCATTTGGGGAAGCCTCTTAAGACACTGGGGTATAGGTGTAGTTTTTGGACACCCTACATCAAACAAGTCATACCATCTTTTTTTGTACATCAGTGACTTGTCTAGATTGCCTTAAAAAGTTGCATCATCTTAATAATAGTCATCCCAAAAGAAATAAGTTTCTATAGGGGAGGCAGGATAAACTATCATTTGATGCAAGTTATCCAGGTAAATGAATCTCAGATGAGTAAGCAAAGGAATCCTCATCCAAATCCAATTCTTCCTTCTTTTTCAGATGAAGATTCATGTGGTCTCAACCAATCAATATTATCAATCTGTAAGAAATCAAATGAATTTGAAGATAAATATGAGTGAAGAGAAACAGAACACTATTCTCCCATTATATGAATATATAAATGCTATCAAAGTTAAATTGATCTATAAAGGAAGCTTGTCCAAGCTGTGCAATTATAAATAATAATGTTGATGCAAAATTCTGGAACTTTTTAGACAGTAGTGGATTAAGTTACTCAATAGATGGTAAGAATAAACCTTTGCTACTTAAATCAGTTTTGTCAAACTTCAAGTTTACACTGGAAAGTTTTTATGTGGAAATATATACATCATCTTCTTTCGGCTGTTCCCATTAGGGGGTCACCACAGCGGATCATCTGTTTCCATTTCTTCCTGTCCTCTGCATGTTGCTCTGTCACACCAACCACCTGCATGTCCTCGCTCACCACATCCATAAACCTTAATCTTAGGCCTTCCTCTTTTCCTGTTACCTGGTAGCTTTCATCCTTAACATCTTTTTCCCAATATACTCAGCATCTCTCCTCAGCACATGTCCAAACCAACGTAATTTTACCTCTCTGGCTTTGTCTCCAAACCTTCCAACCTGGGCTGACTCTCCAATATACTTATTCCTAATCCTGTCCACCCTCGTCACACCCAGTGCAAATCTTAACATCTTTAACTCTGCCACATCCAGCTCAAACTCCTGCCTTTTTGTCAGTGCCACTGTCTCCAACCCATATAACATAACTGGTCTCACTACCCTCTTGTAGACCTTCCCTTTCACACTTACTGGTACTTGTCTGTCACAAATCATTCCTGACACTCTTCTGCAGCCTGCCTGTACTCTCTTCTTCACCTCTCTTCCACACTCACCATTACTCTGAACTACTGATCCCAAGTATTTAAACTCATCCACCTTCGCCACCTCTACTCCTTGCATCCTCACCATTCCTCTATCCTCACTCTCATTCACACACACATATTCTGCTAGTCCTGATGACCTTCATTCCTCTTCTTCTCTAAAGCATATCTCCATCTCTCCAGGGTCTCCTCCACCTGTTCCCTACTGTCATTACAGATCACAATGTCATCTGTAAACATCATAGTTCACGGGGACTCCTGTCTGATCTCTTCTGTCAACCTGTCCATCACCACTGCAAAGAAGAAAGGGCTCAGAGCTGACCCTTGATGCAACCCCAACTCCACACCTTAAAGGCATCTGTCACTCCCACCTCAGACCTCACCGCTGTCACACTATCCTCGTACATATCTTGTACCACTCTTACATACTTCTCTGACACTCCCGATTTCCTCATAAAATACCACAACTCCTCTCTAGGTGCCCTGTATAATGTTTTCTCTAAGTCTACAAAAACACAATGCAACTCCTGACCTTCTCTGTACTTCTCCATCAACCCTCTCAGAGCAAACATCGTATCTGTAGTGCTCTTTCCCGGCATGAAACAATACTGCTGATCACTAATAATGTCCCTTCTTAACCTAGCTTCCACTACTCGTTCCCATAACTTCATGCTGACTTATCAAGTTAATCCATCTGTAGTTACTACAGCTCTGCACATCACCCCTTATTTTTAAAAATCGGTACCAAAACACTTTCTCCATTCCTCAGGCATCTGGTTAAAAACTCCACTGCCATTTCACCTAAACACCTCCATGCTTCCACAGGTATGTCATCTGGACCAACACACTTTCCATTCTTCATCCTCTTCATTGATATCCTTACTTACCTCCTTGCTAATCCATTGCACTTCATGATTCACTATCCCCAGATCATCCAACCTTCTCTCCCTCTCATTCTCTTCATTCATCAACCCATCAAAGTACTCTTTCCATTTCCTCAACGCATTCTCCCCGCTTGTGAGTATGTTTCCCTCATTATCATTTTATCACCTTTACCTGCTGCACATCTTTCCTAGCTAGGTCCCTTTGTCTAGCCAATTGGTACAGGTCCTCTTCTCCCTCCTTAGTGTCCAAACTTTCATACAACTCTTCATATGCCTTATCCTTAGCCTTCGCCACCTCTCTCTTTGCCATGCACCTCATCTCCTTATACTCGTCTACTTTCTTCATCTCTCTGACAATCCAACTTCTTCTTCGCCAACCACTTTCTTTGTATACTCTCCTGTACTTCCTCATTCCACCACCAGGTCTCCTAGTCCTCCTTCCTCTGTCCAAATGTCATACAAAGCACATTTTTTAGCAGTCTTCCTTACTAGCTCTGCTGTAGCTACCCAGCTATTTGGTAACTCTTCACTGCCACCCAGTGCCTGTCTTAACTCATCCCTGAACTCCACCTCACAATTACCCCTTTTCAATTTCAACCATTTGATCCTTGGTGCTGCCCTCACACTCCTCCTCCTCCTCTTGATTACAGTCATCCTACAAACCACCATCCTATGCTGCCTAACTACACTTTCCCCGATCACCACTTTACAGTCTCCAATCTCCTTCAAACTGGCCCTCCTACATAAGATATAATCCTCCTGTGTGCATCTTCCTCCACTCTTGTATGTCACTCTATGCTCCTCCCTCTTGTTAAAATATGTATTCACCACAGCCATGTCCATCCTTTTCACAAAATGCACTACCATCTGACCTTCTGCATTCCTTTAACACCATACCTACCCATCACTTCCTCATCCCTTCTGTTCCCTTCACCAACATACCCATTGAAATCTGCTCCAATCACCACTCTCTCACCCCTTGGGTACAGTCATCACCACTTCATCCAACTCGCTGCAAAATTTTTCTTTCTCATCCATCACACATCCAACTTGTGGAGCATATGCACTAACAACATTCATCATTACACCCTCAATTTCCAGCTTTATAAACATCACTGACACTCTTTTCACCTCCAAAACACTCATAGCATACTGTTCCTTCATGATAACTCCTATGCCATTTCTCCTCCCATCCACACCATGATAAAACAATTTGAACCCACCTCCGATACACCAAGCCTTACTCCCCTTCCATATGGTCTCTTGCACACACAATATACCATCCTTCCTTCTGTCCATCATATCAGCTAGCTCTCTCCCTATGCCAGTCATACTGTCAACATTCAAAGTTCCGACCCTCACTACCACAGTCCTAGCCTTTCTCCTCTCTTCCTGCCTTCGGCCATGCCTTCTGCCTCTTCTCCTCCATCGGCTAACAGTAGCCCAATTTCTGCCAGTACCCTGTTGGCTAACAGTACTGGTGGCGGTCGTTAACCCGAGCCTCGACCGATCTAGTATGGAAATATTTATGTGGAAATATATACATATATACACAAAGTGTTTGTTACTCCCTATAAAATCTTTAAGTGTAGTAAAATTACTTTTTTAGTTTGTTGCAAATGTAGTAATATGTAAAAGCTGACTGGAGACATTTATGGAGTGCGAAAAACTAAATGTATATTGGGAAAATGTTTTTTTAAGGAGTTATGATGCGACAATTATTCTTTAACTAGACAAATAATACTAATGAAAGTCCCACTTCCTTCATCTGTAAAAGCCAAACAAAAATGTTCTGGAATATCCTGGCAGTACCTAGAAAAGTTATTACAAAAAAATTTAAATCAAACTCAGTTCCTACATTCAAAGAATTTCTAAATTTAACAGTAATACTAAGTAAAACTGAAAAAGAAGTGATCAGAATATGATTTATAAATCATACTAAAACTTTTAGTGGTTGGGATAGCCTTGAAATGCTGCTACTGAAATACCAAGCTTCTTAATGTGTTAACTGTATAAGGTTATCTTGATGACTCAGTGTTTTCCCAACACTGTATAACAGTACGTGATAGTGACTTTCATGTGTGTGTGTGTGTATATACACACACACACACACACACACATATATATATATATATATATATATGTGTGTGTGTGTATAGTTCTACCCGAAAACGCCGAAATCTCTAAACGCTGACAACGAGAACACCGACACCGTAAGAACGACAACGGAGAAGACCGACAGTTGAGAATCCAGATGCTGAGAACACCAACAAATAAAGGTAAGTGTGTGATAGAGATGGACGTTAGGGTCAGGGTGCGGGTCAGTTAAGTGTGCGATAGTGACGGACTTTAGGTTTAGGGGCAGGTTAAGTGAGTTAGGATTAGAGTGCGGGTAAGGTAAGTGTGCGATACTGACAGAGTTAAGGGTTAGGGGCAGATTAAGTGAGTTAGGGTGCAGGTAAGCTAAGTGTACGATACTGACATTAAGGGTTAGGGGCAGATTAAGTGAGTTAGGGTGTGGGTAAGTGTGCCATAATGACAGAGTTAAGGGTTAGGGGCGGATTAAGTGAGTTAGGGTGCAAGTAAGGTAAGTGTGCGATAATGACAGTGTTAAGGGTGGATTAAGTGAGTTAGGGTTTGGGCTAAGGTTAGTGTATAGATAGTTGTGTAGGTACGGTTTAGTGTAGGTTTGTAAGGTTTTTGGTGAGCTTGTGTTGTGTGTGTGTGTTTTTCTGGAAAGGTATTTGTTTTGTTGATTGTCGGGATTGTGGTTTGTCGGCCATGTGAAGTTTCGTGCTTTTGAACTTTCTTTTTTTTCCGGTTTTGTCGTGTCGGTTATTTTGTTGTCAGACCTATTATATATATATATATATATATATATATATATATATATATATATATATATAAAATAAATGTGTTAAATTAATAGAAATTTTCTTAAAAAATGTCTCTTCAGAAGAAGGTGAAACCACTCCTTTTCTTCAGACAACGAAGTAGGAGACGCATGCTTTTTTGGGGTTTTATTTTTAGGTGCAAAATCTTTCCCCATATGGTTTGGTACCCTGATGGCATCTGACTGCACTGAAATCATCATCCTAGGTTCTTTCTTCTCTACTGCAATAGGCTGTCACAGACGTATGGGAGGCAGACATCATACTGGCATCCAGGTGGGGGTCACAGATGTCTAAGGAGTCATATGTACTGTAGATTCCTGCTGCATCTCAGAGTGTACATCCAAATGAAACTGGGCAGCTGAAGATTTGGGAAAATATTTCTTTACCTTTCTTTTGGGTCCGAGCAGGATGTCAAGAGACTGAAGGCTCCTTCACTTTGGTTTGTACAAGGCACTTCATACATAGCCTCCAAGTATTTAGAGGAAAGACTGGTGCAAAGGGCTTTTGGGACAAACGACTGGCAGATTCTTCAACTTCTATAACTGTGTTCAACCCCTAAACAAAAAGTACAGTTGTGTACCTACCATAAATGTAGATGTTCGAGTGTATTCACTGTTGCAGTCATTACACTTGGGTTATCCTGCTGGCAGGCTATCTGCAGTCGGCCTGAATTCCAAAGTCTAGGTCCGGCGTCAGTTGCTGTCGCCTCTTCCCTGACATCAGTGCGCCAGGGGTATAAAAGATGCAGCCGACGCCATTTTCTTCAGTTTTTCTTGCCCCAGATGTCAGGTGCCCCAAAATTGGTAGGCTGAAAATTATGCCAAGTATGCATGCACAAAAATAAGCATTTCCTTAATCTACAAGCAAATACACCACATAGGTCGTATAGGACAGAGAAGTACAGATAAGTCCCAGCAAAGAAAAAAGGGGGATGGTGGGTGGGTAACCTGGACTGCAACAGTGAATACACTTGAACATTTACATTTATGGTAGGTACACAACTGTACTATGTTCATCGTGTTCCACTGTTGCAGTCATTACACTTGGGTTGAATCCCAAAGCTGAGGTTGGGTGGCTGGGTCTAAATAGGATTAGGAGAGGTTATAAGGCCCCGCAGAACTGCAGTGGCAAAGTCTGCTCTGGATTTAGAGTAGAGAGGCAAGTGGTAGTGCTTGGTAAAAGTGTGCACTGAACTCCAAGTTGCAGCCTCTAAAATGTCTTTGGTTGGAACTCCTCTGAGGAAGGCTGCTGAAGAGGCTGCTGCTCTGGTTGAGTGAGGCCTAATGCCCTTAGGCACCGATTTGCCATGTTGTGAATAGCAGAAACGAATGCAGTGGCCTATCCATTTTGAAATAGTCTGCTTTGAGATCAGGGCTGGCCTTAGCTGAAATGGCACCCTAGGCGAAGTAGTGCTTCGGCTCCCCTTAAGCCCCACCCACACCATACTCATGAAACACCCCTATTTGAGCCACACCCACAGGACCACTCCCCAAGAAAGCCACTCTAGTCATTTCCTTAAATTATTTAAATGCATAGGAAGAAAAAGATAACCTGTAATGTAGTTAAACTGCAACTACCTTTGCGTATGTATTTTCTACTTTAAATACCAGAGCCGAATCATGATAAAATAGGGCCCTAGGCAGAGTAATAGACCCCCCCACCAAGCAGCCCCTCTTGCAGCAAGCTCCTACCCCCCCCCCCCACAGCAGCAGCCCCCTCTTCAGTCATTCCAGTGCTCCATTACTTGGTTATTTCTCATCAGTTACCATACATACTTGTTCTCTTATTTGCTTCTACAGTGATTACAAATATTGAAATAAAACAGCACAAACACAGATAGACAAACAATACAGTCTCACAATGAAAATAGACTTAGAATGAGCAGTAAACTTCTATGCCCTTGAAACTCAACATTTACTAAAATGGCAACAGTCGTTAACTGAAACCACATGAAAACCCACATTTAGAAAAGGCACCTGGCAGTGGAGAAATTGTTTACCTTTCAGCTGCTTTCAAAACAGACTCCTTGCACACATGTTTTAGGGCCTTGCATACATGTATTTGCTCTTTGATTCACCTTCCTGATTTTATTGAACTATATTGCTTGTGTAATACAGTACCAATTTAAAATAGAAGTTATGTTCTTACCATAACGTTCCATGTTAGTTGTCTTCTTCTCGCCTTCTTCTTGCTGGATGGGTTCGGAGCCGACCTCGGCTCCGACTCGGCCACTCTAAAAGCTCGAGAGTTGGTTCCACCGGCTCGAGGCTCCCCTTATATCCCACAATGCTAGGCGTGAGTTACCTCAGATCTCGTTTG